>NC_066889.1:15624150-15945399 GCF_022985175.1 Labeo rohita | reverse complement strand
CAATCAATGTGGCTACATCTCTCCATTCTGCCAACACAACACAGTCCTGAATTAGTGATATGAAACTTTATGTTTTATGAGAAACGACAGTTTGCCGTGTGGCAAATGCTACTCTTTATGTAAATAAAATAAATCATTCAAATCGGTATTATCATAATTACCCGTCAACCACACCACAACCATAGACCCTTGATGTTTGCACTCATGTTTGACCAGCAGAGGGCTTCTAAGGCCATGTAATGTATTTAAGGCACCGCTGATGTTAGGGACATCATTACATGCTCCTGAGTTTCACTGGTATCTGTAATATTAAATACAGTCTGCATTTGGAGCACACAATAGGATTCCAGTGCCAGAGGAATTTCATTATCAACCAAGAACGGAATGTTGGCAGGCTGAAGTTGGCTGTGTAATTCCTGAAAGCCATACGCCGTCATAACAAATGGCTTCAAGTGGCATTTGTATGCTGTTACTTGTTTTGCAAATTCATCTGCTGGAGGTCGTCCACCGGCTGTGGCTGGGCCCGCTCGCGCCCGCTCGCACCCGCAGGCGCAGCTTAGCTGGGAACACAATCGAAGGGATTTGAGAAGACCACGGCCACCATTCAGTCCTTCGCTGTCTAAACTTCCCTTGTCCATTAGATCATATCTGGGTCAAAGAGCAACCAAAGATGGGACCCCCCGCTTGGCGTACAAAAGCTATTCACGCGGAGAAGGTCACGTGACCCTAGCCAAAAAACTGGCGGTCTTGGGTGCCAACGGCATCAGCGTCGCTCTAATGATTCTTAACTTCCTAAGGCCTTGCAAAGCAAATATACAATCTGAACCCTGCTGTCTTTCTCAGACGATCATTAAAAAAATCTGTTTCATCTTAAGAGATAGAACTAATTAAAAGACTCATTAGCACAGTACACTGAGGTAGCATTGTGTGCTTTATATGAGGCACATTATTTCCAAAGATAGTTAGAAGGTGAAAAGGGATAACGGCGTTTCATTAGCCACTGTAAAGATGCGGTCACATTTACCTTTGGTCGGCGAATTTTAGCTGGTGAATTTCATGTGAGGGAGAAATGCTTCTATTCGCTTCGCTTCAATGTCTTTCAAGCATTTGCTGTGTTTTTTGTTTTTTGCTCAGAAATTTACTTTGTGAGATGTGCTTGTTGTCTTCTATCTTCCAGTCTGTATTTCCACAGAAAGAAGGGTCATATGAATTTCTAAATGAACTGCTCATTTTAAAATCCCAGTCTACTGATATGTGTTATGAGATCCATTTCGAACATTACAATGCACACAACTTTTGTTAACTCTACAATAAGTGATAGTATATAGGCATATTGTATAAATAGAAGTTCAAAGATAAAATGATAAAGATGGCTGTGCATTTGTTTCTCTGATGCATAAGGTCTATACAATTTACCTTTTTTTGCTTGCTAAATTTTGCTAAAGTGACCTAAAGTATTTACATTTACTGTTTCTCTGTGAAATTTCATGTGCAAAATGCTCTTTTCAAATGGAATTTTTCTGATCGTATGGAAGCCTGTTTCTGCCACTGAAAAAAAAAAATTAAAAAATGTGATTGTGACTTTATTTCACAATCCTGACTTTTTTATTCTTAGAATTGCATGATACAAACTTGCAATTCAGACTTTTCTAAGAATTTTGTGAGATAAACTCGCAATTGTAAGTTATAAAGTCAGAATAACGAGATATAAATTTGTTATTCTAAGAAATTAAGTCAAAATTGTGATATAAACCCACAATTCTGACTTTTCTTAGAATTGCGTAATATAAACTTGCAATTGTGAGTTATAAAGTCTGAATTACGAGACTTTTTCTTGCAAATGCGAGTTTGTATCTCGCAATTCTAACTTTTTTCTCACAATTCTGACTTTTTTTTCCCAAAATTGACAAACTTGCAATTGCGAGTTATAAAGTCAGAATTGTGAGATATTAACTTGCAATTACAAGTTAGAATGTCAGAATTGCATAAAAAAATGAATACAATTTCTGACATTTCTCGCGAATGCAAGTTTGTATCTCACAATTCTGACTTTTTCTCACAGTTCTGACTTTCTTCTCAGAAGTGTGAGATACATAAAACTTGCAATTTTGAGAAATTAAGTCATTTGTGAGATAAACTAGCAACTGTAAATTATAAATTTAGAATTGCAAAAGAAAAATTATTTTTCTTGCAGTTGTTCTGAGAAATAAAGTCAGAATTGCAAGGTATAAAACCACAATTCTGACTTTCTTCCTCAGAATTGTACGTTTATATCGCAATTGTGATGTTTCTTTTTAAAGAACTGCAAGTTTATGTCTCACAATTCTGACTTTATAAAACGCAATTGCGAGTTAAGTCAGAATTGTGAGATATAAACTTGAAATTGCAAGAAAAGTCAGAATTGCGAGATAGATCGCAATTGCGAGTTTATATCTCACAATTTTGACTTAATTTCTTAAAATTGCAAGTTTTATGTATCTCACACTTCTGAGAAGAAAGTCAGAACTGCGAGAAAAAGTCAGAATTGTGAGATACAAACTTGAAATTGCAAGAAAAGTCAGAATTGCGAGATAGATCGCAATTGCGAGTTTATATCTCACGAGTTCACTGTATATCTCTCAATTCTGAGAAAAAAGTCAGAATTGCGAGATAAACTCACAATTGCAAGAAAAAGAATTTTTCTTTTGCAATTCTAAATTTATAATTTACAGTTGCGAGTTTATATCTCACAAATGACTTAATTTCTCAAAATTGCAAGTTTTATGTATCTCACACTTCTAAGAAAGTCAGAACTGCGAGAAAAAGTCAGAATTGTGAGATACAAACTTGAAATTGCAAGAAAAGTCAGAATTGTGAGATACAAACTCACAATTGCAAGAAAAATAATTTTTCTTTTGCAATTCTAAATTTATAATTTACAATTGCGAGTTTATATCTCGCAATTTTTACTTAATTTCTCAAAATTGCAAGTCAGAATTGCGAGTTTTTATCTTACAATTCTGAGAAAAAAGTAAGTATTGCAAGATGTAAACTAGCAATTGTGAGAAAAAAAAGTCAGAATTGTGAGATAGGCCTATAAAGTCGCTCAGTCGCTTTTTTTATTCAGTGGCGGAAACAGGCTTCCATACGATCGGTAGTTTCGGTCATTTCCAACATTTCAGTTTAGGCAGTTGAATTAGCCATGTTAACCACCAAACCTTCTTTGATCTGACTTGCGTGTAAGCTTTTTTCGCAAAAGTTCGCTGCAGTTTTGCTAATGTGTTCAGAGAAAACCAAAACCAACTAACAGTGTGATAATGACGTACAGTACGTCTATTGTATTACATGTATACAGATCCTTGTGATATACTTTAATATCCTTGTTGTATTTGTATAAACTGTGTTATCATACATGAATAAAAACGTTCGTACTTTGTGATCACACAACGTGTTTGTTTCCAATTCTATCAGACAATTGTTGAATATGAATAAACAGGCAAAAATTGTGGCGCTTACACAAGATGGCAGCAGTTAGGTTGAGCTTTTGCTGTGCGTCTAGACTAACACTGGCAGATGTTTACAATAATTCAACAGGATCATAACTCAAACACACACACACAGCGTGTTAGACAGATACAATACCAGAGGGAGCATTAGCATAGCAGCGAATTGCCATTATTTGCTCAGATGGTTCCTGGTATTAACACAGAGCTCTATGTAATGAACACAGGCAGACTCTCTAAAGCACTGAGGTTTGTATTCTCAGCTTGTCTCCCCCCAGAATAAAAGAGAAGCAGAGACTGCTTTTGTTTCAGTCTATTTCCCTCCGAATAGTAATGAGAGCAGGCAGCCAAGGCACAGAACCTGTTCTCTTAATGATACACTACCTGTTTGACTCCACTTTGCGATCTTAAGGATTTATTGGATAATGTATTCGCATCTAGTTCAGTCTTGTTTTGTCACCTTACTCTCTTATACTGTAATATTAAACTTGGTAAGATATTACCATTATCTCAGCTGCAGGTGGTGCTAACCGCACTGCATTCACAATGCCCCGGCCATTAACCTTTATTCATTTAGTAGGTTTTCCTACTCACATTGTTTATTTATTAAAAAAACAGTTAAGTTTAAATCAGACTAATCACTAATGTTTAATGAAACGTTCTTACCTAGTTTTACATCTCTACGAACCCTTCAGGGAGTTTGATTGACAGGCGATCTGACCAATCATAACGGCGAATCTGCAATTTGTCTGACAAACTAACCAGACTGGAGAGTAGATGGACTTCAACTTAAAAATGGTGTGTATTAACGTCTTTCCGCGGTAGAAAGATACATTATGATGTTCATTCATGTTTATTTTTGGCTTTAACTAGTAAAAAGGAAGAGATGGTCGGTTTACCTGCCGCGCTTGAACTGAGGCGCTACAGCGACACATTGAAGAGCCACAAAATGGTATTTATTTTCTTTATTTCTTACAAAATTTGAAAGCTAAGACTTTGTTTCTTACCGAAGTAACCTGCTTTGTCTTGTCTGTCAGCGCGTTATCAGTTTCCTCTTTGCTCCATGATGTATTATTTCTTTCATTTCGGTAATACCTTTTGAAAATGAACCATGGTAAATAGTAAAAGTGTAGTAACCACTGGTGTATTGATTACCATTTGTAAAACCACATTTTCACTACACATACCATGTTTAAACCATGGTTGGAATACCAAAACCATGGTTAATTTGTAGTTACCATGGTTTAAGTATAGTAACCAGTGTTGGGGAAAGTTACTTTTAAAAATAATGCATTACAATTTTGCGTTACTCCCTGAAAAAGTAACTAATTACATTACTTAGTTACTTTTTTTATGGAAAGCAATGCGTTACATTACTTTTGCGTTACTTTTAAAATCTAGGCAGGGCTTGCTTCTTTGTTTTTAATATAAAACAATTCTAATATAAAAGCCCTTTTACACCAAAAGTGAACTGAATTCACCTCAGGCTGAAAGAAAAGTACATTTATGCAGGAGATCACTCTTCAGCTATAAAAAAGCACAAATGTTAGTGCATCTAAAGTAATTTTTGCTTATTAGTATGGTTGAAATGCATCATCGAAATTCAGGAGCAAAGACACTAGTTAATAAAATGGGATTGAATACATAAAGGATATTTGTTTTATTTAACATATTTAATTATTGCAAGGTTGCGTCATGATCTGAGTTTGCATTTTACTGTTTTTATTCGTTTTAAGGAATACTGAATCTGTTTTTTGTGAGATGAATTAATGCATGTTCACATTTAGTCTAGAATACAGTAACATCATGTTTACTCCCAATTTCCTGACAGGAGACTTGTAAATCAAGAAATGAGGAAAAAATAACTAGCGTTACTTATTTGAAAAAGTAGATATTTTCTTAAAAATTCAAAAGTAACGCATTACTTTACTAGTTACTTGAAAAAAGTAATATTAGTACGTAACTAGTTACATGTAATGCGTTACCCCCAACACTGATAGTAACCGTGTTTTTTTGGGGTTTATTTGTTGTAAAAACCATGGTTCATTTTCATAAGGGTAGCGTATGCTAAACAGTAATATATTTACAGGCTATGATACATTTTTTGGTGATTTTACGTGAAAACGTACATCCTCATTTATTCCCTTATTTTGTTACAAACCAATGTTCAGGCTTCTCTCCCGTGCAGAAGTGGATGGTGACCAGGAGCTTGCAAATTCAAAAAAAGAGCATCATAAAACATTCAATTTCTACTTTGAGAACAAACTCAAATGTACATTTTTCATTATCATGTTTTTACAACAGTGGTCACCATTCACTTTCATTCCATACACTTTATTCTGAGCGTATGGGCGAGACTTCCGGTTCATTAGTTGCTATAGGGAAATAATGAGAAGAAAAACAATGTGGTGTAAACAGTAAAACTGTCTGCACTACAAACCAGTGTGTTTGTAATTAAAACAATACTGTACATTAAAATAATATAGTAAGACAAACCAATTTGGAACATCAAGCAGTAAAACAAGCTTTGTACTGCTTAAAATAGTTGGATGCGGATGAGACTGGAAGCCAGACCCACAAAATTTACAAAAATAAGGTAAATAGAAAAGAGCAGCTTGAACATTCTAAGCGTCTTCTTTTGTGTTCCACACAGGAAAATCCATCATATGGGTTTTGGAGGGTGAATAAATGACAAAATATTTATTGTATAAAGGATCATTAACTCCTGTGAGTCGAACACATGAAAAAGCCAGACAAACTTAAGTCCATTTTTTATTTTTTTTCTAACTGCAGATTTAAGGAATACAACTGAACATTGTTATTTTGAGACTCATAAATAAAAAAAAAAATAATACAAAAAAAAAAAAAAAAACACTACAAAAACAATCTACTGTTAGTAGGATGTAAAAAATATCTTTCACTATTAAAGGCACAAAATTTACTTAGTGACAACACTGAGAAGAAAACCTGCAGCATTCGATCTCTTTAAATTCTTTATTTTTTTCACACTCCATCAGAGAACACTGAAATGTTACAAAGAGATGTGTCTGATCCTACACCGAAAGAAAGACTACATCAGGAAACTGATGCCAATATCTGTAGCACGACATCCAGAAAGTAGTGCTACAAAAAATAGCATGTTGCTGGAAAAGACAAAGGACCGTTGCAAAGCTCTAATGCAAATTAAAATTTGTACAATTGACAACAAACTGAAAGAAAACAACAAAAAAAATTGGGCACCTTCTAAGATTAGGCTAAGATTAGGTGCTGAGGTAGACGTAACTATAACAATTCAAATAATAATAATAGAACAAACAAACAAAAACCCAGAAACAAAACACTATATTCTTAAAGAGCAACAGGACTGGCACTTGTGCTGTCACAAGGGAGGAAAAAAAATACAGATAAGCGGATACAGTAGAGAGAGGGGGAAGAGAGAAACTGCTTTGTTACATAAAAAGCTTTGTTATGCTTGGTCCGACAGGGCAATTGGTCCTCAGTGCTAATATAAAAAAAGACAACGTCTTGGTGCTTTGTTACTCAAACAGTTTAGTTTTGACCTCAATGGCACATGCATGGCAACACAGCATGAAATGGCTACTCTTTCTAAAACACCACACTGGAACACAGTGAGCCAACTCCAGGGATGCAATGATGACGCGTGGCTTTAACATAAGTACTTTAAACAACAAATAAACACTAGTAGGGGCAGCAGTACGCATGCATCAACAACCCGTCGAATGTTAAAGGGACGTCGTCGAAAGTTTAATCAGCAAACCTGTTGCTGAGACTAAAAAAAAAGAACGCAAGTTTGATTCTCAAACATTATTTTTTTTTTCCCCCTCGAAGTGAAAAACGCACATATTCCAATCCAAGGAATGTTTGGCTTGTCTTATTCGAAAAAATGTGTATAAAACACTACAATACTGATCGGTCGCCAGCGGAACCGCTGAAAATAGACCAAATGATCATTATTTCATCAACAACAACAGAAATCTGATCTGAGATCATCATGGCACCCCTGGAGCCCTGAAGACACCAATAATTTCTTGAAAATACAGAAACTAAGCAGATATATGTGGACAATTTGTTGAACAATTTCATTTAGGCACAAAGATATTACAGAAACATCAGAAGAACATTGAGGGAAGAACTATATCAATGCCAATATTTTTTAATCACGGTGAGAGAAAAAGTGGCATAGAATATGACTTTCAAATTAGTGCATTTGACACTAACGTGCTCTCACGCTCGCACACACGCACACGCGTTCGGTCTCAAACACACACACGCTCTACTGTATGTGAAAACACTCAAAGCAAAGTACAAAATCAAAAAGTTACACTAACATGTGACTTAATATCTCGTATGGTTGCCACATATTAATTGCAAAACTTTACCCATTTAACATCAGTCGACATTATCCATTTACAGAACAAAATATATATTTCTGCCTTTTTTTTTTTTTTAAATGGAGCTACGTTTTTAAATTCTCACAGGGGGCAGTATGCCCAAACTCACAGTGTTTTCCAGAAAACAACGGCAAGACATACGACAATTACGTTTCCTCTGACGCGTCTTCCCATCCCTTCTTTTTTTTTTGTCACTTCAAGTAAAAAACAAAACGTTGGCAACATTGATTGTTTTGTTAGAGATATTGTGTGCAATGGAATTGATCATTGGCATCACGTCGTGTTTTTTTTTTTTTTTTTTTTTTTTCACAAAGGAGAATGTGGCTGATTTAGTCCTTCACCTGCAATGTATTGACATCCAGAAAGCAACATTTACCACTATAGGATCACGCACTGTCCAACATTACCGAAGAGGAGCAAGGCAAACGATTCAAACGAGAGAATAATGATATAAAAAAAGAACTACAAAGTTTTGCCCCGCTGCAACCTCAACAAATGGAAAAAAGGGACTGACACTTAATACAAAAATATCACAATTTTATATATCAAATGGCCTCTGTTGGCTCTTGCTCAGGACTACACTCATACAAAGAAACATGTCAACTGACAGGATTTTAATTTTTTTTTTTATTTTCTTCCTTTCGTCTTTGATTACCACTTGCAGTCCCAATTGTCCAACGCACAATGCACTGCTGCATATGACCTGTTCTTGCTGGCTCACACTCTGTGAACCTCTTTTTTCACATTACAAAACTACAATTCTATTCACATATTTTCAAGTTTAACGTTTTTTTTTATCTTTTCAGACTACACTTCACTTGTTCCATACGCACCTCCCAGATCAACTCCGACCCCGAACTTAAGGCTTCAGAAATCTCTTTTCTGCTCTTAAGGTAACATTTACAGGGGTGGGGGGACTGACAGGGAAAGTTCTGATTATTTTTTTTCAACCCACTTTTCCTATAACCAAACCTTACCCTTTCATATTCGTCGCTTCCGACATACAACACTTGAAAGCGTGAGATGAAGTTGCAATAATGCAAAACGCAACACAATGTGCTTTCGCGAACGAAACGCAACAAAACAAAACTTAGAGGTAGCTTACAAAAACGACCAAACCCACAAGCTCTTCAACAAGCAGGGTTAGTAAAACAAAAACATAATACCAAGTTTGGTAAGATTAATGCAAGGAAAAACAAAAACGTCGAACGAAAGACGATAATCTCTCTTCACCATGGCACTTAATTTCTTAAGTACTTCAGATCTCCCCTGCTCGCAAGACAAACGCAAAGCAAACGATCAAATATACAAAGAAACAAAGGAAAAAATTAAAACACTAGCACATGAGGTCACAAAAAAAAACGAGGTAATTCAAGTACGATGTGCTGAAGTAAATCAAGGTACAATAGGAAACACAGACAAAGCAAAAGGAACCAAACCAAAAGAGTTGATCTGCTCTGTTCATTCAAGCCAGCGTCTCCGGCTGGACAGGCCAAGCCTCGCGACCACCTACGAACACGCGGATATGTGCGGACGAGCCCTGTACGTCACAGTGCCGCTCAGTCTGCAAGCCACTGACAAAAGCAGCTTTAGTCATCATTTTGGTCTCTATAACAACAGCATAAACAGTTGATTAGATGTCTAGTGTGTAATGGATGTTCTGTATGTATTGCCAAGTAACGCTTAAGCGATTTTCAGACTTGATAAGTGAACGAGGAGATAAGGTGAACAGCTTTATTCTGCTTAAAATAAACTCGAAATGTGGCGCTTGAGAAATCAGCATCAAACAGAAACTGTCGTCGTGAAGTTAGCTTGTAATATGCGCTACGAAGCTACGCCGAGAGAGAAAAAAAAAAGAAGTGAAATGACATTGATGAGCAGAGTACTGAGAGCTTAGCTGATTTGTACGCTGGTTAAACCAATAAGCCCTTAATGAACGTGAATCATATGGGAGGGATCTACACACTGACTGTCAAGCCGGGCGTCTTGAACATGTTTTGCAGGAAGCTTACGTCCCAGTTTGCAGTAATGACCCTGATGAACATGACGGTTCGTATTTGCTGTGGAGTACCTGACTGGCACGTATCTCATTGTGTTCACACTACTATTTTTGTACCAGAAGAGGGCGTCCTGTGTGTGTCGTTTGACTGATGTAAGACGTTCGGGATGTAAGCTGACGTGTAGAGTGGACTTTCCATATGATCCGTGCTGCGAACAGATATACGGTAATTTTTTTTTGTTTTTCGATACTGACGGGGTAAGATTTCTGCCTTTTAAGTTCCTGTCCGTTCCCATTCCACCTTGCCCAGCCCCTCCGACAAATCCGTCCATTTCCTGACTGAGTTTCCAGGCGCTTTAACCCCTCGCCCCTCCCGCTTCCCCTCCCTCCCCGCCGTCTCCCTCCTTCAGACGTAGCAGAGGTACAGGTAAGTCTTCTCTATCCTCCAGTCTGGGGGGATGTCTTCGGGCTTGTGGCCCTTCATGTGCTTCTGCATGGCGGAGAGGCTGGGGCAGTATTCCAGGCAGATGGTGCACTGGTACGGTGAGGCTCCGTTGTGGGTGCGCAGGTGTTTGATCATGGCCGAGTAGTCCCTGGAGCGCTGGTGGCAGAGCTTGCACTCAAACGGCTTCTCACCTGCGTGGAGAACAGAAAATGTCAAGATTTTGCAAGACATGTCAAGAGATTTTGTACTCAGAATGGTGCTGCTGGTATTCGTAAACAGACAGGAATATTCATGCGTATGAAAAGTAGGAACATGAATAAGCCAAACAATATTATAGTAATGCCACAGAACAAAATGGTTAAAGGTTCACCCAAATGTGAAAATTCTGTTATTAATTACTATTAAAGTATTATTGTGACTGATGTCACATGGACTATTTTAACAATGTCTTTACTACCTTTCTGGGGCTTGAACATGGTTTAAATATCTATCTCCAATATAAGTTCATATATACACTACCAGTAAAGAATTCTTAAAATACAGCAAAAGCAGTAATATTGTGAAATATTTTTACTATTCAAAGAAATTGCTTTCTATTTGAATATATTTTAAAATGTAATTTATTCTTCTGATCAAAGCTGAATTTTCAGCATCATTACTCCAGTCTTCAATGTCACATGATCCTTCAGAAACGAATTTGCTGATTTGCAGCTCAAGAAATTTGTATTTTTTATTTTAGTATTTTTATTTAGCAAGGATGCTTTCAACTGATTAAAAATGATGGCAAAGACATTTATAATGTTGCAAACAGTTCATCAAGGAAACCTGAAAAAAAAAAAACTACTTGGCTGTTTTCAAAATAATAATAGGAATAAAAATGTTTTTTGACCAGCAAATCAGGATATTAGAATGATTTCTGAAGGATCATGTGACTGGAGTAATGATTCTAAAAATTCAGCTTTGAAATCACAGGAATAAACTACATTTTAAAATATATTCAAATTGAAAACTGTTATTTTAAATAGCAAAAATATTTCAGAATTTTACTGTTTTCTATTTTACTTTTAAAATGTTCTTATTTTTCAAATAAATGCTGTTTTAAAATAAATAAAGAAAAAAATGCTGAAACATATCTCAGTTTCTACAAAAACTCTTAATCCGTTTTTATCATTGGCAATAATAAATATTTTAATCAGCAATGATTTCTGAAGGATCATTAGACACTGAAGACTGGAGTAAATTCATAAAGACTATTTACTTGTTTCAATTTGTTATTTGCCTAATAAATGATACAATTTTTAGTTTTAAACACGTTTTTGACAGATTCCTAAAATATGTGTTTTCTCTTATGACAGGTGGTCTAAAAAATTGTTAAGCAACAACAACAACAAAAAAACCCTACTGAATTATTTCCCAAATACTGGTTAAGTTGTCTACACAACTACTTTTTCTCTATTTCATGTACAACAACTCTGCAAAATAGTGTAACTGAAAAACAATCATGTGGAACAGCAGTGAATGTTGCATTTGACAAGCTAGCTACATAGTTAAATAACAAATTTGTTTCTTAGCTCAGAATGTTGTCACAAACCTCTTAAAGAGACAGAAACGCAAAGCACAGCACATTTGTTCCGACTGCGAAAATAAGTCATCTAAATGTTGACCTTTAAAAATGTCACTAGGGAAAGCATTGATAAGTTGAGGATTGAAGAACGCTCGTGTTGGGTAAAGGCATCCTGGGAATGCAAAGTCTCTGGGTTGTTTGCTCAGGTCCTGTGTTTGTTTAACAGAGGGATTGAGGAACCTTGACCTCGGCGGTTCGAGCAATGTCACGTCCGTCTGCGTTTGCGTATGCAAAGGCCCTAATGAGACGGTCATTAAACCGTCGAGACTCCGGTGATACATTCACGTGTGGTCAGTGTACTTTAACTGCACTGTAAACAGGGCAGCCTCAGATAACCAGGCAATAATGAATTGCAAATGGAGCCGAGGTATTGATTGGCCATCGACAGGAGCGGGACTGCCAATGTCGATGCTTCATCAAGCGGCTCCCTTTTTGCATGCGGTGGCCTTTGACTGTGAGCTTGTCGTTGTTCTTGTTATCTCGGGAGCTGTGCACTCGCCGCCGAGGCTTTACTCCATCCCCACCCCACCCAAAGAAGCCAATTATTTGACAGGCTTTCTTGATAGTTTGGCTTAACGGCATCGCTTTTTGAGTGGCAGAGAGGAGGGGAAGGTCTGGTGTCCGTCGTGTGCGTCCGAGAGACCTGGTCTCTACAGTACCGCACTAATCCCCTTGTCAAAGAGCGAGCTGACAGCACTGGAAATGGCCTGCCCTTTGGTGTGGGCTTTACAGAGCGCCAGGACGTAGGAATCAATCAGATATCACCTTAACAAGAGGAAAGGGGCTCTTTACACAGGTCTGTGAAGCCAAACAGAGGCATAGCCTGCGCTGGCATCGGCCTCAGCTGTGATCTAAGGATCTGATATGACGCTCGCTTGCTGACAAGCCGCTACATACGACCGTAGCGCTTAACGTGATTTAAAGTAGGGCATGTTACTGGATCAAAATCCTCACCGGTGCAGGAAAAGTAGTACAATAAACCAACGAGGACTATAAAACCCAAAGAAAGCTATCTGTATTCCCATTGAGTGTACAGTACCTGTATGGACACGGTAGTGGGTCTCTAGCTGGTGTTTGAGGCTGAACTTCTTGCCGCAGCCGTTACATTCATAGGGTTTCTCTCCGGTGTGGATGCGCTTGTGTCCCTTCAGCGTGCTCTCGTCTCGGAAGCAGCTGCCGCAGAACTCGCACTCAAATGGATGGTCACCTGCTGGACAGAGGTCCGGTCAGTGTATGTAGTACATGTAAGTTCATGTGAATCATAAACAAGATAAAAGCTGAAAATGAATGGACTTGCATCAGACAGTAGGGGTGTTTTTCAGGGCCGATGCTGATACAGATTACAAATCAAGTAGACTGATAACCAATATTTTCAACTGATATGTATATCTGGTGTAAAAATGAAAATTAATGTAAGAATAACAAAGTAAAAACTCTCTTTAAATGCTTTTAAATTATTTTAATTGGCAATTTGGTTTTGAAAATGACCGATACCGATAACCATATAAATGTATAATATCTGCGCTGATAACCGTCCAAACCGATAATTAATCGACACCTAACAAACAGACATTATAAAGGCTACAATCACTTCATATTACCACTAAATTAAAAAAAATTCAAATTCTGTCACTAATTACTCAGGGCTTTACAGTGCATATTATATAAACACATATCTGTGTTTGCACTGAGGGGAGCTTCAAAGGTTGCTTTTTGCAGCGTTGAGTAATGTATCACAGACATATCTCACAAATCCTTTCATAAATGAAGTGTAAAAAAGAGACTGATTGTGCAGTGTAGGGGGTTTCGTTTATTGTAATGGAACTTTGTGAGACTGCGACGAACTAAGATGAGTGACAGCTTTTAATGATTATTGAGGGAGTTTATAAATGTGATATTGATTTAGTACAACAATTCAGTAAACAAGAAGTTAATATTAAGTGACTTACATTGTCTGTATATAACACTATTGCCTGATTTTGCTCTATTTCATCAACAAAATATGCTCATCTCCATTCAAACACATTATTTTGTTTATGAACGAACGTGAGTTTTTAAACGAATCTAGTGAGTCAATGATTCAACTACCAATTCATAAAGACAGTCACTTGATGCATTCCTGAATGAATCAGCCGTTCGAATGAATCAAATGAATGAATGATTCAGGGAGAAAATCAGTGACTTTCCACCACCTACTGGCAGTTTTAGTTTCATTTTTAAAGTTTTTTTTCAGTTATTTAAATAATTTAATATGTTATATTTAAAGCATTAATCTCAACATGAATTTAATTGCACTCATGCCATCTCTAAGCCTCATTACACATCTGATAATACACCTACAAGCCACTTTTGTGTTCTTCTATGCCACCTCTGTAGGACAAACTAATTTTGCTAATACTGATTTCATTTGATTGTTTCTTATTCTACTTGTTCTTATTCTATTGTTTTAAATTTTTTTGATTATTGATTAAAAGGTGCTCCTGAATTTTTTTTTTTAAGTTAGGAGCACAAATCCTTCTAAAAAGTAAAGTAAGCGTAGAGCCCTGTTACACAACCTCATGTCGTTCCAAACCCGCAAGACCTTTGTTTATCTACGAAACACAAATTAAAATATTTTTGATGAAATCCGAGAGCTTTCTGACCCTGCATAGACAGCAATGCAACTGACACGTTTAAGGCCCAGAAAGGTAGTAAGGACATGTTTAAAATACTCCATGTGACATCAGTAGTTCAACCTTATGGACACAGAAGAGAAGAAATTGTTGAATAAAGTTATTTTTGTGCACAAAAGTATTCTTGTTCCTTCATAACATTACAGTTGAAGCACCGATGTCATTTGACTACTTTATATGACTATTTTAACAATGTCCTTACTACTTTTCTGGGCCTTAAACATGGTAGTTGCATTGCGGTCTGTGCAGGGTCAGAAAGCTCTTGGATTGATCAAAAATATCTTTTTGTCTTCCAAAGATGCACCTCTAGTGACAGAAAATGACACTGTAGCAGTGTTGTGATTCTCAAACAAACAGAACTATGTTTATAGTTGATAGAGCCATAAATACAGTGTTTACTCTGACTTTATACACTCTTTTACACTGATACACATTGGAAATCAATCTACCAATTTATTTTTTGCACAGAAACTACTATAAATAATCAAATGGAAAGTTGCTCTTTTATGTAAAAAAAAAAAAAACAGCACCTTTAAGTTAATAAATAAATAATGTCAGAAAAGATAATAGGAGAAAGATTCATGAGGAAAGAAAAAAAAAGATGTGGACAAAAACCCAAGTGATATTTCTTTCTCTCACAAAGCATTAAATGGCTGGCCTATAATATTTATTTTAAATCAAGCCATTACAGGCTCTCAGTACAATATCATCAGTTGTCTGTTATAGGTCATAGTCATCTATATCTTCCTGTCTTCCTGCACTGTAATGGATATTCAGAGGTCAGTAATCAGTGATATTATGATATGCGGGGGTGTTTCTTTTTCTGCTCTCTGCACTAATTGCGTTTCTGTGTCTCACTATCAGCTAACCATATATCACTCTCTCTCCGTACAGATGCACGACTCCGCCAGGCGTGTAATGTTCCCCATATTTAATGCATTTCACTTCTGCGCGGAGGGTTTAAGTCATCGTCTATGACCTACGCGTTTCATTATCTGGCTGTCCGAGCGGCACCGTGCCTGGGAATAAATTGCATTTCTCGTTATGTACTGTCATGCTCAGACTCTCGCCGCCTCCCGTTACCAGACAATGTCAATTTCCTCAGGCACGTTTTGTGGCGAGACGCAGCTAAACGCCTCACATTTACACGGCTGCTCGGGCTCCACCGTCTTCGCTTCACCAGTAATGGGAGAGAAGAGAAAAAAAAAAAAAAAAAGCGGGGAGAGATGACAAAACAGTAAAAAAAAAAAACCCATACGTTTCAGAAATCAATAAAAGTGACAGTATTTATTCGCGTGCATGAAGTTATCAGTCGCTGTAAGAAATTTGGCGCTTCGAAATGCCTCCTCCGCAGAAGAGATCACAATCCATCACGCTCTCTCTGACTGCTCTCCGGCACGCGGCGAGAATAGCAATCGCGCCAAATTCACCTGACTTTAATTGCGCCTAAGCTGGCGCTTCAATCGAAGACATCTGCGCTAGCCTCCGGAAAACTGGCCACCGGTTAAATCCGCAGGCTTGTTTCTACCCTCGGTAAAAGCATCTTTAATCTTTATTTGACGAAATAATTTGTGACAGCTCTCTCCTGATACCACAAGGCACAAATTCATATCGCCTGATATTTTTTTAGGCTACCTGTTATGTAAATGTGGCGTGTCGCTGCTATAAACAGAAGGCAATTTGCTTATCAAATTCTGTTTGGCGGCTTTGCTTTGTTTGGAATACATTAAGCTTTGAGGCAGTAAAGATACAAGGTGATAGATCAAGATGCTGTCACCGACTGCGTGTTCCTCGGTTCCTTTCTGTGTCTGTCTGTAAGTCTGGTGGCTGCGAGGCACAAAGAGGGTGGAAAAGACATTTGGGAAGCTCGGGGGCTGCCACCTGCGTCCCCGCGCCCCGGGGGACGGCTGCGGTGGCGTACCTGGCCGGGGTCTGCGGGCACCGCCTGCCGCCTGGCAGGGCCGAGGCTTACGTTAAGGCAGGGGCCGAGTTCATTATGCGCTAAGCAGCGTAAATCAAGGATCCATCACTGCCAGGGTCTCGACTGGGCTGCACTATCAAACACAGCTGCGAACACAAAACACCCGCCGCAGATGGAAAATGGGCTCCGAATAAAACACAAGCACAGAACAACAACGGAATATTAACGAGGCACGGCCGGCAGCGTGCGGAACGGAGGGGGGAGCGAGGGGGCTGCCATGATTATCAGCCCTAATGGATGCCAGCGTTCGCTCACACTGCGCGCGCCTGTAAAAGTACACGAGCGAGTACATTCAAGAACAGAAATTCCTCTCTAAAATCAGCGCAAACGCGTGTAATCATTTGCTGAAATCCTGTCAAAATCGGTTCTGCATCAGCATTTAGGCTGAGCTATGACTGAAATCAAATTTAAGCTTGGGCTTGAATTACTGAGTAATGACTGTGTGGGCCCATAATCACTCATTTAAGTTATTTTTGAGTGGGCACCACACACATGGAGAAAACAGGGATACGTTAAGCTATTGCTTAAAACCAGTGTAAAAACAGAGGATACCACAGAGGATACCTAAAAAATACTTTGAATTCGCTTACCTATACAACTGATGCTACTACTTAAAACATAAGGATTGTTAATAGATTATTCCATAGTATTTTACACTTTCATGTATTTAATGAAATGAAGAGAGAAAACTAAATATGCAAACTACAAATTAAATGACACAGTTCCTTGGAAATATTTAGAGTCTGTAAGATTGTAAAAAATACAATATGTGGCCCATTTTATGAACTTAACTTTACATATGTGTAATTTTCTGTTTGTTTGTTTATTTATTTATTTTTGCTGCCACTGGCCAGCAAAAAAGTCATGATGGATAAACTGCATCAAAAATAGTCAAAACAGTGTTATTGTGAAATGTTATTACAGTTAAAAACTGTATTATATGTTAATATAAAACTATTTCTATTTTCATGTGTTTTATATTTGGTGTTTAAAAACACTATTTCTCTAATTATCATTTTCATATTTGATATATATATATACAGTTCAATGGAAAAGCGTTTATCAAAATTTAAATCAAAAACATTTGTAACATAAATGTTTTTACTGTTACTTTTGGTCAGTTAGGTTTAGGAGAAAAAAATACAATATAACCCCCTCCCCCACTTCAAAAATCATTAAAAATGTTTTACCAAAATAAGAGAGATCATACAAAATGCATGTTATTTTTTATTTAGTACTGACCTGAACAAGATAATTCACATAAGACGTTTACATATAGTCCACAAGAGAAAATAATAGTTGAATTTATAAAAATGACCCGGTTTAAAAGTTTACACTTGATACTTAATACTGTGTTGTGACCCGAATGATCCATAGCTGTTTTTTATTTAGTGATAGTTGTTCACGAGTCCCTTGTTTGTCCTGAACAGTTAAACTGGCCTCTGTTCTTCAGAAAAATCCTTAAGGTCCCACAAATTCTTTGGTTTTCCAGCATTTTTTTTGTATTTGAACCCTTTCCAACAATGACTGTATGATTTTGAGATCTATCTTTTCACACTGAGGACAACTGAGGGACTCATATGCAACTATTACAAAAGGTTTAAACGCTCACTAATGCTTCAGAAGGAAAAACCATGCATTAAGAGCCAGGGGGTGAAAACTTTTGAACAAAATGGAGGTGTGTCATTTTTTTTTTTTATTTTGCCTAAATATCATATATCATAGCCCTTCAGAGTCTACAGAAGATGGTTACATGTTTCTCAGAAGACAATAAATAGTTAAATTTACCCTGATCTTCAAATTCAAAAAGTGTGCTAAATCTGCCACTGGCCAGCACAAAAAAGTCCTGGTGGATTTGTGAATGTATGTTTTGTTCATGGTTAATTATTTATAACCATTATACGTTCAGTGATACTTAAATTTCACTAACTGCATATAAATGTACGTTAAACGTCAATGACAAAGCGTATGCTAAATTTAAATGACAAAAATGTTAAACGTCAATCTGGATTAGATCAACAAATAAATTAGCTGACAAGTCTTTGAGAAAATCCATTATTGAAAGGCAAACAAGTTTTTTTTTTATAAACCACCTTGTGAGTCAACCACAGTAGTGATTGTTCTAAAGTAAATCAATGTTATAATGGTGACTTTAATTATATTAACGTACACAATATGTTCAAAGAAGATATTTCTGGAGTGTTGATAAAAGGGTACTTGAGCGCTATTGACAGGGTTGTGGGAGTACATAAGATAAAAAAAGGTTGGGAAACATGACTGTGGAGGAACATCCGAGTGCTTATCACATCAGCGACTCAGTTTCCAGCATTAAAAAAAATACACTGTGAATGAGATTAAGAAGATCAAAGGAGAATTAAACGCAAGCAGTGAGTCTTCTTTTTTTGTCCTTTTAAAAAAAAAATTAGAGACTTATTTTCGGTGGTTTTTGCAAGTGCCAATAGCAGTTTTTCCCTTTCAGCTCCTTGACAAAAGCCCCCACATCACATTAAACGGGTGCTTGCTAGCGCTCATTGTAATTTAATACACGCCTACAGAGAATTGGGTTCAAACTAGCGCGACGCTGCGTCACAGCCTCTCTCTCTCCCTTCGCCGTGTCTGCGCCGGAGCAGACCGTTGACATTTATGCGTGCAGGCGGGAGCGTCGGCTCCGATGTACGGTCCGGTGAGGACAAGCGAGTACAGTAACCGCTCGGTCGCCTTGTACCGTCAGCCGCCCAATAAAGGCCAGGCGGCCTATAAACAGGCAGGCTTTGCTCATCTCCCGCTTTCGCTTCAAATATTCATCCCTGCCGCCGCAAAGTAAAGCAACTCTGACACGTCAGGCTGTTATTTAAGGTCAGAGACGATGGGGGGAATGGCTTTCTGGAGAAAATGGGATTCATTTCCAGCGTCTCATATTCGGAGACAGTAATGGAGACTGTTCCCCGAGTCGCCGCATCTGCTCAGCCACGCGTCTGGCCACATGGGGATGGAACCGCCGTATAGCAGGACTAGCCCGACTGGGGAGGGCGATATCTGGGCTGTCACAAGCCATCACAGCGCTTTGGCCTTTCGCTAAATGACATGTCACTTCAGCCTGCTATCTTCATTCCATCCACCTCCATCCAGAAGGTGATGGGATGACGGGTGGGAAAAAAAAATAAAGCCAACACAATGACTGTACCAGGATCCTGATATAAACACTCTACAGGGTGAATCACATCTCAGCGTGTTTAAAATAACCATTCGGCTTGACGGATGTGCATAAAACATCAAAGCATCAAATTAGTACGTATTACTGATTCATTCCAAAAATGTGGCTCCTGAGGCCGTCGCTTATGCACAAACACGCAACGTTAAGACACATAAACTGAAGAGCTGATGTGAGACCTGTATGCGAACGGAGATGGCGCTTGAGTGCGGTGTGGCTGGGAAATGTGCGGTTGCACTCGCTGCAGATGTAGCTGCGCACGCCTGCGTGGACCTCCATGTGCTGCTGCAGAGCCGTCTGCGTTTGGAAGCGCTTCCCGCACAGCAAACAGAAGATAGCCATATCTGATCCTGAGAACAGAGAAAGAGACATGTTAGCATGCATGAACGATTTCATTTACAGTATGTACAGTATGTTGCGAAAGTATTAATACCCCTGCATTTTTTTTTCACATTTTGATATGTTGCTGCCTTTTGTTAAACTGCTTTACACCACATCACGAAACCACATCAGTCTACACTCCATACACCATAATTGCAAAGCATAACAGGTTTTTAACATCTTTGCAAATTGATTAAAAATAAAAAAGCAGCCTCATGCTTTGAGGCTGTTTTTCAGTGGCAGGAACTGAGGGACTTGTCAGAGTAATAGGAAAGCTCAACACCTCAAAATATAAAGATAGCCTTAATGAATACCCAGTTCAGAGCATTCAGAACCTTAAACTGCACTGAAGGTGCACCTTCCAAAAGAACAATGACCCTAAGAACAACTCTGTGAATGTCCTTGATTTGTCCAGCCAGAAGTCTGGGCTTGAACCCAATAAAAAAAATTCCTGGAGAAACCTGAAAATGTGCTTCTGTCCCCATCCAAGCTGACAGAGCCTGAGAGGTGAATAGGTGAGGAGAAGAATTGCAGATAATTGCCAAATGCTGATGTAGAGAGCCTGTCGCATCATACCCAAAAAGACTTGAGGCTGTAAAGGAGCTTCAGCAAAGTACTGAGTTAAGGGTATGAATACTTATGCAATGTACTTCAGTTTTTTATTTTTAATAAATTTACAAAGTTGTGACAATTCTGTTCTTGCTTTGTCATAATGGTATATGGAGTGTAGATTGATGTGGGGAAAAAGTTATTTAAAGCAGTTTGACGAGGCAGGATATTAAAACGTAAAAAAATTATGGGGTGTGAATACTTTTGCAAGGCATTATATCTTAATGTGTTCTGACTAACTAAACTGACTTCTTATTGAAAAAAAATCAATTTACAGGCAGTTTGGCAATTACAGATGTGAATCACATGATCATTACAAAAACTGGACAATCAAGCTGAAAAAGACAATGATTCATTTAGAAAATACACTCAGTCTCGGTGGATCAATAGGGAATCTAATTCAGTACTACAGGGCAAGATGCACATATAATACGGTGCCACAAGAGGTCAGCGGACAGATAAAGGAAATGACAAAACAACTAGAATGGTTAGATGGCTGGAATTAATATTAGCAAATCATTGAAATCTCCAGTTAAAAAAAAAAAAAACTACAGACTCACACCTGGGTGTTTAAATAGATAAAGGCGCAAAGTGAGCAATTTTTGCTTCTTTTTTGCTTTGCTCTCATACACAGAGTCACACTTCACACTTTTTTCAATTATCAGGCTCTAGAAAACTCTGGGGAAAGTGGGAGTGTTTTAAGCTCCGCTTCTATTTCATGAGTCGATAACACATCTTTGGGGCAAAGCTGCCACTAATTTAAAAATCTATGAGGAGCCCCAGTCTCATGTTCATAAAGCTCGATCAATCAGCATTTGCTGGGGAAAAAAACGGGAGCGATTGAGAGGATGAGAGGAGGAGTTCGAGGTGAGCGAGAGAAACGACTATTCCTGTTCTTAAATCTCAGACAGTGGAGCTGAATTGCTGCCTCTCTGCAAATAAATACTGACAGGCCTTCCTTCTGGCTTTCTCCGGGCCCAGCCATTTCCCTCCCCCTCTCGCCAGCTCCATCTTTAATGACTCCTTGCATCTCTGGGTTTATCGATAAAAAGGAAGGGGGGGCATTGATTATGGAAGGAAACCCCAAAGAAGTTTAGGGGATGTGAAATGTAAGTTTGCTTCAGGAAGGTTCATGGCAAAAACTGAAGGCTGTAATGAAACTTAAAAAGCTAAATTTAAGGGGGCGGGTGGAGGGAGATGAAAGACAGGGAGATAGGGGGTAGGGAGGAAAGGCTCTGAGGAATGCGAGAGGTTAGGTGGACTCTGACCCAGGGAGCTCAAGGGTCTGGATTGGGCGGAGGGAAAGACTAAGCCACATCACCAGTGATTGCTCTTAAAATCCCACATTATTGGTGACTGAAAGATTTAATGACGATAATTCACCCTCTTTTCATTTCAAGTATTCCCCTCACAGAAAAGCCCAATCAGTGAGCATGTACATGTACTGATAGCTTAACATTTGGAGATTTGGGAACATTTTAAATCAATAAATTACATTACACGGTTAACACTACAAAGAGAATATTTTGAGCTTTGTTTTAAGGATTTTTTATTGTACAATAACACATCTTGCTTTCCACTCCTGAAGCAGCAGATTTCTCAGGTGGTAAGAACACTTCCATTGAAGAAAGAACACTATTTTGGGAATGGGAGAAGGGCAGGGGGGACAGTTGATAAAGCGGCAGCCATGAAGGGAAGTGCAGTGTCCATGTGATTGGTGTTAGCTGGAATTAAGTGTTCCTCGGTGTGAAGTAAAGAGCGTCACAAGTAAATGGCCTAGCAGGGAGAAACTCTTCTGTGAGGTACTGAAGGGTAAGGCAGAGAAAAAGAACTAGAGAGAGAGAGAGAGAAGTGGCTGACCCACTCGCCTCTATTACAGTGCAAAATTGAGTTGGACAAAGTGACACCTGGATAGAGGACTGGCTTTGGCTGCTGCTGCCTGCTGCCTGAGTTTTGGCATAATTTACCTCCACTCCTGTGTCTATTTATAAGGGCCTCTTGGCTCCATCGCAGTGTTAAGTTAATGGCCCTGAAGAAGCATTGGCCGTTACTTAACAGCGGGTGCGCCACACCGTTTAGGTATTGAGGGTGTTCCGCTTGTGCTCACCACTGCAAACACTTTTAAACTCCAGGATGGTTGTGCCCACACCATTCCTGGCTCAGAACACAACTTCTGGGAATACCAGAAAACCTTGTCTAGCATAATATGCCACATAACACCTAGACATAATGTAGGACATAATCTAAGTCTTCGTCATGTGTTCACAAGGTACTCTGGAGAATGCACGTAGAAGACTGACATGAGAGAAGAAATGGTTGAATAAAATCTTTCTCTTTGTGCACAAAAAACACTCTCGTAGCTTCATAACATTACAGTTGAACCACTGATGTCACATGGGCTATTTTAACAATGTCCTTACCTTTCTGGGCCTGAATATGTCTGTTATGTTGCTGTCGGATTTCATCAAAAATATCTTAATTTGTGTGCCTAAGATGAACAGAGGTCTTGTGGGTTTGGAATGACATTAGGGTGAGTAATTAATGACAGAATCTTTATTTTTGGCTGAACTATCCCTTTAACAATTGGTTGCAGAATAATTTTCCAAATATACATTTTAAATGCATAAATGTACTGGAAGTTAATTTTGTCAACGTTTAGGAGCCTAACAGATGATTTCCAAGTTCACACACATGCTCTCAATCCACAAACCCCCATTTTTATTTTAAGAATGCAGTACAGTATGAATGCAATACTGTTTTTTTGCGTGAACTGAACAGGGCTGTGATTAAAACTTAATGTGAGAGTTAGACGAGGAAACTGCGTTTCCCACAGGGCCGATGCTTGAGCTGAGAAACCCCACATGGAGAGCGTGTGTTGTTCTAAGCTGGTGAGACCAAAGTCAATTAGCCTGAGTTTCAATTCGCCAGTGCTGATGGAATACAAACTCCTGCTGCTCTGTCTCTCGCCAATGCCGTTAGGTGTGATGTCACCTGTTGCTCAGTGAAGAGCTCGGAAATATGACACACCTGTCCTGAAGCTCCACTTGGAATGTGTTACCTAGATGAGCATGCAGTATGCAGCATGTTGCTGTTTGAGCTGATGTGATGTGTCGTTAAAATTGTAATAACAGTTACTGTGTTTTTGTTCTGGCAAATAAAATGGCACCAAATTAAAACCAGAGGCGTTTTCTCCGAGGTCGCAAGGGAGGCAGTGTCCCTTCTGCAACCCGGGGTCAACACCACCTGTGGGCTTAAAACGGCAAACTGTGGGCAATATGCATTTGAAGTGGTAAACACAGAAGGAATATGTCATTTACATGTGCTAAACTTCAAGCTGACACCTGGTGGTGCTATGTCTATAACTAAATATTGGCCTTTAGATGTCTTCAGGTCAGAACTCTTACCAAACATGTTAAGTTTGGTCCAGATTGAACACTGCATATCTAAGTTAGTATAAAACAAGTCATTTCCTCTTGCCAGCAGGTGGCGTTGTGATTATAACTAAATACTGGCCTTTACATGTGTTCGGGCCAAACCTCTATCGAATATGTGAAGTTTGGGGCAGATCGGACATTGTATGACTGAATTACAACAACTTCCATTTCCATGGCAAAACATCGAAGTTTCAACATTCAAACGCCTTTCAACGAAAACTCAACATCTTCGCAATTTAACGTCACAAAGGGCTTTAGATTACACTGACCAAATTTGTTGTTGATCCGTTTAAATCTCTAGGAGGAGTTTGTTTAAATACAACGCCAGAAAATGGCAAAACAACATTCCTGTTGGGTTTCGGACTTCATACCGGGGGACTTTTTTGTAGGTATTGGTGTGTAAAATATATCTACCGAATTTAATTGAGAATGAATGCCTCTATCACGATATGATTGGATATGACTTGTTATGATTGGCTATGATTGGTTCATAGATAAATCCCGCCTTTTGTGTTTGGGTGCGTTCCACATTCGCGAATCAGTCTGAATGAACAATATAATGGCGTTAATCAGGTCAAAATCAAACTTCAGATGGCCTCAAAACAAGATCTGTGTTTTTTTTTAGTTATCGATCAATTATTGCATCTTAAATGAATCTGTTTGTTTGAACAAATCAGTTAAGGGAACAATTTAATGACTTTTGAAAATATGTTTAGTAAATGATTCAGTTACTTACTCACTTGTTGCCACCTACTGGTGTAACGATGTAGCCTGCAGAATAAGTCATCGAAAAATCCCTAATATACAGTAATGTTTTAAATAATATCAATAATTGAAGTCATTTTTGCGACAAATCAATCAGAATTAAGTAATAATACATAATTCCAGAGTCACTGTGTGGTAAATATAGGCCTATACGTTTAACCACACACACACACACACACACACAATTACAATAAGGTCCTCAGGTCAAAATGTTTTAAATAACTCATCCAGGCAGAAAGGCAGACAGACAGATTAGATGTCTGCAAAGCACATAGGCTTACGTGTCATACGCGAGTACCAGGAAAGCCAGTGCCACAGAGTATATATACACTAAGACTGTATGGTATGCGTGAAGCTTGTGAGAGAAGTTCAGGTCTGACAGCGGGAGGGGAGTGAGGGGTCATGGGGGCAGCTGTTTGGGCCAGGTGGGGGGTAGGGCTGCCCGGGCGCTCTGGGGCAGAGGGGGCCTTGGCAGCCCCGCTGAGCCTGGGGACAATGGGTGCTAGCAGGGGCTCAGGAGGGCGAGACAATATGGTCAAACTGGTGCCAAAACCATACAACCCTTCTAACGTACACGGGGGGTGTGCGTAGCCTCAAAAGAAAGCCCAAATATTTAGTCCCACAATTAGTATAATGTGCAAAACACAGAACTTTGGCTCAGTGTGAAACTGGGCCATCAAGAGAAATTTACCATTTCCTACTGCGCTCGCAAGCGAGCATATCTGCGTATAGCACGGCGTACTGAGAACATTAGTCACGAGAACCCCTTCGAGCAGTGTAATGATTTTCATGGGGACTGCATCTTAATTATAATTGGGATGTATAAATGTGCGCATTACCAAAGGGCTCTAGGTCTAAAGGGTAAAGCCACGTCTAAAGGCTTTCTGACCCATTCATTTCCACGGTAACGTGATGCTGAATGAAATCCGAACAACAAGGGGTCTCGGGCTCAGAGCGACTGGGGAGAAATGGTGCTCCCTTGTCTGGCTTCATCTCTATTTTTTTCACCACGAATCAGATTTTTAGTCCGGAAAAGAGCGAGACAGATAGATAAAGAGATGTTACATGAGTGTTTTTATGACAGAGTGCTACAGGCTGCTGGGAAGTCAACAGGTACAAGCTGTTCCAGCGGCAGTGTGTGCGTGTGATGCGATATGTCTGCAGCATCTCTCCGGCCAGGGTATTCACTCACTCGCTCGCTCTCTCCGGCTGACACCTAATGAGCCCAGACTACAGGAGGACTGCACATCCATGTAATCCGGGAGAGTGGCTGGGCATAATGTGGCATTAGAGGAGCCCAAGGCTTTCGGAGGGGGTTGTTGAGGGAAGGGAGGGCAGCGACTGACAGCTTTGGTCTGGAATACAGAGCGTGTGACAGCACAGAGCGCTGCCTTAATGCATTCAAAACGCCTCTGTGCCTCTGACAAGAAAAGCAAAGAAAAGAGCTTCAATGAATTGTTTATTGATCTAACAGGAGGAGAGATGGTGAGACGGGAGACAGCGAGAGAGGGAGAGAGAGAGAGGGAGAAACAAAATAACATTTTGTGTGTTACTATCAAAGTGTCATTGGTCTCCGAAGGTCTGCCTTACAAATACATGACACCCGACAGGGGGACGTGTAAAATACGCTATTTGATTTAACAGGTTTTCATCTCAAGTGGTGGCTTTTTAAAACGAGAATTACAATGGCAGACTGCATTTAAAAGCCTTAAACTGACGCGTCGTCAGGAAAGAATGAGGACGGCGCAACCTGTGTTAAACCGCAGAAAAGATTGCTTCTCATTCTGGGCCTGGTACCTTTCCAGACTTTGCACCAATAATAGTTACAGATAATTCACTTTCGTGTCGGGCGGCTGCGGTGAGATGCCGCGTTCTCGGATAGATTAATGCCACCAGATGTCATTGTAGAAGCCATATTAATTACCTCAAGATAATGTCATGGAACCATATGGTTTCTCCAGTGTCCATTTAGACAGAGAAAATGTCTTCATCACTCACAAACCCACATGGAAGAAATTGGCCCTATTGACTTTGACAGGTGTTGGAGGCAGATTCTTCATAATTAAGTAAGCTTTCAACACTAGCTCGACGTGACTGCAAAGAGGACTCCGTAAAACCGAGCGTGGTTCTGCGGCACCGATTCACTCTTGATGATTACTGGAATGTTTCAAATTCGAGTTAGTAATCCTCGATTATTCTGAGTCATCCTTAAATGAATTTAAGATAAAACGGACGTTAGGGCTGTCACAATAACACGTTTTCATTACACTGTTATTATAACAGAAAAAACTCCCACATTGACAAGCAAACCTTTTTCGATATCTCACTTTTGTCTGTCATCTACTCCAGCTTATCTAGCGAAATGATTGGTCATTTTGTAAAAAAAAAAATATATATATTTATATACTCTTTAACCACAAATGCTCATCTTGCACTAGCTCTCTGATGCGCCTCTACAACTTAACATGATGCAATCATATTGGAAAGGTCACATGTACTTCGGTGCAAAAAGGTAGAGTAGGATAAAAAAAACTCCATGTCAGTTTCTCCTCCAACTTCAAAATCGTCCCACATTGTTGTTTTACCTGTTGTTGTAAAGGGTGTTTGACTTTCTTTGCATGTTAGCTTTGTATACACTGTGTCGGTACTTCCGCCTACGTCACGCGCAACCTTTCCAACATGATTACATAATGTGTGAAATCGAAATACTTCAAGACGAGCATCCTTTAAAGGTTTTAAGATAAAACAGATGTTATGGCTGTCATGATAACAGGTTTTCATTACACAATTATTGTAACGAAAACCAGGAAAACTCCCACATTTTCAGATATCTTTTGTCTGTCATCTACTCTAACTTAACTAGCGAAAGATTGGTCATTTTCTTAAAAAACTACATTTATACACTTTTTAACCCCATGCTTGTCTTGCACTAGCTCAGCGACGTCTACGTCTACAACTTCACACATTACGTAATCATGTTGGAAAGTTCACATGTGGTTAGTTCTTCGTCTGTGTACTTTGGTTCAAAAAGGTAGAGTAGGATGAAAAACACCATGTCATTTTGTCCTCCAACTTCAAAATCATCCAACATCATTGTTTTACCTTTTTTTGTAAAGGGCGTTATTATTCTTTGCACATTCACTTTGCAAACACCGGGTTTTGTTATTTCCACCTATGTCACGCGTGACCTTTCCAACGCGAGTACGTAATGTGTGAAGTTGAAATAGTGCAAGACGAGCATCCTTAAATGATTTTAAGATAAAACAGACGTTAGGGCTGTCACGATAACAGGTTTTCATTACACAATTATCGTAACAGAAACCAAAAAAACTCCCACATTGGTAAGCAATCATTTTCAGATATCTTTTGTCTGTCATCCACTCTAACTTAACTAGAGAAACGACTGGTCATTTTGTACAATTTTTTTATTTTTTATTTATGTACTTTTTAACCACAAATGCTCATCTTGCACTAAGCTCTGCAATGCGCATCTACAACTTGATGCATTACGTAATCATGTTGTGAAGGTCACACGTGGTTAGTTTTTCATCTGTGTACTTCGGCTCAAAAAAGGTAGAGTAGCAAAAACATGTCGTTTTGTCCTCCAACTTTAAAATCGTCCAGCATTGTTGTTTTACCGATGTTTTGTAAATGGCGTTTGACTTTCTTTGCACGTTCGCTTTGTAAACACGGGTCGGTACTTTCGCCTGCGTCACGCACAACCTTTCCAACGTGATTATGTAATGCGTGAAGTCGAAATAGTGCAAGACAATCATCCTTAAATGATTTTAAGATAAAACAGATGTTAGGGCTGTCAAAATTTTGGGTTTTCAAAAAAAAAAAAAAAAAAAGAAAATTCTATATACTCTTTAACCACAACTGCTCATCTTGCACTAGCTCTGCGATGCGCATCTACAACTTAATGCATTAAGTAATCACGTTGGAAAGGTCACACGTGGTTGATTCTTCTTCTGTGTACTTTTTGTGTACTTCAAAAAGGTAGAGTAGGATGGAAAAACTCCATGTAATTTTCTCCTCCAACTTCAAAATCGTCCAACATCGTTGTTTTACCTGTTTCTGTAATGGGCGTTTGACTTTCTTTGCACGTTCCCTTTGTAAACACTGTGTCGGTACTTTTGCGTACGTCACGCGCAACCTTTCCAATGTGATTACGTAATGTGTGAAGTCGAAATAGCACAAGATGAGCAATTGTGGTTAAAATGTACATACATTTTTACTATTTTTTTAATAAAATGACAGATGCTAAACTAAACTAGATAAACTAGTCCCATTGAAGTTCATCGGAACTGCAATTTGGACCTTCAACCCCTTGATCCCCAACGACGTCCACTATATGGAGAAAAATCCTGGAACCTTAATTTCTTTTCGACTAAAGAAAGAAAGACATGAACATCTTGGATGAAAGTCAGGACATTTTCAAAATAAAGTACAAGCAGCTGATCATATTAAAAGTGAGACTCGCAGCCTGCATAGCCTATACATCACGGGCCGTGTTTGGAGAGGCGCTGTTTGAATCTGATGGATGAAGTGATAAAAGATCATAAACACTGTAACGCCGGGGGGGTAAGTAGGGGGAGGAATTTACGAGTGGACCCACCCCTGCGTTAGGTCTACAAAAGACACGGTGTCCCTTTAAGAGAGCAGAATTTACAGTGCACGGCTGGCCCTCGCCTTGGATGAGGATCGTTTACAAAGCAGAGGACCGTGCTTGCTTTTCCCCCCTATCCCACAAATCCGATTTAATCAGACAACCCTTGCAGTGCGGCTCCCAGTAAGAAAAAGGATAATTAGTAAACAGGCAGCCTCTCCTCTGCTTCATTGGCATTCGCGCGGGGTGAGTGTCGCATTTAAAATGCAGTCTGATGAAGTCTACAAAATCAAACCATTTGTTACTCCTATTGAGGAGGCTTCAGGCCACTGGCAATTAAATTGGAATTAGTGCAGGGAATGAGATACGGACGATTCATACCAAGGAGGCGAGAGTGTCTGGAGGATGTCTGGAGCTCTCTCAAGTTTACAGTGCTGATGAGTCCCATAATAACTAAAGCTCAGCTGCTCTCCGAAGCCGACGACACGCATGCAGAAATCTGGATTTGTCTGACTCTGGCGTGCTCCCGTGCACATAAATCTCATTTGCTTTTCTTTAGTGTCCGTGCTGTCATAGTGCAAGTGATGAAATCAGAGGTGTTTGTTCAGACAGTGTAGTCAATATCTGCTATATCCACACGGGTTGCCATAGTAATGACTTAAGCGTCAGCAGGACGCCGACAGAAGAGAGTAGCTGTCAAACACGACTGAAAACTGGAAATCATGCCTCTGTTGATGTCCATCCTGACATCTCGCCGGGGTGCTCGACTCATCAAGGCATCTGACAGGATAAGCATTACTGTATTTACACATTCATGCATATGTCATGTCCCAAACAGCTCAATCATTCGGCCGTTTACCATTCAAAATAGATTGAGAAAACCACTAAGCTTTGTGTGCGATGTTACACGCACGACATATTGTGAATAACACTACTATATGACTGAAACATTTTGAATTTCAAAATACATACATTTGTAAACACTTGATTTATGTCTTTCCAGTTCAGACTACAAATATATTTCTCATAACCTTAAAAAAAGTCAAATGTAAATACTATTTAAAAAAATATTAAATGTAATAATATTATATATAATAATATAAGTATATATAAAAACAGTTATAATAAAAAAATAATAATACACAGAAATATAAATATATATATAAAAATTTACAGCTAAATTGCAGACAAATAAACTGTGTATATACACACATACATATATATATATATATATATATATATATATATATATATATATATATATATACACACACACACACACACACACACACACACACACCAACCTAAAAAATATATCTAATGTGTATTAAAAAATGTATATATATGTGTGTAAAAAATATATAAAAAATGTAATATTTAAAAAATATATATATGTACAAATATACACACACACATACATATATACATACATATCTATATATCTATATCTCTATATATCTATATATACACACACACACATACATATCTGTATATCTGTATATCTATATATATCTATATCTATATAAATATATATAAAATGTATAATATAATATATATTAATGTCTACAAAAATGTTAAAAATGATATGTAAAAATTATATATATAAAAAAATCTACAATATTATATATAATAATGTAAGATATATATATACACACACACCAACATAAAAAATAAATTTAATACATGTAAAAAAAAGTATATGTGTGTGTAAAAAATATAGTAAAGAATATAATATTTGTAAAAATATATATGTACAAATCTATACAAAGAACTAAAAATATTATATAATATACGTTATATAAAATTTTTTATATAATGTAAAAATTTACATTTCTGTGTATTATTTTGTATTACCTTTTATATACATTTTAAGTTTTAATAATGTGTTATATATATATATATATATATATATATATATATATATATATATAACACATTATTAAAAGTTAAAATGGTAGACAAATAAACTGTGTGTGTGTGTGTGTGTGTATGCATGTATTATCTATATCTATATCTATATCTAGACACACACACACACACACACACACACACACCAATCATTTTTATCATTTACTGCAACAAAAATTTAAGTGAGATGCATCAAAAAATAAAAACCGTTTGCTCTGAACAAAGATTTTGGCTTGGGGGCTCTTACATTTATTTCCTAAATGCTTCACCAAATGATTTTGCCTCTGACACACAAGTGTTTTCCCTTACATATGCGTTCATCAAACACAGCTGCTCATTTTAAATAACAATCGATACATAACAGTCACCACATCGACGTGTAAGCGAAGCGACTGTCGTTCACAGCTTTAGTAATGCATGTAATTTACTCATTGCAGGCTACATTTGACAATACTTTTTATTGACACGAGCTTCGGCGGCAATTTCTATTGTACGTGTGTATATGAGCTAGTGTCTCTACATCTGTGGTTTTGTACGAAGGACGGCCGCGGCTATGCCGTGTGCATGTGCGAGTTATTTTGAATGAATAAAAGGGGGGAGAGAGATGCCATTTACTTTCCACAGTTGATTGGGCACAATGGAGATGAGGTTACCAGTGGGAGCTTGTGTGTGTGTGTGTTGGCGAGGCTTGCGGAGATGGGAGATAAATGAACTGCAAATGAGAAGGAACAGCTCCTGCAGTACAGCTGGCTTCCGAATTGCTTGCTTGCTTGCTTGGCCGTGGCAACCGGGCGAACGGTTGCCAAGGGTGTCAGTTCAGTGTCCCTCATATGCTACACGTGAGCGCCGCGTTGGATTGCGCTGCTGCGCTACGGCCAGTAGGGGTTGCTCTGTGCTACAAACCCATCACCAAAATTCTCTATCTGAATAATCTTTACACATATATAACTTCATCTAATGCATAAGATGCAGGATAAATATATCTAGCACAAAACTATTGAATTTTAATGACACACTCGGTGCTCGGCAACTAATTTGTACTCTGGATATTAGATGCATGCAAATGATGAATGCACTGAATAAGGCTTGATGTTTACATGTTCCACATTTGAAAATCAGGCTGCTGCGAGTGGAGAGAGCGCAAGATTTTGTACGTGCATGCATGTGTGTGAGCTTTTCCCCTCTGGGCGTATGCAGAAATGGTCTCTATGCAAAGCCATTACTGGGAAACACATCAGGAGGATGAAAATAAATTATACTGTTCCACCAAATGACAAACTGCCACTATAAAGGAGATCTGCAGTGCGAAGGTAATTCGAGGGTCTTGTTTATTCCCCCCTTTCTCAAAATTTGTTTACTGTTGTCGATTCCCTTTGATGCCTATCTATTTTTGCTCATAATGGAACGCCTGCTAATCTTTTAAGACGGTTTAACGCGATTTATTTAATCAATGTCAATGCTAAGACGAATTACTAATCTGTTCAACATATCAGATACACGAGCTTATTTGAATCTGCATGCATGAATAGAATACATTGCTTAACGAGCTTTGGGTGATCGATAAAAGCGGGAAAATCTTTGCGATTTTTCATAACTGGTGTTTTTTGCTCAGTCAGAGACATGTTGACAGTGGTCCAGAGCTGTGGTTGCAGTTAGCCACAGGTGATGGATTTACAGCAAGTAGAGAGCAGCGGTCAGCTGCCGAGAGTCTGACCGCGAGCGTGACGATAAGCGGACTCCAACGCTATTTCGACCAGGGTGCCGTACTGTCCTGCGGCTCGGCAGTACCAGCCCCCCGTCATCCTGTCTGCAAATCTTCCTTCCTCCTGACATCTCACGCCCTTCGGTGATCAAAGAGATGACAACAATAAAGAGCGCTTCGACACTTTCTGCGCACCTTTCGGTGCTCACGTGTCAAGTTTATTGTACAAAAGTCAAAAGTCTGGACGCGCTTGACTGAACTTATGTCTCTCATGATGTTAAAAACCTTTCATCTTAAGCTTAAATGCTTGAAGTTAGTTTTGCAGATAAATATACATTGTACTGTTCAAAAAGGTTGGGGTTTGTAAAATTATTTTTTAGGAAATTAGTATTTATTATGCTTTATGGAAACCACGTCTGAAGTATGATTAAAAAAAAAAAAAAAAGTAACTAAGGACAATAATTTAGTTACAAAAGATGTCAATTTCAAATAAATTCTGTTTTTTTGAACTTTCTGTATCTGAGAATCCGAAAAATTGTTATGGATTCCACATAATTATTAAGCAGCACAATTGTTTTCAACATTAATTATAAGAAGAAATGTTTTTGAGCATTAAACCAGCATATCAGAGTGATTTCTGAAGGATCATGTGACTGGACTGGAGTAATGATGCTGAAAATTTAGCTTTGCCATCAGATAAATAAATTTAAGGCTGTGTTTATTTGATCAAAAACACAGAAAAAACAGTAATATTGTGAAATATTATTGCAATTTCTAATATTGGTTTCCCACTTGAATATACTTTAAAATAAAATGTATTTCTGTGACGCAGAACTGAATTTTCAGCATCATGACTCCAGTCTTCAATGTCACATGATCCTTCAGAAATCATTCTAACATGCTGATTTATAATCATTGTTGAAACTGTCATGCTGCTTAATATTTTTTTTGAAACTGTGATACTTTTTTCTGATTATTTGATGAATAAAAAGTTAAAAAGAAATGCATTTATTCAAAATAGAAATCTTTTCTAACAATATACATTTTTTATCCATTTAATACATCCTTGCTGAATAAAAGTATTAATTTCTTAAAAAAAGAAAGAATGTACTGACTCCAAACTTTTGAATAATAGTGTGTATTGTAACAAAATTTCTATGAATAACAGTAAGCAGCAACAACTGTTTTCAATATTGATAATAAATCAGCATTTTTGAATGACTTCTGAAGGATCTTGTGGCACTGAAGACTAAAGTAACGATGCTGAAAATTCAGCTTTGCATCACAGAAATAAATTATATTTTGAAGTATATTAAAATAGAAAACTGTTATTTTAAATTGCGATTATATTTCACAATATTACAGCTTTTTTTGTATTTTTGATCAAATAGATACAGCCTTGATGAGCATAAGAAACTTTTTTTAAAAAACAACAAAAAAAACATTACAAATCTTACCGATCCCAGACTTTGGTAGCATATGATAGTACATCAGCAGTGTACTGTAACAACTGCTTCAGTAGATGAGACAGAGGTGCTCAAAAAAAATCAGAAAGTGTAAAATAAAAGGCAAGTGACTTTCTTCACTACACGACAATCTGACAGGAAGTCAAGCCTAGCAATCCACCGAGCTCCCTCTCTCTCGCTGTGATTTATTCCCAGTGACCATCTGGACAGTGGACAAACAATGTGGCAAGAGCTGTGAATGACCAGCCACATTAGTCATAGGCTTTTACCTCGACCCCTTACGTCCCTAATCTTTACACTTTTGGTCTTTTACTGTGGCCAAATGACCGGAGCCCCTTTTCTCACTGGCTGCTGACACGGTCTTTCCCACTGGACAAAAGGCTTTGAGCTGCTGCACCCCCACCACCCTTCACTGTTACCACCACCCCACCCCAGCGCTGCCCCTATCTCCGACCCAACTGACAGGAACAGGAGTTTGTTTTGTTTTCTGAGACGACAGGAATGAGAATGGAACTCTAAAGCCGTGCGGCTACAAAAACATTACTGGCAGGGGGGGGTGGTGGGCCATGATCCGCTTGTGAATATAAAGAGGAGGGGAAAAAAAATAAAAATGAAGAAGCGCCGGTGTTAATCATATTTAAATGCTTCTGGAGAAGCATGGCCAAATAACATATATAGATAAAGGTATTAAGAATAATAGGACTGGCATGCCTCTTTCCAGCTTAATGTAGGCTTTTGTGTAGCTCTTAGAGGAAATGAGGGCCGACGAACAAGTCATCCCGATGGCGCGCACAAGTTGGGCTTCTTTAAATTCAGCATTAAGAATGAATGCTCAGCCGAACGACCGTGGAGGCTCTCTCTGTCATAGGGAGACTCAAATGAGAAAATGGAAAGCAATCAACATGCTCCATAAATTGGAGGCCAGTGGTGTTATAGCGCAACAGTGTCGTCTCCAACTCTCCGCACCGTAAACAACGCAATGAAATGTAAAACAATGTTGTGACTAAACATCTCAAGATCGCTGGGGAAAACAAGTGTATCAAGGTCACGCGGTGCTCGCTGAGAGCGCATTTCAGTTGTTGGAGGAACTTGACTACTGTAGCATTGTTTATGTAGCATATGTATTGACAGTTTATTACAAGCAGGTGATAACACCTTTATTCACAACGTAAAGTTGAAGTCAAAAGTTTACATACACCTTGCAGATTCTGCAAAATGTTAATTATTTTAACAAAATAAGAAGGATCACACAAAATGCATGTTATTTTTTAATACTGACCTGAATAAGATTTCACATAAAAAATGTTTACATGTAGCCCACAAGAAAAAAAATAGTTGAATTTATCAAAATAGTTGAATTTATCATTTATCAAAAGTTAACATATGCTTGATTCTTAATACTGTGTTACCTGTTACCTGATAGTTGTCCGCGAGTCCCTTGTTTGTCCTGAACAGTTAAACCTGCCTGCTGTTCTTCAGAAAAATCCTTCAGGTCCCACAAATTATTTGGTTTTTCAGCATTTTTGTGAGGGACAACTGAGGGACTCATATGCAACCATTACAGAAGGTTCAAATACTCAGTGATGCTTTAAATGAAAATACGATGCATTAAGAGCTGGGGGGTGAAAACTTTTGGAATCTGAAGGTCAGGGTAAATTGAACTTGTTTTGTCTTCTGGGAAACATGTAAGTATCTTTTATAGCTTCTAAAGGGCAGTACTAAATAAAAAAAAAAATATATATATATATTTAGGCAAAATAAGAAAAAAGTACACATCCTCATTCTGTTCTAAAGTTTTCACCCCCGGCTCTTAATGCATCGTTTTTCCTTCTGAGGCATCAGTGAGTGTTTGAGCCTTCTGTAATAGTTGCATATGAGTCCTTCAGTTGTCCTCAGTGTGAAAAGATAGATCTCAAAATCATACAGTCATTGTTGGAAAGGGTTCAAATGCTGAAAAACCAAAGAATTTGTGGGACAGTTTAACTGTTCAGGACAAACAATAGATTCATGAACAACTATCACTAAACAAAAAAAAAAAACAGCTGTGGATCATAACAACACGGTATTAAAAATCAAGTGTATGTAAACTTTTGAATGGGGTCAGCTATTATTTTAGCTGTGATTTATATGTTAAATATTTTATTCAAGTCAGTACTAAATAAAAAATAACCTGCATTTTGTATGATCCCTCTTATTTTGTTGAGGTATATGTAAACTTTTGTCTTCAACTGTAGATTTGTTGTTCTTTTAGCAAGCTGCTGACAGAAGCTGCCTGTCTCATTTAGGACTAGGTTATTTTCCTGCTGATCACTGGAACATGTCTTTTCAGAACAGCCTGACCCTGACCTTGACGACAAACAGTAAACCGCAAAGTCTTTGTGAAGAAAGAAAGACTTTATTTATAGATCAGCTGAGTGTCGATCAAGCAGCATCAGGAAAAAAAAAAAAAGGGGGCCTGAGGGAAACGCTTTTGAAGCAACTAATATAGAGGTCTGCCTCGATCACTTCAACCCCCTTTTTAATTCCATTAGAAAGCCAATTGATTTGGCTTTGCAGCCGCAGAGCATGGCAGGCATGCGCTATACACTCCCAGGTAAAAATCCTTGGTGAAAACGGAGGGTTTTAAAAAAACAGCAATAAACTAAAAGATGTTTTCATTGTGAGAGCGCATTAGAGGATGCATTAGACAACTGGAGATGCTTAAAGGGTCCATGGGAAAAGAATCAGGGACTTAGCGTGCTTCAAACAGAAAAAAAGGGAGCATTATCAGTTCGTAAAACTCAAGCCTACCAAATGTTCAAAAAGGCCCCGTCGCCCCGTGACGATTTCGTGGCGTGTTTAATTTAGATAGAATCTAATTAATTTACATTTGATACTGGAGGAGATGCTTTCATCAGCCTGTCATTTATCCTGTGTGTTAACACCTGTTAATTCACTATCTCCCCAGTAATGAGCTTTTAAAAAAGAAAAAGAGGCTCGGCGTGCCCAAACACATTCGCGAAACACACAAACAACATCTTGTGAGGAACTACTCTGACAGCTAGATTCACCAAGCACGGGTCACTCCCAATGAGATCCTGGCTGACCTCCAGTCCTGCCGCCTGATTATCATCAAAGCATTTGTCATGGGACGGAAGTGCAGAGAGCCGTCAAATAAGATCTTAAGGTGATATCTTATTATTCCAACCACATACGGGCAAACCAGCATCCCTCCGCTGCTGCAAGCTTTGCTTGCTTCTAAACAAAAAAACATATAGTTATATACAGTCTCTCCTTTTCAATCACGGAGAAATCTAGCTCTGTATTTTTCCTTACATTCGACTTCCTACATGTGAAGGATATGCTTTGGAATCATATTAACGGGCAGTCAGGCACTAGAACGGCGATATTTTCAAAGAGCCCCGTGGTCACAAATGTCATTCTGTGAATTCACAATGCGCTGCATCCATGTGCCGACCTGAGAATGAATCAGCGAGCGAGGAGGGAGAAAGAGAGATGAGAGATATAGAGAGAAACACAGCGAGAGTGACAAAATCAAATCAAATCGATGGCGCCGCACAACACATCTAGTGCGCACCTTTATCTGTCATATTTCAAGGTTGGCGACTTGGTTTCAATTATGTTTGCTTTGTTTGAAGCCATGTGGGGAAAATATCAATGTATGCATTTTATAACCAACAGACGGAATGCTGGACTGGCACAATGGCATTGTGATATAAAGTATCTGAACGACTTTTACATGCAGTCAAAGTGCATTTATACTGACATTGAAATAAAGTTGGTGGTGAGCGAATGATGAACAAGATAATCAGAACAGGGGCTTTAGTATGCTGTCAAGTGCATTAGCTGTGAGACGTCCAGCAGGGGGAGCTCTACCTGCCCTCATAGGCAGCGGCCACACAAGCTTCGAGCTGAAATGTAGACAGACCTCAAATGACCCCTGAGCGTATGGATAACATAGGAGCGTGTGTTATTCTACACATGAAACGGCTAGTTTCTCACATTAATTGATCGACATTCATTTAGATGCTGGAACAGCTTCTTTACATTTCTTAATATTAAAGGAGAAGTTCACTTCCAAAACAAAAATTGACAGATAATTTACTCACCCCCTTGTCATTCAAGATGTTCATGTCTTTCTTTCTTCAGTCGATAAGAAATCATATTTTTTAAAGAAAACATTTCAGGAATGTACATATAGTGGACTTCAATGGTGCCCCCAAGTTTAATCTCTAAATGATCCCAGCCAAAGGATAAGGGTCTTATATAGCAAAACTGACAATTTATATACTTTTTAACCTCAAAATCTTGTCTTGTCTCTGCGATGCACGTGTGTCTGTGTAATCTGGGTCAATACAGTTAGGGTATGTTGAAAAAACTTCCATCTCGTTTTCTTCTTCAACGTCAAAATCGTCCTACATCGCTGTTTTACCTTTTTTTTCTAAAGGCGTTTGATCTTCTCTGTATGTTCATTTTGTAAACACTGGGTCGGTACTTGTGCAGCGATGCTGATTTTGAAGTTGGGGAGGAAAACGAGATGGAAGTTTTTCGACATACCGTAACTTTATTGACCGCATTGAACCGAATAAAAAAAACAGTTCACACAGACTTAGACAAGACGAGGGTTTGAGGTTAAAAGTATATAAACTTGTCAGTTTGTTTAAAAAAATGACAGATTGTTTTGCTAGATAAGACCCTTCTTCCTCGGCAGGGAGACATTTGAATCTGTATTGAAACTGCATTTTGGAAGTTCAAACTTGGGGGCACCATTTGAGTCTATTATATAGAGATAATTCCTGATTTTTTTTTTCCCCTGAAGAAAGAAAAACACAAACATCTTGGATGACAAGGGGGTGAGTGAATCATCTGTAAATTTTTGTTCTGCAAGTGAACTTCTCCTTTAAGCCAATTTAGTTTCAATAAGAACATGACATCCTTTATATAAACCAAAACCACCGAGTAGATTAAATAAATACACATCAGCCAGACCATGTTTGCACCCTAGTGCCTTTCCTCCGCCTGCCACAAATCAGACGCGCGCTTTGGGAGTCTCTGGCCTCTCTCAGGGCCGTATATCTCATAGACCTTGAGCCCTGCAAATTATAGCAAACACAGGATAAGACTCTTGTTTCTAAAACCAGACCGGCCTGTACGCCACACATTCTTCAGAAGGGTTAGTCTGAGTCCCTAGTGCTCCCGCAGAGACATAATGGCACATACACATCGCACACACACACCTAAGGAGCACCAGTATGAGGAATGCACGCCACAATCTGTTTGTTACGACAGAGAGACATCGCAAACAAGACCTTGCGCCCAGGGTGCGACTCTTAAGGGTCTCAGGTGAATGTTTATCAGCCTAACCGAGCTTATTGGGTGAGAAGATACTGCATTCCTAAGGAGAGAGAGCGAGAGGACTTTCTTTTTTTTTTTCTTCGAACAAGGGCACTGGCCTTTAACCCCGCCTGGGAGACCCTCCCTGGGGTTAAAGTGTAATCCAGGGCGTATGACCACAAAGCCTAAAGGCCAAGGACCGCCACATTTTCCGAATTACACTATTCACATATTAAAACGGCAGGGTGCCCCGTAACAGCTTTCTCACTGTATTTCTCATTTAAACTTCTATAGTAAAACGTAAAGCAACCTAGATTTCAGATAATAGAGATTGATTGCAAAAATTTGATAGAAGGCTCTCTTTAAACCGTGTTAAATCTCACGCTGATGAGGAATTAGTGAAACAAGCTCAAAATGCATTCAAAAAATTAGATCGCACAGTTAGATCATTTACATATTAGAGCATAATTTTCTAATCTGGCTTCCTGTTGCTGCCAGCTCTGTGAATATAAGCACACTTATCCGAAGGTATCTATTAAAATGCTTTTAACGTCACTTCAGAGCCAAAATTTCTTGTCAAGAAAGCTTGAGTCCCGAGTTGAAAGAAACTAAAAGAGAGCTGTTTAATTGACATTCCCATCCCCCGTTTTCCCAGGGAAAGAAGGGAGAGAAGGTTTTGTGTGTCTCACTGTACAAAAGGAAGCAGATTTGCGGATGAGATGACCTTGTGACCCCTGGAGCTGTTGAAAGGTTCTCAATGGCATAAACCCCACATAATCAATCACATTCTGGGGCTGTGGTCAGCACCGGGCCGCACAGGCGGCCCTCTGAGCCGGACTGTAAACAGACACCCACTCGGGTGACGGGGGGGGGATGAAAGACCCTAACGGCATTCCTTTATTCTTCTCTTTGTGTGTCAGTGTGTGTGTGTGTAAAAAAAACCAAGTAAACAAAAACATCCAAACATCTTATTATATCAGCAGGACACCTAAAATGAATAAAGAACATTCTTCCACCCGCAGATGTGGAAAAAAAGGACAAATCCATTCATTTTTAACACAAACGTGCCAAAGTGAGGTGGCTCAAGGCTGCGTCTGAACCCGATGCTGCTCTGGGCCCCGTGGAAAGATTAACTCGGACCGCCGCACACCCAACCTTTATGACTGAACAATCAATGGTTGAGTATTTTCAGTGATATCTTATCTAGCCTAGCATTTCATTTCTTCTGCTTTGTGTGACTTGTGAGCGAGTGACCAGGTGTCATCTATCAAAACAATCCTAGTCTCTGGAAACCTGCTATTAACTGATAAGGCCAAGCCTCCATGGCGTAATGGCTCCCACCTGAGCTCACAACTCAACTCTGCTTGGGAACAAGCAGTAGAGGAAGATTGGGATAGGAGAATTAGAGAAACTAAAGGTGAAGAGCTTGCGTGTAATTAGTGCTAAGGCAAGCAACGCTATTACTATCAGTCTTAAATTCCTAAACCTCTATTAAACCTAAGTGCATCGGTGCTTGATCATAAATGCATGCATTCTATTATTTAATAAGCAATCGTACTAATGATTTTCAGCTGGTGGTCAATTTAACATGCAAAGAAATAGAAGTTTGCCTAGCATCATTGCAGTGACTTGTGCATTAACAAACACCATTAATAATAAACTTACACTGCTAGTCAAAAGTTTTTGAACAGTAAGATTTTTGATGTTTTTTTTTTTTTTTTTTTTTTAAGAAGTCACTTCTGCTCACAGAGCCTGTATTTATTTGATACGAAGTACAGCAAAACAGTAATATTTTGAAATATTTTTACTATTTAAAATAACTGATTTCTATTTTAATATATTTTACATTTTTATTGGTCAAAGCTAAATTTTCAGCATCATTACTCCAATTTTCAGTGTCACATGGTCCTTCAGAAATCATTCTAATATGCTAATTCAAGAAACATTTATTATTATTATTATTATAATTATTAATATTATCATCAGTATTTAAAACAGTTGAGTACATTTTTCTGGATTCTTTGATGAAAAGAAAGATCAGCATTTATCTGAAATAAAAAGCATTTATACCATTATACACTACACAATTCAAAAGCTTGGAATCAGTATTATTATTTATTTATTTATACATATTTTGGGGGGAAAGAAATTACAGAAATCAATACTTTTATTTGGCAAGGATGTTTTAAATTGATCAAAAGTGATGAACTTTCTATTAATCAAAGAAACCTAAAAAAATTCTACTCAGCTGCTGTCAACATAATATTAATAATATTAATAATAATAATAATAATAATAATAATTCATATTTTTTAACAACAAATCAGAATATTGGAATGATTTCTGAAGGATCGTGTGACTGGAGTAATGATGCTAAAATTCAGCTTTGAATTCACATGAATAGATTACATTTTGAAATTTATTCAAATAGAAAACAGTTATTTTAAATAGTAAAAATATTTCAAAATTTTGACCAATAATGTTATTTCTGGCAAACAAGGATGAAAACTTAAAATCAATGGAGAAGTTGCATCATATATATTGTTTTTTTTTTTCTTCCAAAAGAATGTTTATTAATTATAGATGCATATTATAGTTGAAAGAGAGGAGAGATATAGAGAAACAGCTAGTCATAGATGTACATATTACATCAGAAATGTATAAACCTGCTTGTCTTTTTGTAAAGAAGAAAAAAAAATAATGAAAATAATGTATTTAAAATAAGAAAAAAATATTTAGTATTATATAATATGTAAAAATGCCTTACTGTTTAGCATTTGCATATCACTGTTATGCGAATGTTTGCATGCCATTGAAAATGTAAAATAAAATATAGGAATGGAGCTTCGAACCTATAGAAATCTCACATAAAAATGTGAATATTCACCTTTTATAAGTGCAGAGATATGAAGGTCTTTACTCTAGCCAGTTATATGAAGGCATTCACATATGGCGGCATTTATATCTGGCCCAGAAATGAAGAGCAAAAGCTGTTATGGAATCATTCACTCGCTGCTCCATCAATCGCACAGGCACAGGTAGTGAGAACCAGCTCACTGGTTAAATTGGCCAGTGTGAGGACCGTGTCACTAGGCAACAAGACCTGATCGCTCCTTTGTTTGGGGTGAAAGGTTGGAAGTGTTCACACTAATCTCAGAGTTCACAATTAAGTAACAGAAGAGTGTCTTCCACCTCCCTTCACTCCCCTTTTTCCTTTCAGGGGAACAAACAGCACCAAATCCCCCATCGCTAATGGAAAAGTATTTGCACTGTAAATTAAAGGGTACACTTTTTTATGCTTTGTACAGATCACTTTTGGGATGTCTGCAAACAGCTCAAATCTAATTACAGGGTTTGGGGGGGTTGGATTTACTCGAAAAGCCCAAGGAACAAAAGAAGACTGGCCCATTGTGGAGTAGCTCTGTTGCGTCTCCAGTGAATCCTTGTCTATTCAGGCCACTCGTGGGACGGGGGTTAATCCATTACAGGGATACTTCAAGGTGGGAAACTCAATCACAAAGAGTCTGTGTGTGGATGGTTTTTTTTAGTTTTATCATAGTAGATTTTCCTGTACTTCAGTTTTTTTTCCACCTCCTTTTTAATATCTTACCTCCCCCTCAGCATTTAATTACCTATGGTTATTAGCGCCGAGATACAACGCATTCAAAACCGAGGCGGATAATGCTTGTTCGACACAGGATGAGTCTTATTGTAGCGAGCAGGGGCGTCCCATCTCGGGCGAGTTTGGCCGACAAGATCGGGAGATTCCTGCTGGCTTCTTTACAGCACGTGAATCGCCGGGCCTACAGGAGTCCGTAATCTCCCCACAAAACTTTTATTTTCTTTTGGACATGTGCTGCTGTCTCTCTCCACAAAGCCTCTCTCTTGTCGAGATTCTTCCCTAACGCCGTGCCAGGCGGATTTAGACATCACTATTTGCTGTCAAATCTCCTGCGAGAAACAATGCACGCCGCGGCCATCACACAGAGATGCCACAAAACCCCGTTTCCCCCCACTGTACCTACTAAGCCGGGACGGTGACCCCTCGGCGCAGCCCTTCGACTGCGGTGGGTCTTCGTCGGCCCGGGTTCCCAAACGGACCGCTCACATCAACTCCGCACCGAGTCAGTTGATAAAAGTGGAGCTCATTGTGGGAATTTATACTTCGCCTAATGGCTAAACATTCTTGCCAACAGATGATTACTTTTGGGTGTTGGCCGCACGTCTGCGCATGGTATCTATCAGCCAACTGAGCATCTCACCCACTGGAAAACTCATTTAGATCCTATCTAGGGAAAAAATTAGTTGTGAAAAAAAAGAGAGAGGCCAGGCTGGTCTGTGCTTGATTTAATTTGGTCACTGATACAGAGTCCAAGCACTTGTGCCCTCTGTATTTGGCGAAAGGAGAGAAAAAAATCAAAATAAAAAGCTTGTGTTCAATAGACCTGGCGTAAGGACACACACACACACATACACACACACCACTTCAAAGGATTTAAGCGTCAAACAGGGTCTAAGCCGCTGCCTCTGCTGGACCGGCAAAATCCCACATAACACATTCAGATAATCATTTTCAGTCTTTTCGTTTAAATCTTACAGCCCTCTGAATAGAGCCTGAAAAGCTAAATTGACATGGGGGTCAAATGATTTCGGGTTTAAAGTCTGCTCCGTGTCACCTGTTATTCACCCTGCAAGCTCAAAACAGAATGGGCAGTGCTGTATGTGGAATGACAGTTTTTATGACACAGGAAAGGGAAAACAGTTACGAGGATATTATATACTCATGGGAAGCTGTTACTCAATTGGAATTATGAAGTGATTTAAAGGGATAATTCACCCAAATGCATTATGGTAACGCTTCGTGAAAAGTATTCTCGTAGGGTTGAAACGTCATGAAAAGTTTCCTCAAATTTTTTTTCGAGCTTCACTCTCGTGATTCTGACTTTTTTCCTCAAAATTCCAAGTTTATATCTCATAATTCTAACTTTTTCCTCAAAATTCCGAGTTTATCTTGTAATTCTGAATTTTTTCCTCAAAATTCCAAATTTTTTAACCTAACAATTCAGATTTTGTTTTCCATAAAATTCTGAGTTTTTATTTAGCAATTCTGACGTTTTTCCCCTCAAAATTTGGAGTTTGTATCATGCTATTCAGACTGTTTCCCTCAAAATTCTGAGCTTGTATCACGCAATTCTGACTTTTTTTTCCCTCGATATTTTAAGTGTATATCTCGCACTTTGTGAAAAAGTATTCTCGTAGCTTCATAAAATTACGGTTAAAGTGATGAAAAGTTTCCCCAAAAAGATAATATTTCACAATTCTGACTTTTTTCCTCAAAATTCTGAGTTTTGTATTGTGCGATTCTAATTTTCTCCCTTAGAATTCCGAGTTTATATTTCGCAATTCTGACTGATTTTCCCTTAAAATTCTAAGTTTATATATTTATATTCTCACAGCTTCATAAAATTTTGGTTGAAAAGTCATAAAAAGTTTCCTCAAAATTCCAAGGTAATATCTCGCAATTCTGACTTTTTCCCTCAAAATTCCAAGCTTATATCTTACAATTCTGACTTTTTTCCTTTTTTCCTTTTTTTCAAAGTTTGTATCGTGCAATTCAGATTTTTTTCCTTTAAAATTCAAACTTTATATTTTGTAATTCTGACGTTTTTCCCTTAAAATTTCAGTTTATATTTTGCAATTATGATGTTTTTCCTCAAAATTCCAAGTTTGTATCTCACAATTCTGTGTCAAACACTTGTCCTTACTACCTTTCATGGCCTTAAACATGCCAGCTGTGTATGCAGGGTCAGAAAGCTCTCAGATTTAATCAAAAATATCTTAATTTGTGTTCTGAAGATGAAGGTTTGGAACGATATAGGGGTACTTAGTAACAGAATTTTCATTTTTGGGTGAACTATCCCTTTAAGTTAAAAAAAAATGTGATTTTATTTGTTCTTATGTAACAAAAATTATGAATTGAAGATGTGCTTTATGTACCTTATCACTCTTGTGCTGTCACTAAAAATATTGGTAAATTAAGTTAGTTCGTACATCATTCAGACATGTCTTGAATGCTGCAATAATAGCGAGTGTACGGCCAACCTGTAATGAGGATAATGAAGGCCTACAGTAACCAAGCTGGGTGCAGGCGGTCAGCGGGGCTCGGACAGATGGGTCCTCCGCTTGAGAGTGGGACAGCTTGCTCAGTAATGGATGTAGAATGAGATATGGGGATAGAGTCTGGCACAGCTAATAGTCATTTAATCAGCTGCAGCTGACCGGCACATGGACACCATTTCTGATGCCATGCTGTCTCAGAGCGATCCAACCCCATCAGCCTTTACCTACAAACACTGCCACAATACAGACTAAGAGCTCACTGTCCTATACAAAAAAAAAAAATAGCACTGAAAAACACTTTTGGATTAAAGCAATACCCCCGAGAGTATTTCTTGTAAGTGTCCTGTCCTGAAGGTGACTTTCAGGGACATCATGCACCTATGGTGGGACCAGTTTTATGTGCTTTTAAAAAAATAATAAAATAATTTAGAAATAATACAAATTGTTTATATAGTTATAAATATAAAAACTAAAATATAAAAAAACTAAATATAAAACTTAAAAGAAAATCTATATATACTGGATGTCAAACAAAATTACATCCAAATTGAAAAAAAAAACAAAAAAAAAACATTAAATTTTAAAATATAATTCAAAGAGAAACCGTTAATTTAAATTGTAATAATATTTTACAATTCTTACTGTGGTTTTGTTCGATTAAATCCAAAAAAATCTGTAAAAAAATCTTAATTATTCCAAACTTCTGGCTGCAGTGTATATGCAATTTTTATTTATTTATATTTTTTAATTTTAAGAAAAAAGCAGCACTGATCATAATAATAACATCATTTGTGTTCCAAGATGGGAAAATATAGTCACAGTTTGTCAAATTATCAAAAGCACGTGTCCCTTCATGGGCATAATGCTTCTGGTCACCTCTGAAGCACGATAGCAAACAAAATTGGCTTTGTGTAAAGTAAACAGGACGCCCAAACCAGCTCACACTCATATGAATTGGCTTGTGCAACTTTAATGCACCCTGACAGGTTAATTACGTCACAATTAACTAAATGCCTAACAGCCGTTCTACTAGTAGCGGTGTGATTGAGTTAATAGAGGGGTATGACATGACCTGTGTTTACCGGTGGCACCGACCCCATTTGCGAGAGTGACAAGCAGCTCGCAGAGGGGTTGAGAAGTGGAAGCCTTTGGGCACATTATTCGGGGATATTTTCAGATGTGGGAGAGAAAGTGATGAGTGAGGGGGGATGGGCGAGGGAACCCAAAAAAAGCGCTCTTTTCTCTTTCTCGCTGTGCCAAAACACAGCCGCGTTGCTCTATTCCTTTCTCTCGCTCTGTCAAAACTATTTCTGGCTTCAGAGAAGAAAGTGTTTACTCTGTGGCCTGGTTCACTGGAGTCACGCCGTGTTCCCACCGAGCAAATCCGCTGTTCTCTCTCCAAAATGGTTTGCATATTTTCCCTGTAACACAAGACTTAAAAAGGACGAGAGGAAATCAAGAGGGAAGGGGGAGCCGCTGCTATTATATCTGGACTTACATGCAGTCAGCTGCTCGGGCCGGTTTAAAGGCGGCTGTGTGACAACTACGCCACCGATCTAGTCTATAACAGTATCTGTGAACGGGGAAAAACCGATAATGGCTGTGATGTTTTGAGGCGGGAGAGTCTAACCGATTCATCGATAGAGATCTGATTGAGGAGACCCAGGAGCTTCATGGTCAGTTTCCTCATAATAGTTTTGTCAAAACACAATTCGGAGTTTCATAGCTTCTGCAGAAACGCTGGAACTTTCCCCCCTCGTCTCAAGTCTTCCGTCACAGCAAATAAAGCACCGCTGTGTGTGGTAAAGCGCATCTCTCGGCTAGACTTCATATCAGTGCTTCGGATTGAAATGAGACGTGCCGTTTCGCGCTCTGTAAAAGTCAATACTCCTTATTTAAAATGCACAAAAACACACAAAGGCCCCTTCAGCAGGATTCATGAGTGAATTTTTCATCGCAATCCCTTGAGATAAGTGATCGTGGAGCTGAAGTCTCTTCAAATTGGGCTGCCCTTTAAAGTAGGTCAGAATTGAGACTCCAGTAGCACTGGGGCTGTGCGTCAACAACAGCACATGATGTTGTTTTTCTCTCAGAGTCCTGGCACCAAACACAACCGACCATTTCTGTGCCTTAACTAACCTCTCCAACTGTCTAAAAGCCCCTGACGTCACAGGCGGCAAACACCTCGCCAAGGAATGCCATCAACACAAATCGAGTCATTGGAAGAACCACACTGTAAAGTTCAGGTATATTACAAGCTATTTCGATGCGTCCAGATAAACCAAATGCTATCTTATCTATGTTCTTTGCTGCACAGAGGACTATTAAATGCTGAATAAATAGAACATGTAAGCAATTAGGTGAAACGAACCCGATTTATCAGTCTGAAATACTACAGGCTGTACACAAGGGCCCCTTATTCTTCCAATCAACATATCACAGCAGCTGATTTCTCTGACATCAACAGAAATGAGACGAGCCTACAAAGGGACCCATTGAAGTGGCCGTGTTAGTCTGGAATGAGGCAGGAATCGTGCCGACCATCTAAAACTCAAACAAGTTAACAAAAGCTCTTTTAACTTGAATTTTAATTCAATTTTAGATACTTTAGTACTTAGCACATGAATCTACAAACACACATACACTGAAAAGTCTCTTACACTCACCAAGGCTGCATTTATTTGATCGAAAATATGGCAAAATCAGAAATACTGAAAAATATTATTACAACAAATAACTGCTTCTCAAAATATTGGTTGAGAAAAAAAAAATCGTAATACGAAGAATTTGCCAATGCCAATATTACATAACATTAAAAGTGTATAAATCACTTGTTTCTCTAAACTAAGATTAGTTATGTTTCCATCCAAAAATGGTAATTTAACTTACGAGCAAAACTGGAGCACTGCTTCATTTGCGAATGAAGCACCGTTTCCATCCAACGAGCCAAAGAGAACAAAATCGTCACTTCCTGATCAACTGGCACTAAATATAACTAAGAAAGGTAGAAGAAACCACTGGATTTAACAGTTTTCATATGTGATAAATTACTTGTGTTTGGGAATGCAGTCATGTAAGACAATTATACATAAATACTTTGATGACAGACTTTGCTCAGGCATTCTGATGCTGTGCAACTAGATCGGTCCGCTGGTTAGCCAGTCAAGTTAAACCGTTGCATTTGGCAAAGTCACATGACTTTTTTAATGTGCGTGGAGAAATTTATTCGGTAAATGTGTTTCCATCATAGTTTATGCACATTTTTTTCTTTCTTGTATAAAAAGTTTGTGTGCATATATTTTTTATGCACATTTTTCGAATTTCAGTGCCTCTTGGCGTTTCCATCCAGTGTTTTTTTTAATGCGATATTCCAAAATGCACATAAAAATAGGTGGATGGAAACACCGCTAGTGTCCAATAGTGATTATAAGTTATAGGGGGAGTCCGCGTCTCTCTCGCCTCCCCTGAGCCCATTGAGTTTTAACAGACTCCCTAAAGCGTGCGGTGAGTTTGCTGGGGGGTAATTGACCGTTTGCAAACAGCTTGACTGACAGGTGATCTGACCAATCATAATGGCGAATCCGCCATTCTGTCCGACAAACAAATCTGACAGGAGAGTAGATTAACTTAGGTGGACTTAAACTTGAAACATTGTGTGTACTGATGTCTTTCCGCGATTGAAATAAAATACGTTCTGATGTTCATTCATGTTTTTTCGTGCTTTAAGTAAAGAAGAAATGATGATCAGTTCACATGTCGATTGATCTTATAGGGCAATACAGTGATCTGTCACAATACAAAAACGGTATTTATTGTTTGAATTTCTTAAAAAAAGACAACATTTTAAAGCTGAGACCTTGTTGCATACCGGGAGTAACATGCTTTGTCTTGTCTGTTGGCTTGTTGTCAGTTTCCTCTTTGCTCGCAATGTATTTTTCACTGTGTGAGAATATGATGTGTAGGATGAGAGCGGCATTGTTTGTCAGACATAGCAACAGTAACTAAGGAGGGTGGGTTTTTGCAAAAGGCCAATTGAGAATTAATGGTAAAAAAGTCATGTGAGAGGAGGCAATGCTTCCATCTTGATATGACTGGATAAGACTGGTTAAGTTCGGCTGTGATTGGTTCATGCGATAAATCCCGCCTCGTGTTCGTGTGTGTTCACGAATCAGTCTGAATTAACAATATAATGGCGCTAATGGGAAGACTAATTTAAAAAAGTAAGTGACTTTTTCACACACTTAAATATAACCACTTTGTTACGTCAAAACAAGACTTAAAATGGCATGAAAACATGATCTGTTGGAGTTTTTACTGAGTAATCAACTTGAAATTTAAGGTGAATCTCCATGTCTATGACCAATATTTATCATGCTTTGACTGATGATCTGAAAAATTCAGTTAACTGTTAAAAAGAATAGCCGAACATAAGTTCACAATTAAAATATATTGTTTTAACTGTTACTGCCTTGAGTTAATATTTTAGAACAAATGCTTAAAAACACTAAGTTGATGAGATTCAGATCTGGCTTTAAAAAAAACGAATATTGATTACATTGTTCATGTAAAAATAAAGGATAAAATAGTCTCTGCTGCTTTAGAGAGAAGCAGAAAATAATCTGACAACCACACACTGTATGCAGGTGGGAAAAAAACTGTTTTTCTCTTTAATAGAGAAAATTAAACAAATTCAATATCCTATCAGTCAGGACTCATTCCATCGTGCCTAATTTTGTTGCAGTTTTGTTATTGCCGTGTTATTTAATCATTGCGGCATCTGATTTTCCATGAATGGCCTTTGTTTCGTCATTCATGCATGCAGGTCGACTTCATCGGCAGTCCTCCTGATAGCGTTACAGGAAATGACCGCTGCTCCCTGCACTTCAGCCTTTTGCCAGTCGAGCTGCCAACTTGAAAACCGAGACCTGGATGTTTACAACGACAAGAAAACTTTGTCCATCGTAAACACCACCGCCATGCCAACAGCCGTTAACTATTTATAAAGAGGGTGCAACTGTGAGTTACACATCCACTAGGGCTGTGGAGATGTGGTTTTTGGCCTGTTAAGTAACAGAGTTAGCATAACGTAAGCATGAGTGGATGGCAGAAATCAGACTTGGCTTCGAATTGAAGTTTTGGATGCAGGGTTTGTCACTCTGATCTGACTAACAGTGGGAGATAACAAGGTGAAATGTAAACATTTCCTGTTGTGGCCTTTACACCATCTCTAAGAATAATTCAAAAACCACCTACGGTGCGGAGCAAAACGTGGACGTCTGCGTGTCATGGCTAGTGTTCAGGAAAAAAAAAAATCATGAAGCCGCAGACATAAAAACCCCCAATAACCCACTTCAAGTCTATCTAGGCTGTGAAAATGAAGCATATGGGTGAGCATATTGAGGGACTGTGGAAAAAAAAGCCAGCGTATCAAACTAGCCATGCGTTATAGCACATTTAAAATATAAGCCTGGTAGCCACAGGGGAGGCTGGCCTCACTGCTGTTCAGGTCCCTGGCAGGAAGACAAGTTTCACTGCCCATTTTTTTTACTCCAGACTCCAAATCTATATTTAGCCAGGCTTTTCCACTGGTATGCCTTTCTCTGATCGTTAGCCCTGTTTAACCCCTATTTACAATGGGCCCCATATTGGTCAAGGCTCTCGGGAGGCCCGGTCAGCGAGGGCACGGCAAGCCTTTTACGCATGTCTGTCAAATAACACAAGGTGCACCCAACCAGCTCTGAGACTGGGACAGAGCTGGGCTGGATATATGGGATATTCAAGATATATTCACAATGAATTGGCGAATTGTGAATATCAATAATTTCAATGTGTGTTTATTTGACAATTAAGTTTCCTGAAGACTTAAGTCTCGCAATTACGAGAGCGATAAGATATGTTTAATAGCAATTCAAATAGCCAAAAGCTAGGCAGGGATAATTTGGTCAATGAAATTACTAATGAAAATGGTCAATAAAGGATGCTTTTATGTAGTCAACAATAAAGACGAAAAAAAATGTGCACAGACGATTCAGATTTTGATTAAAACATACTATAATAATATGAGGAGAAAAAAAGATTTCAACAATGCTCTAACAATAACAATGTTGAAGAAAAAACAGTTAATATCCCAATTAACAGTCAATTATACCAATTATGTTTTTTTTCTTTTTCATAAATTAATTCAAAACACTGATTTAATGATTGACATACATACACACACACACACACATACACACGTGTATATATATATATATATTTTATGTGTGTATATATATATATATATATATATATATATATACACACACACACACAGGTGATACTGATGATGCATGATATATATATATATATATATATATATATATATATATATATATATATATATATATATATACACACACATACATATATACATACGATTACAATATTTATTAAAAAAAAAAAAAAAAAAAAAAAAAAAAAAGGATGCGTAATATTTACTCAAAATAATAAAATAAATTTAAATGTGACCTTGGACCACAAAACTAGTCATAAGGGTCAATTTTTTTTAAATGAGTTTTATAAATCATCTGAATGCTGAATGCATTTTCCATTGATTTATGTTTTATTAGGATAAGACAATATTTGGCTGGAATCTGAGGGTGCAAAAAAACAAAAAATAAAAAATAAAAATATTGAGAAAATCACCTTTAAAGTTGTTTAAAGTTCTTAGCAATGCATATTACTAACCAAAATTAAGTTTTGATATATTTACAGTTGGAAATTTACAAAATATCTTCTTGGAACATGGTCTTTACTTAATATCCTAATGATATTTGGCATAAAAGAAAAATCAATAATTTTGACCCATATAATTCATATTTGTATTGCTACAAATAAACCCATAGTACTTATGACTGGTTTTGTGGTTCAGGGTCACAAATATAAAAACCTATTTTAGTAGACCTATTTATTTCTAATTTTCATTTAGTTTAAGTACAAAAAACTGAATATATATTCCATATATATACAGTGTACTGATTCCTTCTTCTTTTATTTTAACTTATATTGCCAGAGAGTGTTTGCAAAAGTATTATACTTTAAATATTGAAGCCTTGTTGAATTACAGACAGTCTATTTGAAGCCTTCACACATTTTCATTTGCCTAATTGCATTTGATGCCAGTTCAAAATGTCTGTCTGTATCACAACAGTGATTAAAATTGAGTTCTGAACACTTGCTCATATCATTTTGGCAGCCATAAAAGCTTTATTCAAGAACTATCGACTGTACATTTTAAGGATGTCAATCTCAAGTACCTAGTTCCTGAAGGTGGTTCAAGGCCATATGGGTGAGCTGAACCTTTTCAGCAAAAGAAAATGAGAACATGACCACAAATGTAATGCATAAACGGTGCTTTCTATACCCAAAGTGATCTAAGCGAGACAGACTGTTATGCCGTGGAGTGCGAGACACGTTTGTGCTAGAACATTCTCCCAAGGGCAGATAGCGAGGGCTGTCTGGAAAGTGAGGAGTCATAGCATGGCAGGGTACTGAGGGCCACATGCATCAGCATAGCTCTTGTGTCCGGCAACCCAGCAGAGGTCATCATATCAGGGTCAGGTGCACATGAGCGCATACCCCACTCGGGTTGCCACCAAGTACGTAAGCAGAGGCGGAAACCGGAGAGGTCTTCCTTCCATGCCACAACATTGTTTTGAGGGCACCTAATAAACAAACGCATCCAACCAAGCCTGACCACAACTGCCCTGTTTCTCACAACCAATAATTTGTCTGCCTAGAATGACAAGCAGGTATGTATGTGCGTAATTGTTGGAGTGGCTCGCAAGCTTCACCTCATAGCTGCTAGGGTGGCTTGCCTTTCACCTCTTCCAGTAAACATTCATCTGTCACCACGTGTTCCAAAGAAGTTGTTGGACTCAACTCTTCAAACACATGATCGAGGCCCAAGCTTTATTTGTTTATAAATAACCAAGGTGGCTGATTGTTTACCGCGCTCACAAGTAAACATACAGAGTGAACTTTTCTTCCTAGGATGCAAACGGATACGTTCTGTATTACATTGCTTGTTTTGTGAATATAAATACATGACTGAAAAGTTTTTTCAGACCGCATGTATACAAACTTAGCGTAGCGTGGGGACAAAACTGTCCCCGTAATTATTTACTCGTACTGTAAATAAAGTAAATCATTTTGCATAAAAGAATTAACATAAGAATGTACAAAAATGATTTAGAATTCATTAAATTTATACCTAAATATAATTACTGTAATCAGCTTGTTATTTTCTATATGTATGTAACTACATTAATAAGCAACATATGGAAGATACGTAAACTAGAGGTATTAATATTCCCTTTCAATACAAACACAGAAAACACAAACCTTTGAATGAATATGCGAAACCAAAACTAAACGTGAAATATGATATAAAAGACTTAATTTTAAAATTCTAAAAAGGCCTAAGACTTTTTTTTTTCCTAAAATGTGAAAATGGGGGTACAAAAAGACAAGAAATTTAGATAAAAGAAAAAGAAAGCTTGTGCTTTTGTTTTGTAAAACTAAAAGACATAGGTACAGTACTCAATTCTTTTATTAAATGTAAACGTGTGCCCTCAAAGCCAAATATGTACATACTGTAACATACTGCATATACTGAATGCGGGACATGTGTGACCCTGGAGCACAAAACCAGTCGTAAGTTGCACTGGATATATTTGTGGCAACAGACAACAATACATTGTATGGGTCAAAATTATCGATTTTTCTTTCATGCCAAAAATCATTAGGATATTAAGTAGAGATCATGTTCAAAGATCAAAAAATTGACAGTTTTTTTGGTCCAGGGTCACATTTGAGGGTGTTTGGTGTGTGCAATGTGGGTTTGTATGTTAGTGTCGCACCTGTGTGGATCTGCCGGTGAGCCTCCAGAGCATCTTCTTTCTGGAACTGAGCTCCACACTGGTCACAGACGATGGCTTTCTCACCAGCTACAAAACAAACAAAAAGCAGAAGTTCTTCAATCTACATCATTTTCGGAGTCTTGGGGCAGTGCACGGTGTCATATCTTCTATTTGAACCACAGCAAATTTGGTGTCTGTGAGTTGGAAGTTTGCTGGATTCACTTCAGTAAAACTTGCTGGCAAAAACAGAGTGTTTACAATGTGTTTTGGAGGATATGTATGCCAGACGTTGATCTTGTGTGCACTGTGCAGTGAAAGCAAAGCATCATAAGAGGGATTTTTCATTCAAGGCACACTTTCACTAAAAATCAAACAAATGCTGTTAAACACAACCCTAAAAAGAGGGTAAAAACGAGAAGCTATACATGACATCCGCATAGCATGTTAGGATGTTGCAATGGGACTCAAGAGGAACTGGGAGACCACAGGATGCCAATATACAATCTGATCTATCTATAAATCAGAATTCAGCAGAAACACTGTATTGCATTGACACTGTATTTATCTGCTTGATCAAAAGGGAGTTTTTAAAATTTGTAACAGAGCTGTCGGCTCTCGTCATTATGTCTTTAAATCTTACCGCCCTCAGAAGCACAACAGGAAGTCATAGCTCAGATAAAAAAAAAAAAAAAAACCAAACCAAAGTCCATTTCGCAACCACTGTAAAGTTGCAAAATGTACTGTACTGTCAAGAAGTTGAAAAAAAAGTGTTTTTCTTGCTATTCTTGCAGATGATGCCACTCAGCAATAAACTTTTACATGTGGCACAAACAAGTTCCTCTAAATGGCTCGGGAAATCAAACATCATTATTACCTATGGTCACACCATGCCACTAAATGTTGCACATAATGAGGAACTACCACAGACAAACCTCAGAACTGGTTACTTAAGTCTATTCATACTCGACTGTCAACCATGAAACACTATCTTCTGCAATGGGTGCTATACGCAATTTAATGTGCAGAGACACTTTAAGTAAACCATCCGTAGTTTAACTTTCCCAAAAACTGTAAATACTGTCTCTATGGTAAATTCAAAACAGTTTGATTGATCTGACATCTGTTTCTGGTTTGATCATTAATATGATCTTGGGGTTGACTACCTTGAATTCGAATTAAATTGGTACTGAAGTAGCAAAAAGGATGCAGAACTGCAGAAGAATTAAAATCAACTGAAATTAAAAGAAATTCATAAACTTTTACTAAAAGTAGACAGAATGATCAAATGACGGATATACAGACAGAATCAGAGGCAGATAGAATGATAGAATGATTAAATAATAGAACTAATAGTAAAATAGAATAGAATGATAGATACTGTAGAACGATAGAATGATAGAAGGATTGATAGGCCGGCAGATAGAGATTAATTGACAACAATATATAAAAAGACAGTACAGCAGACAGAATGACAGACAATTAGAAAATAAAACAAGAGAACAAATGGTAAAAAGAACAACACGATAGATAGAATGATAGATACGGTAGAACTATAGAATGATAGAAAGTCTGATAGATCGGCAGATACAGATACAGCAATATATAGATATACAGAACAACAGACAGACAGCAAAACTGACAGGCAGACAGAGAGAACAACAAACAGAGAGAACGACAGACAGAAAGACCAAAAGACAGACAGACAGAATGACAGCAGAATGACAAACAGACCAACAGAATGACAGACAGGCTGACAGACAGTACGACAGACAGAAATGGCTGACAGACAGAAATAATTACAGACAGACAGAAATAATGACAGACAGACAGAATGACAGACAGATAGACCAACAGACAAACCGACAGACAGACAGCAGAATGACAAACAGACCAACAGAATGACAGACAGTAACGGACGGACAGTAATGATAGACATACAGAATGACAGACAGACCGACAGAATGACAGACAGTAACGGACGGACAGTAATGATAGACATACAGAATGACAGACAGAATGACTGACAGACAGGCCAACAGACAGACAGGATCACAGACAGACAGACAGAACGATAGACAGAACGACAGAGACAAAATGACAGACATACAGACAAAGCGACAGACAGACAGAACAACAGACAAAAAAAGACAGACAGAAGAAAATGACAAAAGACAATCAACAGACAGACTGAAAGAGACAGAGCGTCAGACAGACAGAAAGAATGAAAGACAGAACGACAGACAGAAAAAAAATGACAGACACAATGACAGACAGAAAGACAAACAGAATGACAGACAGACAGAAATAATGACAGAATGACAGACGGACAGAAATGACAGACATACAGAATGACAGACAGAATGACAGACAGACAGGCCAACAGACAGAATCACAGACAGACGGAACGACAGAGACAAAATCACAGACATAGACAAAGCGACAGACAGACAGAACAACAGACAGAAAGAATGACAAAAGATAGAACAATCAACAGACAGACAGACCGAAAGAGACAGAGCGTCAGACAGACAGATAGATAGAATGAAAGACAGAACGACAGACAGAAAAGAAAAAAAAAGACAGACAGAATGACAGACAGACAGAATGACAGACAGACAGATTTTCCCCAATTCTGGTGTTAAGCAGGTCTCTGGCCATGGAGCAGAAAGGTCCAGGAACTAAAGCAGCTGAGATGGAGGGCCAGCGGGACATTGATCACCACCTTAAGTGGCAGAGAGGGAAAAGCCAGACCTTAAAACCCACCCCACAACATAAACGGCAGCTTATTGAAGCGGGTCATTATCTCACAGGGGGTGACAACATCCAGCCACCCAGCAGGAGCGCGCTTCCAGGCCCGGCAAAAGTCATGGAATTAAAGTGATAAATTCTAGCCTCTCCCTTTGATCAATAGCGACTTTCTTGTTAAGCATGAAAAAAAAGGTAAAAAGTGTGAAGGAAAAAAAACACCTCCCTCGGATTTGGCAGCATTCATACCCCACTTTCAAACCCCTTCCCACAACAGACAAAAACACAGACCAGTGCTAGAAATAACTGCCTCTCCAGCAAAAAAAGAAAAAAACAAAACAAAAAACCTGTGGCTATAAAAGAATCGCTCTCTAGCAACTCCCACTTCCTCCCTCCTTCTCCTGGAGTTGCCACAGCGATGCCGACCTGACATAATGGGCCCTTACACAACTGTGGCTCCCAACAAGTGGAGGAGAGGTGCCACGTGCCATGGGCCCGTTCCTTTTTCACTTCCCTCCTCTGAACGTATTGCACAACCGAAACCCTGGGATTTACTGTTTCCGAAGAGGATGCCGCGTCGATCGGTCCGTGCGCATGAATAAAATGACACGAGTGAAACCGGAGCCTTTACGGGGAGCTGCGGCAAACATCCAGCGTCAGATTACCCAGCAGTGGGGCCGCGCTGCCTTTGTTGATGAGTCCCTGAAGAGAGTGATACTAGAGCACAGCTGTAATGGAAAGACCTGTGAACAAGCACATTGTCTAATGCTATAAAGGTGGATTCTCATCACACACTCTGATCAGACGCCTCCCCCCCTTGTCGCTCGGAAGCGGGAACATGAGTAGACAAATACGGCGCAAACAAAAACATACCCTTGCTGTTCGGTGAGCCTACACAAATGCGTTATATAAGACAGCACACTCAGTACTCAAAAAAAAAAAAAAAGAGGCAAAAAAATCCATATAAAAAGGAAAAACAGTGCCGTCAGAACAATGAGTACAGACAGCGTGCTCTCCCTTTTCCTTTAGCGGTAACGAGCTGTGCTGTACAGTTTTATTTACACTATCCTCTTATCAGTCACAGAACAGTACGGAGACTGCCAATTGGAAAGGACAGCCAGGAACTGTGTGTTCCCTCTCTCGACTAGATGTGTACCGCAGGCAGAGCAATTTTTTTTTATCAACCAAGACAAAAATGCTGGGAGACTGCCAGATTCCCCTCGTAAAAATGTGCACGTTCGCGCGAGCATGCCGGCGTGGATGAGTATATTTGTGGAGCGCTGTCAGGCTGATGCAGGGCTCCAGACTGAAACAATGACTAGAGAGCCACTGGCACCTCAAATGAAGCATTTGGGAGCCAAATGCCATTTTTAGTTGCCAAATTACAGAAGCGCTCAATATGGGTGACTGTTTGGAAGAACTGTCGACCATCACGATATATCACGATTATTGAATATTTACAGGTATATGGACAAAAAAACTATGCCATTGTTTGAAACTGAATAAGAATTTTGTTTCTGTTTGAGAGCTTTAAGCTCTTTATCCTTAAAACAATAGATATTAGAATCATAACATATTATACATATTGACACATACATAACAGTACTGTATTTCTAATATCTCATCCATTTAAAATAAAAAAATGAGAAAAATAAGCTCTGAAACAGCAACCAAATGTTCCATTTCTGTGCGAATACATGATTTGAATATAAAAGAATCGCTTATGAATAAAATGACCGAAGTGGAACCTGCACCGGCAAGTCTAACATATTAATTTTCTTCCAGAAGGAAACACAATGCATTAAAAGCCGGGGGGTGAAAACTTTTGGAATTTGAAGATCGGGTTAATTTTAACTTATTTTGCCTTCTGGGAAACAATGCAAGTATCTTCTGTAGCTTCTAAAGGGCAGTACTAAATGAAAAAAAAAATATGATATTTAGGCAAAATAAGAAAAATGTACACAGCTTGATTCTGTTCAAAAGTTTTCACCCTCCGGCTCTTAATGCATCGTTTTTCCTTCTGGAGCATCAGTGAGCGATGTAGCATTTGGGAACCAAATGACTGTTTGGAAGCACTGTTGAACATCATGATATAATCGCGATTATTGAATATTTACAGGTATATGCACAAAAAACTGCCATTTTTTGAAACTGAATAAGAATTTTGTTTCTGTTTGAGAGCGTTAAGCTCTTTCTCGTTAAAACTATAAATATTGGAATCTTAACATTATACATATTGACACACACATAACATGTATTGTGTTTCTAATATCTCATCCATTTAAAATAAAAAATGAGAAAAATACAAAGCTCTCAAACGGCATATGTAAACAGATGATTTGAATATAAAAGAATCGCTTATGAATAAAACGACCCAAGTTGAAACTGCACCGGTAAGTCTAATATATTAATTTTCTTGAATTTAAAGATTTTTAAAGAATCATCCCCAGTATAATCTAATGTTAAGAGGAATCTGAGTTAACAGGTCTGTGTCCATTTTCAATTAAACATAATTGAAAAATGATTCACAGCTCAGTGAGGGAGTCAGTATTGGGAGTCTGTTTAATGAATCGTTTAAATTGAATCATTAAGAAGAACCATACATAAGAGTCATTTATTTGCAAATAAGGCATCACAGCTTTGGTCCAACATAACAGAAAGATTAACTAAGGCATATAGATGCACAGATTTTCACTAATAGACTTAAATGTAACATTTTCTCTGTAACAAAGCTAGAGAAAGCAGCACAGATCGAATTTCCAGCCACTATACAGTAGATTACGCTCTACTATCAGAAAATGAAGAGAAGTCAGCTGGTTAATATTTATATAGCCTTCACAGAGAACAGAAAGAATAGCAAAGGAGATAAACACGGAGGATATCTAGGCTTCTTCTGATAGCTTCACGGTCTGGTGCGCAGACAGAGGACGTCTCGGGACAGACCAAAGCAGACAAATATTGACTTGCTAAACACACTTTCACATCAAAGACGCTTCTAAATTTATCTGCTCAAAATGAGCACAGTGTTGCACATTCATTCACTTGTTTTTTAGCCTGCTTTAAAGCTCTTAATCCATTTTGCCTGCAGACCAATTTATCTGGCCGGCAGGTCACACTCAGTCCTCCATTTTTCCTGCTCTTTTTCTCTCTCTCTCACTGTACAACGTCATAATTTCAGCTGTCTATCTCCAGATATACCCAGAGCATTTTAGTTCACAAAGATGCACGTTCGCATACAAGCTGGAGACCTATCAGCAACGTACAGACGGATGCCTCTGTGCACACGCTGTCCAATCTGCATGCAGAAACAATACAAACATCAGCAACAGGAAAATGTTTGTGTATGACCCTGGTGTGTGGCAGGCTAACCCTTCCACTGCAACAAAAGGTAAAAGGTTCCATGTGTTTTCCTCTTCCTTTCTCACCTCTTTCTTTTATTTTTTTTCTTCAGGCCATGGTGCCTTAAATTATGACTCTGGGCAGCTTTCCTGACGGTATACTGAGAGGACAAAGGGCTTTCAGAAGTGGAGGAAACAGGAGCTGGGCTGGAGAGGAACTTGTAGGGTTAGCCTGGTGTGAAGTGGCAGGAAATGAGCAAAGCCGCTAGGATCTCACTGGCATCTCACCATGTTTTGCCTCTGTTTAAGCCAACATCATACTTGAGATGGGATTTGTAGAATTGTTACTTACTGCATTAATGCCAGCACATGTACAAGTGATGTTGGTCACCATCCATGTGCATTAGCAAGTATATGTAATATGGAGTCAGAGCCTGATTATTACTGTAAGTACTTTACAGTAAGGTTCAAACTAGTTCAATGTTCAAACTACTTAGATTCCACAAAACTATTCCACTACACATTTTGGTTGGTAAGATTTTATTTTATTTTTTTTTTTAAATAAGTCTCTTATGCTCACTTAAGCTACACTTATTTGATCCTCCAGAAGGAAACACAATGCATTATAAGCCGGGGGGTGAAAACTTTTGGAATTTGAAGATCAGGGTAAATTTAACTTATTTTGTCTTCTAGGAAACATGTAAACATCTTCTGTAGCTTCTGAAGTGCACTACTAAATGAAAAAGTAAGATATTTAGGCAAAAATGACATCTTCATTCTGTTCAAAAGTTTTCACCCTCCGGCTCTTAATGCATCGTTTTTCCTTCTGGAGCATCAGTGAACGATGAAGCATTTGGGAACCAAATGACTGTTCGGAAACACTGTCGGAAACACTTTAAACCTTCTGTGATAGTTGCATATGAGTCGCTTAGTTGTCCTCAGTGTGGATGGATCTCAAAATAATACACTTAATGTTGAAAAGGGCTCAAATACACAAAAATGCTGAAAAACCAAAGAAGGATTTTTCTGAAGAACAGCAAGCTGTTTAACTCTGCAGGACAAACAAGGGACTCAAATTATGGTGTAGTTTATTTTTATATATTTATTAACTAGGGAGTGATATCTAATGCATTACCTAATTCTAACAAATTAAACCTCATTGTAAAGTGTTTCATTACTTCGTATGTGATGACTAACCAAGAACATAAAATTAAAAAGTTGATAGATGATCTTATTGGTTGTTTTTTAAGCATCTCATGCCATGAGCGTTGCATTTTTAAAACTCAGTTCATAAAACCCAGTGACTACTCAAATATGAAATCTGCAGTTGTTAACACCCCTAAGTAAACAATCAAAAAGTGCTTCTTGAAAAGTTACCTTGCACACCAAGAAAGAAAAAGGGCAAGAAATGATCTGCCTCTCCTCTGCTGCCTGATCAATACCTGTGAGGTCGCCTGAAAACAGAGCGATACCTCCAGCCCTCTTTTATTTATCACAGGAGAACCTGAGAGCCTGACCATGCGGTGAACCCTTTCCCCAAACGACCACCGAAACTTCAACCAACCACTGGATGCGACAATTGAGCCGTCTTTACAGTGCTGTAAATGCCTTTACTGCTGGGCACAGAGCAGTGGGAGGCCGGTTCTGCTCTTTCCTTATTTGCCTTTCATGAGCAGGGAGGGTGAATTCAGGTCTTGAAATATAATTGGATGGGTCGACATCAATTTAAGACCACTTTTCGAACTGTGGTCAGTGGACCACTAGTAGTCCGTGAAGGATTCCAAATGGTCCATTAGTAGGCTGGACTGACAAAATAAAACAAATTTTATTATAAAATAAAATAAAATAATAAAATTTATTGACTGTGTTGTGTTAATATTCATTTTAAGATGTCAGGTGAAGGCCAACGAGAGACAACAATGTATTCAGAATGAATACATCTCAAGGCAGATATTAAAAACGACTTTGAATAAAAAAGCCAGGCCAATCTCATTTTAAATTATGGTTGAGTTCCTAAAGCAGTCCTGAGTTTTGACAGCGATGTGAGAAATCCTAACTAGTAACTGACAAATGCAGCGTGTTAAGTGTTAGCATAGTCAAAAGAGCAGTACAAAAGTGCTAGGCTGTCAGCGTCAGGCTGCACATAGTTAACAGAGCCCATGTATGCTCCACAGGTCAATAACCTGTAAAGATTTAACATTTAGTGCCCATTATTTCCTGCTTTCAAGTCACACATTGTCAAAGGCACTCTCTAGTTTATTAAGGCCCGGGTCAGGAGCATGGGGGAGGGACGACGGGCTACACAACGACCTACGGGACAGCAACTAGAACGCAGCCACACAGTACGGGTCATTATTAAACTGTTGCACACTTAACACAGGCATGCAACAGAGGGGTATTAAGATTTCCAAAACATCCAATTTTTGAAAGTCTGCGCGAATAACAAAAAAATCCAACAGAAAACAACAGGAAATACAAACACACTGAGTTTAACAGCTCTCAGGTGCAGTCATTTACATTTGTTTATCACTTGTTTTGAAATGACTATTCTGTTAATAAAAGTTAATCAGCTTCAGATTCGAAATCAGAATGTAATCCAGTCGCAGCTTATTTTGTTTTACGAATAAGTGGCCACCAGCAAAGGGTGCCAGATGACACCAACTGACCCTGATCTCTCTTTCCATTATGTCACGAGATTTTTAATAATTTGAAGAGAGCAGGAACCTTCCTTGGCTTAAAAAAAGTAAGGAAAGGGGAAGAGAAAGAGGGTGATGGCAGAAGAAGAAAAAGAGGAAAAAGTTACTTCCATAAAGTTCTTTTCTTCACAAACGTCAACTGCGCGACACCCCCTTTAACTTCCTCACTAAAACCTTTTACGACGTCTTCGCACTCGTTCCAGATCCAGCGACTTCCTCTTCATCTTCTTTCGCTCTGCATCTGCATACAGAATTTCTGTACGATCGCAGTCACAATCTGGATCAACTAGACAGGATATTGATATATAGCTGCTAGATGTAAAACATCTTACAAGCTCCTATTGGCAGCGCTTTTTGAGTCAGTTATATAATCTAATGTTTTTCCAGAGAATTTCTTTATGTAAAAAAAAAAGGTGTCCTGCATTTTTCACGTCACTACCGAAACAATGTATGTTTTAGTCCATTGGCAGAGACTGATCTGAACTACACCCCTACATTTATGATCATGAAAAAAATGTATGTGTTACTCTCTCTCATAGCTACATGCTGAGTAGATCATCATTTTGAGGTAAATGTGGTCAAAAGTCTGAAAAATCTGTGTGTACCTTTAAAGAATGTCACTACCGAACAATTTTTCTATAATTAAACAAGAAGGAGTTATTCCATAACATTTAGATTTTATATGTGTACAACTGTTCAGAACTGTGCTAGCTAACTATGTGCTGTTTAGCATCTTTGAGCTAGGTTCAAAAGTATCTAAAATTGTCACTACTGGAACAGTCACACCGAAACATTTGGTGAAGTCTCGGTATTGACATCTTTGTTTTTTTGGGTGTTGTCCTATAAAATTGTCACTACCGTAACAGTCACGACCAAAATATTTGGTGAAGTTTTGGTATTGACATCTTAGTTTTATTTGGTGTAATTCCATAAAATCGTCACTACCGTAACAGTCACGACCGTAACATTTGGTGAAGTTTCGGTATTGACAGCTTTGTTTTTTTTGGGTGTTATCCTATAAAATTGTTACTACCGTAACAGTCATGACCGTAACAGTCACGACCGTAACATTTGGTGAAGTTTCAATATTGACATCTTTGTTTTTTTTGGGTGTTATCCTATAAAATTGTTACTACCGTAACAGTCACAACTGTAACATTTGGTGAAATTTCGGTATTGACATCTTAATTTTTTTTGGTGTTATCCCATAAAATAGTCACTACCGTAACAGTCACGACCGTAACATTTGGTGAAGTTTCGGTATTGACAGCTTTGTTTTTTTTGGGTGTTATCCCATAAAATTGTTACTACCATAACAGTCACGACCGAAACATTTGGTGAAGTTTTGGTATTGACATCTTAGTTTTTTTGGGTGTTATCCCATAAAATTGTCACTACCGTAACAGTCATGACCGAAACATTTGGTGAAGTTTTGTTATTGACATCTTTGTTTTTTTGGGTGTTAACCCATAAAATCATCACGACCGTAACAGTCACGACTGAAACATCTGATGAAGTTTTGGTATTGACATCTTATTTTTTTTGGGTGTTATCCCATAAAATTGTTACTACCGTAATAGTCACAACCGAAATATTTGGTGAAGTTCTGGTATTGACATCTTTGTTTTTTTTGGGTGTTATCCCATAAAATTGTTACTACTGTAACAGTCACGACTGAAACATCTGATGAAGTTTTGGTATTGACTTATTAGCTTTTTTGGGTGTTATCCCATAAAACTGTCACTACTGTAACAGTCACAACTAAAACATGTCATCATTGTTTCGGTAGTGACAAAAGGGAGCACATAATACTTTATTTGGGCAAAATAAACAAAATTTTAGTACAGTTATGCAAAATTTTTAGCGTTTTAGTATGTTTTCAGTATGTTAAAATTCTGTAAAGTAATGTGGTCGCTACCAAAACATTACCGTCTCTACCGAAAATGTGCAGTCACTTGGGCTGTTTTGTGAAAATCAAATTATACTGACATTATACTGAATTATCAATGTTGTTATGAAAGTTTTTGGTTCAATGTAAATTCAAACTAAAGAATCCTTAAGTTTGAAATCAGTATGATCAAGTTTTTGCCTTTTACAAAGAAAAACTGGATTCAAAATACAACAAATCTCATAAATCACACTTGAAATATTGTTCAAATTGTTCAAATATTGTTCGAACTGTTATTGATTTACCTCTGAAAACTGTTTAATAAAATAGAAAAATATATATTTACAAGGAAGACATAAGCAAAATCTTATTAGGTCAATATAACCCTTCTTATAAAATTTTATATTACTGTTTCGGTAGTGACAAATTTGGGGAGAGGACAAATATTCCAAAACTTTCTGACAATTATAAGAATTAGCTGCACAATTACTAGAAATGTGTACCTTTGATATTATACAATTTGCATACATGCAAAATTTGTGGAAAAGACATATAGAATGTAGAGTGGCCCATATATTACAATAGCCCCAGAGTGTCTCAGAAGGTTTTGCCCTGTCAGTAGTTGCCCATTAAACATTAATTACTCATGTCGCCACAGACGGTTTCAAAGTGCCTGAGATAGAGGTGTTTTTCTTCAGCGCTGAAATGGTTTGGACGGCCCGGGATTAGTATTCTGATCCACAGACGTGTTTGCAACAGTAATAACACAATATCCACGGCCGCTTTTCATGTTGAACCTCCCAGTGGAATGGATAGCATAAAAGCAACCCTTGTGTGTCCTGGCTACTTCCAGATGGGACTGCTTTTATCTTTTTTCCTTTTTTTTTTTTTTTTACATGAAAGCGCCGTCGGCAGATCTTTGCTTAGCGTCTGATTCACTCTTCAGCCAAAATATGAAAGTTTCAAAGAGCATTTCATAAGGGAGCTCTTCCATAAATGGGATTCATAGCTTTTTAATCTGCACTAAGAAATTGATCTAAAAGTTTCCCAAAGCAATCGGCTGAGCTAACGCAACACGATGAAAAAAAAAAAAAATTGTGCCTTGGAGAGTATTTACTTTTATTGCTATTACGCAGAAAACAAATCATATTTCATCCAGCATACGCATAGTCACAATGATGCTTTTCATATTGTACTGACCCACAAATCTAACAGGATTTTCTCGGGTGACTTAAACAGTTTGGCTGCTTTGTTCGTGCCAAGAGGGCGGAGAGGATGTCATTAGACGTCGACGCGTTTAAAAATAAAACCCCGCATTTATTCCGAACGAAAACCTGGAAACATGCTGTACACGTCTATATACGGAGGATATAAGATGTAAAGGTCTCGAATAAGACGCCCCCCCGGGGAGCAAAGAGAAGAGCAGGCGGAAACAGATGCGTTTGAATGGGATAAGCAGAATTCAGGCATTTATCACACAAGAGCACACACTCTGTCTTCATGGCCTCAGCCGAGATAAAGGCCAGGTGAGGCTTCGGTGGGTGGCAGCGCTGAAGGGTTTCGACAGTACCGTGTGCGCACATGGCTTTGAATGTGCGTTTCACGCTAGAGGGCCCTTCTTAACATGCGGCGGTGTGCACATAGAGGTGTGCCCGCTCGCTTCACTCAAACTCAATTGGACTGGCGCAGAGTGTGCCAACACATTCCACCATTTATATCAACTCCGGCAGCAGATGACCCTCTTAATCTTAATCTAATAATCACCGTCACGGAGGAGGTGCCGTTAATGTCCTCACATCTACGAGATTGCGCTCTTTAACGGCACTTCGTAAATAACTTTTTATCCGTGGCTACATCTAATTTAGAGACTTACAGTCTAATGTACGCCTGCAGCTTTCACTCTTTAAGGGATATTTCAGCCCAAACTGAGCATTTTGTTGTCATTTTTTCACCCTCATGTTGTTCTGTATGACTCTTTCTGTGGAATACAAAAGGAAATATTTTGAAAAATAACATTTTTTGTTATTTTAGCATAACTAAGATACTTCTGTAGGTTTTATTTTTTTCTAATTTAATTGGAATTCTAATATGTATATTTTAATATATGATGAGTTTATTTGCAAAAACAAATGCTCCGTTTTTTAGCAATTTTCAAAAATCATGTTTTTTCATTCTCAATCAAACTGCAGTTGGGTTATTTTGATATAAGGTAAAAATAAAATAAAATAAATAAATATATATACACACACACAGCTAACTTACACAAAACATGACAACATAATAAAAAATGTGATTTTTTAAAAATTTCAAAAAAAAGTTGTTGCAAATAAACTCTTCATATGATGTTATTACAAAACATTAAAATAATTTTTATTTCAGTTTCAGTTTTGACTATTTTAGTACATCAAGCTAAACTAAATAAAAAGAAAGCTGCCTTGGCAACTAGCTGAAATATGTGAAGTTTATGTTTTTTCTTTTTTAATATTTTTGGTTTTTTATATGTTAAGTTTTTTTTTTTTTTTTTTTAATTAGCTAACTATAACAACAATGGTCCAATACAAAAGAAAATATTTTGAAAAATTTATTTATTTTTATTTTTTAACAATTTTGAACTAGCTTTTATTTTGATATTTTCATTTTTATTTGAAAGTTTTACTAATTCTGTTTTTGTTTCATACATGTTATTTTAAATCTCTCTCTCTCTATACATATACAGTATATAATTTTTATTTCAGTTTTAGTTTTGGTTATTTTAGTACATTAAGTAAAACTAAATGAAAAAAAATGCTGCCTTGGCAAGTAGCTGAAATAAATTAAGTTTTAGATTTTTCTTTTTTAATATTTTAATTACAGTTAAAGTGTTTTTTTTAATGTATTATTATTTTTTTATAGTTTTAGAATTAGTTAAGTATAAGAACAATGGTCTAATACAAAATAAAATATTTTGAAAAATGTCTTTTTTGGTATTTATTTTAGTATCACTGAGATACTTCAATAGATTTTCAAAAAAAATTAAATTAGCTTGTATTTTTACATTTTCAGTTTTCATTTTAATTTGAAAGTTGTACTAATTTTGTTGTTTTATTTTATACATGTTAATAAATTAAACCTCTCTCTCTCTACTCTATACATATGTAACATTTTTTATTTCAGTTTTAGTTTTGGCTATTTTAGTACATCAAGTTAAACTAAATAAAAATAAATACTGCCTTGGCAGCTAGCTGAAATAAATTAAGTTTAATATTTTAATTTCAGTTAACTTTTTTTTTAATGTATTTTTTATGGTTTTAGTTTTAGTTAACTATAAGAACAATGGTTCAATACAAAAGAAAACATGCTGAAAAAATGTATTTCTCTGTGTGTGTGTGTGTGTGTGTGTGTGTGTACTTGTTTTTGCTACATTGTGGGGACCAAATGTCCCCACAAGGATAGTAAAACCTGAAATTTTTGACATTGTGGGGACCAGCCTGCGGTCGCCATGGGTACAAAAGCTTATAAATCATACAGAATGAGATTTTTTGAGAAAGTAAAAATGCAGAAAGTTTTCTGTAAGGGTTAGGTTTAGGGGTAGGGTTAGGGTAAGGGGATAGAAAATACAGTGTGGACAGTATACAAACCATTGCGCCTATGGAGAGTCCCCACAAAGATAATAAACCAGACATGTGTGTGTGTGTGTGTGTGTGTGTGTGTATATATATATATATATATATATATATAGTTTTAGGTATTTTAATATATTAAACTAGCTTAAGTAAATTACGTTTAAGGTTTTAAAAATTAATTTAATTTCGGTTAAAGTTTTTTTTTTTTTTTTTTTTTTTTTTTTTTTTTTGTTTAGAATTAGTTAACTATAACAACCATGGTCCATATAATAATGTAAACATGATTCCGACTTTCACTGTACAGGCAAAAACCATTAAACCATTCTTCAAAATATCACTTGTGTTCAGGAGAAAGAAAAAAAAAAAAAAAAAAAAAAAAAAAAGATCATACAGATCAATTTTCGAGTGAACTACTGCTTTGATATAGTAGAAACGCCATTTAGCAAGTGTACTAAAGCATTGACATGAGTTTTGATGTATTCAACTCATGAATGAAAGCACTGTCCGACTGCTCTTCACTCTATATGGGGCATAAAGCTGGTGGGAACCACCCGAATATGATCTGAATGCAAAGTGGACAGTGATATGATAAATCCACAAAGGATGTCTGTCTGCTCAGCGGCCCATCAGGCCTGGCAGAGCGGGTCCAGCCTCAACGATGAAAGAAAAAAACAAAAAAAACAAATCCATACTGGCCACAGGCTCCTCTCCAATCTATTTTCTGCTCAGCTGGTTTTAAATGAAGTTATTATGACTCATTAAAATGCCCGCAAGCTTGTGGAAGTCGGCCAATTACAATTTAAATTTAGCCTCCCCTTACAAACCCCCCACCTCCCCTCCACCCCATCCTCTCCAACAGCACCCCCCCACCACCCCGACACACACAGACACACACACACACTACCGGCAACAACACACCACACCGCTGCATTTCAACCACTGGCTCACAGCTGCAATCAAAGCCTTGATCTTTGAACACAAACAAAAGCCAATAAACAAACAAATCATCATTTTTTCCAAGGACTCTGCCAGTGTCTGAAATCTGGTGGCGGAACTGCAGCTCTTTCACCAAACCGGTTTAAATCAGTTTGACCTAAAACGCCCGCAAACTAGAGGCTTGACTGATATGTCTTGCAGGGTGGTATCCCTCTGATGTTGATTAATTATCAGCCATTGTTGTGAATGAGTGATGAAACCTTGATTAGGTCAAGCCATTCCCTCAAATGTATGTCAGCAAAGTTGAGTTATCAGTGAGATGAAAGCGATTGTGCCATAAAGATTTACCGTGATATAAACTGATATAAAACTGAGATGCGGCGCAAAACAGCTTTCTAGACTGGACTGCGTCCAATGTTTGTTAGGGTCGTAAAACAATAAAAGGGCCTTTCGGTCAGATGCTGTCAAGAGCTCTGTCTAGAGTTTGAACAATTTTCAAAACAAAACAAAACAAAACAAAATAAAATAAAACAAAATAAAATAAAATAAAATAAAATAAAATATCTTTTTTTATTTTACTTCGATAGATGTAAATAAAAAAAATAAAAATGTGTTTTCGATAGATTTTCTAACAATGACCTAACATGTTATTTTAAATCTCTCTCTTTATACATATACAGTATATAATTTTTTTTCAGTTTTACTTTTGGTTATTTTAGTAAAAAAAAAAAAAAAATTTATTTTACTTCGATAGATTTTGAATTAGCTTTTATTTTTAGATTTTCTGTTTTCATTTTAATTTGAAAGTTTTACTAATTCTGTTTTTGTTTCATACATGTTATTTTAAATCTCTCTCTTTATACATATACAGTATATAATTTTTATTTCAGTTTTCGTTTTGGTTATTTTAGTACATTAAGTTAAACTAAATGAAAAGAAATGCTGCCTTGGCAAGTAGCTGAAATAAATTAAATTTAAGATTTTTTTTTTTATATATATATATATATTTTAGTTACAGTTAAAGTTTTTTTTTTAATGTTTTTAAGTTTTTTTATGGTTTTAGTTAATTAGTTAACTGTAACAACAATGGTCCACAACAAAAAAAAAAAAAAAAATTAAAAAAATGTGTTTTTTTGTATTTATTTTAGTATCAATAAGATACTTCAATAGGTTTTCAAAAAAATATGAAAAAACTGAAATGTGGCGCAAAACATTTGTTTGGCATCCAATGTTTGTTAGGGTCATAAAACAATAAAAGGGCCTTTTTTTCGGTCAGATGCTGTCAAGAACTCTGTCAAGAGTTTGAACAATTTTCAAAACAAAAACAAAACAAAACAAAACAAAACAAAATAAAATAAAATAAAATAAAATAAAATAAAATAAAATAAAATAAAATAAAATAAAATAAAATAAAATAAAATAAAATAGGTGTCAAAAATATGAACATAACATTATATTCATTTTAAAAAATCTAAACCTAAACCTAAAGGTGTCAGTTCAAATGCATTTACGTGTTGCCTAATCATGCAACAGCACCATCATTTCCATTCATAGCCGGCCATCAATTCTGACGGCGGCACGCTGGAAGTAAATACATTCCCTGCTGTAGTTGCGGCTCTGTGCGTTTCGGCGTATTTTTCAGCCGGCTTGTTGTGCGTGCGCATATTGCGTGTTTGTGTGTGTGTTTTGCTGTACCGCTCTCATTTCCAGCAGAACAAATTAATCTGTGCCCTTCCAGCTACGCTCCCTTTTTGACAGAGGCTGCTCAGAGGAGAGAAATGATGAAGCAAATCCAAAATTCAATCGCCTGTGTTCTGTTTTAGAAGGCACACGGTGTACTGTACAGCCCATAAAACTCCCAAACAGCCTCCAGACGCTGCTGCAATCACCCTCCATCAAAACACTTTGTCTCGCATACAAAAATAAGACCCGGCATTGAGCTGAATACCAAATCAGCCCATTAGAGCACAGGGGCACTTGCTACTTAGCAACCAAAGGGATTTAAAGCTGCAATACCCGACAACAAAGGACTAAGATCAGGATCTTTTACAGGGTATTATAGCTGGTGTGAGCTTATTCCATGTTTTAATCGAAAAATGTTAACAAGATGATGGCTGCAATGAAAAGAGGCAGAGGAATGAAACAAATACCAAACATCCTTAAATGGAACCATCCTAAAAGGGGAAAAAAATGGCATAGTGATGGCGCTTTTTTTCTTCTCTTTTCCAGGAATAGGCGCAGAAAGAATTGTGAAATATTCCAAATATGACCAGATTTCAGAAAAATTTAAAGCTGTATTTCAGTAAAAACAAACACAGGAACACAATAAAGCTCTCCCTTTCTATAGAAAAAAAATACAACATATATAGACATATAAGTGTTTTGTATGTTTTTATACATTTAACTAATTAACAGTTGTTATAATTTATAATCACTACAATAAAGTAGTAATAAGGTTATAATTTATCATTGTTTACACAGATTTAAAAACACAGAAATCAAATAAAATAAGTATAATTAAATAAAGCAAATAAAACAATACAATACAATAAATAATAAAATACTACAAAATAAAATATAAAAAAAAATCAAATCAGATAAAATAGCAATAAAATAGAAAAATAGTAAAAAATGTAAGAATTTATCATGGTTTACACAGATTTAAAACCACAGAAATCAAATAAAATACATAACATAAAATAAATTATAAAATGAATCAAATCAAATAAAAACAGATAAAATAAAATAAAACACAATACAATAAAATAAACAATAAAATATAAAATAAATTCAAATCAGATAAAATAGTAATAAAATAGTAATAAATGTAAAAGCAGTAATAATATAAGAATTTATTTATCGTTTACAGATTTAAAACCACAGAAATCAAATAAAATAACAAAATAATATATAACATAAAATAAAATAAAATTAAAAATTATAAAATAAAATTAACAAAACAAAATGTAATGCACTAAAAATAAAATAAGATAACAAAAATAATCAAATAAAATACATACAATAACAAAATAAAGAACAAAAATAAAAATAAAATATAAAATAAAATAAAATCAAATCAGATAAAATAGTAATAAAATGGTAAAGGAATAATAATGTAATAATTAATAATTGTTTACACAGATTTAAAAACTAATCAAATCAAAATCAAATCAAAAATATTAAAATAAAATAAATAAAACAATACAATACAATAAATAAAATAAAATTATATAAAATAAAATAATAAAATGAAATTAGATAAAATAGTAATAAAATAGTAAAGTAGCAATGTAGTTTACACAAATTTAAAACCTCAAAAATCAAATAAAATAATTAAAAGAATATATATCATATAATGTAAAATAAAATATAAAATAGTAAATAATAAAATAAAACAAAACACAATACGAAAAAAAAAAACAATAAAATAAAACAATTTAAAAAAAATCTAATCAGATAATATAGTAATAAAATGGTAAAGTGATAACGGCGCAATAATTTATCATTGTTAAAACAGATTTGTTTACATATTACTATACAGTTCGCCTCATTGTATCTGTCCAGTCCTTTATAAACGGTTTCTTCAGTTTGACACCCTGACTAGTTTTATTCAGATGAAATCATAGTATTTAGGGATTCACTCAAGGAGTCTAGATGATTTTATAATTTCCTGTTCAAAACATTAACCAGAAACATTAAAGCAGACATTAATATTTATCACGTCTGGCCCATCGGAGGCAGAGAGAAATTGCCGTACAGCTCAACCCTGGGCGTCATGGGAATAAACTCTCGTCAGCTTTTTGATGGGATGTAAACTTGTCAAACAATTACAGAGCCATTACCCCCGTGCGCAATCATTTCTCCTGGACCTTATAACGGAGGATTTATGTGGCACATAATTCAAACGCTGTTTTAAATGGGGATTTAATGTACATCAACAGGTCAGGGAAAGTATTATGGGTTTAAACCACCAGAGAGAACTTAGGGCACGCGGCCAAACAGAAGCTCAGGCCATTTATCCACGCGGCCCGTCATCCCCTGACTATTGCACATGAGGGAGGGAAGGAGGGACGGCAGGAGGAGGAGGGTGAGACGGGGGCTTTATCAGCTGCTGTGAAGAATTTACATGAGAGCGTTGAGCACCAGGGCATTCTCCCCCTTTCCCCCCCACTCTTTATTTAGAGCCCTTTCTTCCATCGCACCCCTCCTCTTGTCCCATTTGCAGGCTCTCTCTATTTTGGAATATGTGGCTTGGAAAGCAGTCAAGTTTCATTAATTTCTAGTTTGGGTACAGTATGTTCCTGGACTCACATCTGCGAGCGATCATAAACGCTCTGGAATGTTGGCAGAACATCCAGACCTGCCGGCAGCTGATGATGTCATCACTGTGAGGGAAGAGCTGGCGAGGGGCCAGACTGTGGGAGCCCGCCGCTTTCTGACAGAGAGAGAGAGAGAGTGAGAGAGGGAAATGCTCTCTCTGTCTTCTCTTTTCCTCTTCCTTCATGCCTCACATTTTTCAGTGTCTCTATTCAGCCGCCTATTGCAGCGGTTCTCAACTGGAGGGTCGTGACCCAAAAACGGGTCACGGGGCTGTTTTGACAAGGTCACGGACATGAGAGAAGAACCAGTGCTAAGTGTAAATAATAAAGTGAAAGGAAAAATAATCAGTCAGTTGATCAAAGCTAACTTTGGAGAGTTGTGGGACGTGTGTGGCCTCGTCCTCGAAAACCATCAACAACATAAAACTAAATACTAGTAAACACAACCCAAAAAAATGTTGATGGGTCACGCTGACAATAATAACTATTTGCTATAGAAATATACATAATTCAAATTTTTGGACACTGGACATCAAGTACCAACCCAACACAGTACTGTACTAAAATAATGTTCATTGTTTAATAATAATAATAATAATAATAATAATAATAATAACAATAATAACAATACTAAAAATAATAAGAATAATAATATATTTAGATATATAATATATTTATATTTTAATATATTTATATATTAACAGTTTATATATATATATATATATATATATATATATATATTTATTTGTTGTATTATACAAATAAGTGAAATAAATAAAATAATAACAAAAAATGTTTAATGATGTTTATTGTTAATAATAATTTATATATTTATGTATTTGTATTATACAAAATAGCAAATATGTGAATTAACAACAACAACGACAACAGTACTAATAATAAATATATGCATGTTAAAAAGTTTTTTTTTTAAATATATTTTTGTTGTATTATACAAAAGTGATAAGCAATAGTGAAATACTACTAATAAAATGTTACTGTTATAAAATATGTAGTAATAATGTTTATCGTTAATAATAATAATAATAATAATAATAATAATAATAATAATATTTTGCATATTTATATTATATATTTTAATATATGTGTATTATACAAAAATCGCAAATATTTGTGAATTAATAATAATGTATTTATTATTATTTATTATTAACCGCGATTAATCGCATACAAAAAAAAAGTTATATATATGTGTGTGTACTGTGTGGAATTATTATGTTTATATAAATACACACAAACTAATGTGTATATTTAAGAGAAATATGTTTTTATGTACAAAATATTTTTATTTATAGATAATATAAATTATATAAAAATTATAATAAATACATATACTTGTAAATATTTCTTAAATATATACATGAATGTGTTTGTATTTATATATACATAATAATTACACACAGTACACACACACAAATTAGGCAAACTCAAACTTTTATTTTGTATGCAATTAATCATGATTAATCATTTGACAGCCCTAATATTTATACATTTTAAATATTGTTTTTATATATTTGTTGTGTTATACAAAATAGCAAATATGAGAAATAATAATAATAATAAAATATTTAATAACATTTTAAATAAAATAACACTTTTTTATATACAAAAATATGTAGGGTGGAAATATTTCTTGTTATTGTTTTTTTTTAATTTACTTATTGTTGCATTAATGTTAATACAACACTTTGTTGGGTCACCACTTGACATCCAATCCTGAAGAAAACTCGGCCGAGAACCACTGCTCTCTATTATACAGAAATCCGCGAGCACAATTTTGGCTCACTGTGACTTCAGATTATGCTAGGGTGAGAAATGAAAGCAGTTCAGGAAAAGGAATTTTTCTCACCTTGAAGAACGAAAAGAGAGATCTGAGAACCGCTCCTGTGCTTAAACACAGTGTCAACACATGCAGCTGAGGACATGAACCAGGAAACCAATGTGAAATGGGCTGACAAAAGCTCCTACACAACGAAGATAATAGCTCGGCAACAATGGAGCTAAAGAACAGCCTGCGGGCCAAGTAACACAGCCATAATTGAAACGGCTAATTCGCTGTCATCAAAAGAAAGAAAAGCCCATGTGCTTGCAAGTCAACTTGAAAGCAACAGCTGATAGATCACAATAGCCAAGAAAACGATTCCCATTTCTTCTAAACGACTAGGTTATGGAAGAGTTGCAAAACTTTTAGAAAAAAAAAAAAAATAAAATACACAGCCACAGTTGCATATATGTGTGATTGCTGTGGTAAAGGCACACGCCAAGCTGCTGGATGGTGTACAAGGGGTCTTGCTGTGTTAGCCCTGTCTCAGTCTACTGAGCTAATGAAGTCAAGTGAGGTCCACTGGCTGGGCCCTCTGGAGAATAACACACAGACTTAATCAGCCTGGGCCGGGCACTTCGCCTTGCTAATGAGAGTGTTCACACAGTCCCCAAGTGTACGTGTGCATGTATGCATGTGTGTGGACAGTTCAATTCACTCAGCATTGGCCAAACAGGTAGGTGGGGGAAAAAAAGCCTTGTTTTTTTTTCATCCAATTTACATCTGTCACAAGTTACTTCACCTCAGGTTGTCGACCTTACGTTTGTCTGGAGAACTGCAAAAGCCGCAGATGGTTATAGCTAAAGATTAAAAAAAAAAAAAGCAGAATATTCTACACTGACGAAGCTAGACAAATTAGTTAGAAGCCAACATGGACAAGTTGCATTATATGCGGATTAAAAAAAAAAAAAAAGCTATGCAAATACATAATTATAGAATATAAATGTATAATTATATTTTAAAAATAAAAACACACAATGCACAAAAACACATGCATATGCAGTTATTATTATTATTATTATTATATATATAAAATACATCAAAAGCTTGATATTGATTTTTTTATATTATGCATAATAGCAAATATGTGAATTAATAATACAATAATAATAATAATAGATATATTTATATATTATATATTTATATATTTGTTATACAAAATAATAATAATAATAATAATAATAATAACAACATTTGTATATTTATATATTATTTATACATTTTAAAAATATATATATTTGTTGTGTTATAAAAAATAGCAAATATGTGAAATAATAAACAAACAAAAAAAAGCTATGCAAATAGAAAATTGTAATTATAGAATATAAATGTATAATTATATTTTAAAAATAAGAAACAATACACAAAAACACTGCAAAATTATAAAATGCATATGCAATTATTATTATTATTGTTTTTATTATTATTATTATTTGTAAAACATATTAAAAGTGACATAAAAACAGATTTTTTTTTTAAATACAAAAAAAGTTTGTCACATTAATACAATAGTTGTTGACTTCTAACAGCTATAGTCAGTTAAGCAGGAGATTAAAAAAATATGTAAAAGTTAAAAATACGGATGATATATGCCAAACAGCCTATGTTGATCTGTAATCCCAGCGAAAAGCTTTGCCTCCCCTTTCAAAAATGGATCAAAATATGTCCCTTGGCTAGCCTACCCAGACCACGCTCTGCACTCTTTGAAGTCACAAGGGAAGCTCACATAACACTAATAGCCTAGTCGTGCTCCAAATGGCTGAGTCACTTTTTTTCCCCCCTTTTTTTTGCTTCAGTGCTGTGCTGCCTCACTACCCAGCAGCTCCCAGACCATGCTGACCTTAAACCTGAGAAAAAACACACACACGCACTTTTCCATTATCAGCCTCTCACCACAATGAACTTCTACCCAAACTCCAGGACGTGAGGCCTCGCGAGCCCGGGAAGAAAAAAAACAACAACAAAACAGCCACTGCAACCGCTGCTGTCAGACAATAATTTGAAAAAAGACAACACAGGAAAGAAAAAAAAAAAAACTGGCGCAAGATTCACTGTACATACTGTACCCTGGGCTGTGGCAGGCGGCCCAGACTGGCGCCCTGCCAAGTCCACAATAAAACAAACAGAGACGGCGTGCACCAGCCGAGAGGAGCAAGGGTGTGTGTGTGTGTGTGTGTGTGTGTGACTGAAATGGTACACCACAATACACACGACATACCTAATACCATTCTTCAACACCTTCTCCTCAAGATGAGGGAGCGGAGGAGGTGGAGGGCAAAGCCACTTGCTTGGTGTCACTGATAAAAATCAAACCGCTCAGAACAGGAAGGATAAAAACAGAAAGTTTGCAATGAAAGAACAAAGCAACCAAAAAAACAAAACAAAACAATCAAAGAGCCGCGCCGTGTCTCTGCCTCTCTGCCACTGTCTGTGTCTATAAAAGTGTTTCCACTGAAAAGCTTGAGCATTACACAAGAGTGAAGCTCTCAAGAGCCAGACTGCTACAAACAAAAACCAGGTTAGCGCTGTGTGTCAAGCATCGAGCATATGAACGTTAAAACTGTTTTGTTCTAGGGGGTTTTTTTGTGTTCTGTTTTGATGCACTAAAAATAAGCCGCCTCGCAATGCTCGCTTATTCCGCCTGTTGAGGGAGGCTGTCTGGGGCTGATTCTTTTGGTAAAGATCTTAAGGAATTATGACTGGTTCTTCTGCCGTTTTAAATGCAAAAATGCTATCATGATTACCGACATTTCTCATTTTTGGCTCAACTTTACGAGGGTGATGTAAAATTAGAGAAAAAACAGAAACTGTATGTGGCAGAGTGCTAAATGAACACAGATCCCATCATCACATGTCTTCTGCTGTTTTCCATCACATTTGTTTGAGATACCTGAGATCAGTTCAGAAGGATTTTGGGAGCACTCCAGATCAAGTGAGTTTGATGTTAAAATTAGGATTTAAGCATAATAGCTTATTCTGTTATTAACTTTATGAAGATGATGAGGAAGAAGGAGAAGCTGATGATGACAGAATAGCAGAAGTGGAGGAAGAAGCAGCAAAAAAGATAGAGATGATGATGATGATGAAGAAGAAAAAGGTAGTGGTGAAGAAGAGATGCAGTGCAAGAAGCAGCAAAAGAAGAGAATAAGTGAATAAATAGAAGAGCAATGAAAACAGCAGAAGAATAGGAAGCAGAAGCAAAGGAAGAACTGACAGATGATGAAGCAGCAGCAGCATCAAAAGAGCAAGAAGCATCAGAAGTAGAAGCAGCAACAGATTATGTAGCAAAAGAAGCAGCAGCAGCAATAGATGATGAAATAGAAGAAAAAGCAGCAGCAGAGGAATAAGCAACAGCCGTAGAAACAGCAACAGATGATGAAGCAGCAGCAGCAGAGGACGAAGAAGAAGAGCACAGGAAGATGAATAAGTAGAACAGCAGCAAAAACAGCAGATGAAAAGGAAGCAGCAGCAAAGGAAGAAGCAATAGATGATGAAGCAGCATTAAAGGAAGAAGCATCAGCAGCAGAACCAGCAACAGACTATGAAGCAGAAGCAGCAGCAGAGGAAGAAGCAACAGATGATAAAGCAGCACCAAAGGAAGAAGCATAAACAGCAGAAGCAGCAACAGACTATGAAGCAGCAGAAGCAGCAACAGCAGAGAAAGAAGCAACAACAGCGGATGAAGCAGCAGCAGCAGAGGAAAAAGCTTTAGCAGCAGAAGCAGCAACAAATACTACAGCAGAAGCAGCAGCAGCAGAGCAAAAAGCAACAGTAGCAGCAACAGATGAAGCAGAAGAAGCATAAGCAGCAGCAGATGATGAAGCAGAAGCAGCAGCAGAATCAGCAACCTATATGAAACAGAAGCAGCAGCAACAGAAGATGAAGCAGAAGAAGCAGAAGCGGCAGAGGAAGAAGCATGAGCACCAGAGGCAGCAACAGGTGATAAAGCAGAAGAAGCAACAGCAGCAGAGAAAGAAGCAACAGCAGAGAAAGAAGCAACAGCCTCAACAGATGAAGCAGAAGCAGCAGAGGAAGAAGCATCAGCAGCAGAAGCAGCAACAGATGATGAAGCAGTAGTAGTAGCAGCAGCAGAGAAAGTAGCAGCAGAATCAGGAAGCGATAATGAAGCAGAAGCACCAACAGAGGAAGAAGCAACAGCAGCAGAGAAAGAAGCAACAGCATCAACAGATGAAGCAGAAGCAGCAGAGGAAGAAGCATCAGCAGCAGAAGCAGCAACAGATGAAGCAGAAGAAGCAGTAGCAGCAGCAGAGAAAGAAGTAGCAGAATCAGCAAGCGATAATGAAGCAGAAGCACCAACAGAGGAAGAAGCATCAGTAGCAGAAGCAGCAACAGATGATGAAGCAGAAGAAACAGTAGCAGCAGCAGCAGAGAAAGAAGCAGCAGAATCAGCAAGCGATAATGAAGCAGAAGCAGCAACAGATGATAAAGCGGAAGAAGGAACAAGGACAAGGACGAGAAAGAAGAAGAGCAGCGGAAAAGTAAAAGCAGCAGCAGAGGAAGATGAATAAGAAGAACAGCATAAAAGCGTACGAAAGGGAAGCAGCAGCAAAGTTAGAAAGAACATATGAAGCAGATGAAACAGCAGAAGCAGCAACAGATGATGAAGCATAAGAAGCAGCAGAGGAGGAGGCATCAGCAGAAGCAGCAGCAGCAAAGGAAGAAGCATCAGCAGCATCAGCAGCAACAGACGATGAGGCAAAAGCAGCAGCAGCAAGGGTCAAGGAAGAAGAAGAGCAGAGGAAGAGTAAAAGCAGCAGCAGAGAAAGATAAGTAAGTAGTACTGCAGCAAAAACAGCAGAGGAAAGGAAGAAGCAACAGAAGAAACAGCAACAAGTGAAGAAACAGACTAAACAGCAGGAGTAACACCAACAGCAGAGGAAGAAGCAACAGCAACAGATAAAGCAGCAAACAAAGCAGCAGCAGCAGAAAATATTAATGAGGAAGATGAGGAAGTGCAACAGGAAGAGCAAAAACACCTTTTTTAATATAAAAATGATGTGCTACAAGGTCCACAAAATAACACTGTTGTTTTAGAAAATAAGATTTGAGACTACTTTTAAAGCTGAGGACACTTGAGCAGCAGCGACCGGCATTCGGACTACAGTAAACTCCCGCAGTAATCCAGAGAGGGTGAGGCGTGCGGCCCCGCAAACACTACTAACACATCAAATGGCACTCAGTCCTTCTGTTTGGAGAGTCACTGAGCAAGTCAGTGGCTTTACAAAGGTCTTTTTGAAGCGTTCTCTAGCCCACAGTCTCATGCAACCCAGCTTCTGAGCGCAGGATTATCCGCAGTCATATTATCCAAACTGCACAAGCCAGTCTCCCATAAGGATTTCTGGATTACTATAATGACACGGAACATACTTTTGCACGAGTACAGGCGTCTCTGCGGGTCAGTGTGGAATACCAAACAGAGGTATTCATCGGAGTTCAGACTCGGCCTCTTTGTCTCATCGCAGAACAGCTCTCATAAATGTCACCATGCAGTACACGCTCCGTGGGCTGCCATTATGAGCGCACGAGTACTACAATATCTCCACAGAGTCTGTTATTGAACACGCATCTTGGGATTTGAACAGCCTCTAAAATAAACATTAGATATTTCCTTAGAGCAGCGTCTGCCATGCTGAGTTGTGCATGAATTGAATTGGGCGGCCCAGCGTGAGATGTCACTCATCTCTCCACTCCGCATGTTTTTAAACGTCCCTGCAAAAAGTCAATCTCATCTCACTATATGAAGATATTGACATCGAAATATTCCACCGGTGCAAGGCGGTAAAGTTGGAAAGGTTTGGTGGTGTAATCTGTGAGGGTTTTTTGAAACTAATCTAATCTAATCTAAACCCCTAATTACTGTGGAATCAATTACCTCGGCACAGCACTCGCTCTTAATTATCATAAACCCGAGTGCGCTCAATAGGGGGGCAAAACGTCTTCAAAATTTGACCGTTGTGCATATCTGCTGTGTGGTAAGGACTTTGACTTCACTGGCCTGTGAATTTGGCAATCGCAGTGGGAGGTGAAGGGAGATTCCTGTTGGCCTGGGCTGGAAACCTAGAGTCCCACTGCTTTTATAGACTCTGTATAAACCACATTCACTACAGACCACGGAAGAGCTCTTCTCTATTAAAGAAAACACTCTCCTCTCCAGGAAAAAAAAAAAAAACAAAAAACAAAAAAAACACATACAACCTCCAAAAATCAACTGGAAACAAATGTAGAAATATACTACTTTTTAAAAGTTTGGGGTCAGTACAATATTTTCAAAGTAAATGAATTCTTTAATTCAGCAAGGATGCATTGAATTAATTAAAAGAGACTTTTTGACTTTTTTTTTTTTTATTATTCATCAAAAAATCCTGAAAGAATTTATCTTCAAAACGTTTCTTGAGGATATTACAATGATTTCTAAAGAATCATGTGACACTGAAGACTGGAGTAATTATGCGAAAAATTAATTTGCAGTCACAGGAATAAATTACATTTTAAAATATGTTAAAATTCAAAAAATGTCATTTAAATTGTAATAATATCTCACAATATTGTGTTTTCTCTATTAAATCAATAAGAGATTTTTAAATTTGCTACAAAAGACTTTTTTTTTATTCATAAAAAATCCTAAAAAAATGCATCTTTGAAACATTCTTCTGAGCATATTAGAATGATTTCTGAAGGATCATGTGACCCTTAAGACTGGAGCAATTATGCAAAAAAATATTTACAATCACAGGAATAAACTACATTTTAAAATATGTTAAGGTTTTAATAATTTAAAATAATAATTTTGTGTTTTCTGTATTTTTGATCAAATAAATACAACCTTGATGAGCGTAAAAGATCAAAAACATTTAAAAAAAAATACCAACCCCAAACTTAGGTAGTAAAATATATATATATATATATATATATATATATATATATATATATATATAAATAAATATAAATATAAATATAAATATAAATATAAATAAATATAAATATAAATATAAATATATATATTTTTTTTTTAAATTCCTCTTCCTGTAATTCCAATTCAATTTCCAATTGTACGAACTGAAAATGAGAATTCAAAATTTCACCCAACCCTTAAAAACAAACATCCATGTTAGTGATGTTACCTGAATGAGACAGCAAGTGCATCCTTAGGCGCAGACTGTCTAGGAAGCGTTTTCCACAAAGCTCGCATCCGTAGGTCTTCATTCCGCTGTGCAGCTTCCTGCAGGGACAAACAGGACAAAATAACATCAGCCAACACCATTTATGTCACTCGCACAAAAAACAGGCTTTCGAAAGCACCTGGGTATACTATGAGATTCGATTAGCGTACTAAATGGCAAAGACAGAACAGCATAATTTTACTTCCCACCACCAAAGTCTTAGCGACTCCTCTTACACCAGATAACAAGACGGAGGGTATTAAAACAAAATCCCTTGTTTTTGGGAAATACTAAAGTGAGGTTTGAGAAAGGTTTGTTTGCAACCACTTGAAGCTAAACTTGCACATCTGACTATCATCAAACACTTCAGCTGATTATTCCCATACTAGATGATCATTCGTATGTCACACGTTGTCATGAAATGCCTTGAAAGTGAAGATTATCAATGGAACATGAGGTTTCAAAGTCCTATTGTTCATTCATTCAGTTCCCCAAGCGGAGATGAAGGAGCCCTTTATCTAAACAGGAACATATAGATGGCCATGAGTCCTCAGATAAGACTGACTTTAACGGCTGGATTTGGCTGCAGGGTCCATTTCAAACGGGTCAACTTTTCATGAGGCTGAAACATTTGTTCTCTTAAATTATAACATCTCTGAGTATCGGGGAATGATTAACCCAACAGAATGGAGTCAAACAAAAGTCAAAAGTCAAGTGGACTTTCAAAGCTATTTCGATAAGTTAAGTGTCTAAAACATTGTAGAAGAAATCGTAATTTCCTCAATCGAATCAAGTTTAAACTCACTCACGTTGCTTGAAACTTCTACTGATAAAAACAGATTTTAAAAATAAAGCGTTTTCCCCTTTAGTCATGTCTTATCTCGCCTAGGGCACGATGTGAGTCAGGACTGCCACATGGAGCCCCATTGAGTACAGGAAGAGACAAAGCTCTTCTTTTGTTTCACTGTCCTTTGGATCAAGCCTGAAACCTGGTGCTGAAGACTGGCTATGTTTAAGTGTATTTACCATTTCTACCATTAGCATTCTCCTTGGCCCTTAACCCATGTGCGGATTCAAATCAACTAGTGAATGCACATGTGCGACTTTCTCAGGCTTGAAAACAAAAGATCGCGAGCATCTGCATCTTTTCAGCGGCGCTAATCCTCAGAATGCATCGCATCCGATTGCTAATAAGCAAGTAGATACGATCGGATGTCAGCGGTAGTGAATTAAACTCGAGTCACTCGTTAAGAATATGAAACTCAGTCACGGCAGGTAAGTGGTTTTATGAGTTGCGGTGGAGCGACGAACTGCTCAAAGTACGAGGTTTGTAAGAATGCTGCGAGAACACTGGCAACTTACTGCGAGTGGTGAACTGAATTGGTTTTTATTAGCATGCTTACAGCATTTGGTAATTGTTTCCAGAGTGGTAATTAGCTCATTGTTTGCACTTTAGTGCCAAATGTATACATCTTTAATGAGGAACAAAGACGTTCTTCACTTTCTATTCATACTATGTAGACAGCACGTACTGCAAGGCAGGTTTTTGTTTTGTTTTTTAAAAACTGTCATTTTAATACTAGTGAAATCCATAAGCTGTTTGGTTCAATTGATTCTTTGGTTGATTCGTCTATGAAGACGCACTAACCAAAAACTATTTTTATCAAACAAGCCCTCGTTTCTGTTTGAAGTTGTGAGAATCAGCATCACATGCTGGGTCGTAATGATTTAAGCTTTTATTCTCTGTTCTTATAAACAAGAGTTGGCAGAACATGGAAATAGTGGCAAGAATTATGAAGCAAGGAAGTGTGGTTTAACCTCAGCGAGCGAGAGAGAGAGAGGAAAAAAAAGAAACGCCAATGGAAAACCATTTGGGGGTTGAGAATCGCAAAAGAGAGACTTCAGAAAATAAACAAAAGAGGGGGGGTGAGAGAAAACTTGCAACGCATCCAAAATCCTGATGGCTGTCTTCTAGATGGGGATTGTGGAGACCCAACAAACAAAGAGAAGAATGAAGCAGCAAAGCCCTTTGGCAAGCTGCAAGTAATTAAAAAGGCCTGTAAACGCCTTCCAGGATAAAGGGCACTTCAAAAGACGGGCGGGCGAGTGAGCGCGCGAGGGGGAGCTGGGAAAAGCCAGGGGTCTGTGCACCTTTGGGATCTGGGCTAATGCGGCACAATACGGAGATACTGTAGGGGGAACACTCAAAGGCCTTTGTGTGCCTTCAATCTAGCCATTGTCCCTCTCCTGAGGTCTGAGGAGAGCGCGCTTCCACTGATTAGAGACTGACAGAGAGCGCATACTGCCGGAGTGACCCTCCGAGCCCTGAGGGGACGTTTGAGAGCTGATACAAGGCAGACTCTGGCTACTTGAGGCAGGAAGGACTTTCACTATATATAGTACATTCGAATAAGAGACTTACGCAATCAGTAAATGCCACGTTCAAACTTGACAAAACTTTTACTACCTTCACAAATGTCATTTTGAATTAGGGTTGCACAATATGTTGGCTGCAGTTTTACGTTAAGGGAATAGTTCAACCAAAAATTGTGTCAGCATTTACTCACCCTGATGTCGTTCCAAACCTGTATGAGTTTCTTTCTTATGCTGAATACAAAAGATGATATTTTGAAGAATGCTGGTAATCAAACAGTTGATGGTCTCCATTGACTTCCATAGTATTTCTTTCCCTACTATGAAAGTCAATGGGGACCTGGTTGGTTCTTCAAAATATGTTCTTTTGTGTTCAACATAAGAAAGACACTTACACAGGTTATGACAAACTTTCATTTGTGGGTGAACTATTCCTTTGACAAAATAAATAAACAACAAAAAAACAGTGCTGTCAAACAATTAATTGCGATGAATCGCATCCAAAATAAAAGTTTTTGTTCACATAATTTGTGTGCACTGTGTATATTTTTTATGTTTATATAAATATACACACATGCATGTATATTTAAGAAAAATATGTTGTTTATATATTGAAAATATTTATAATACCAATTATACGAATATGAATATATACACATGTATTAAATGTAAACAAAATTTATTATGTAAACTTATTTTGCATTCAATTAATCGAGAATAATGTTTGACAGCCCTAATTCATAGTTACTATATAAACAATGTTTATTCTTATAATGTATGTATATATGTGTATTTATATACACATAATAAATATACACCGTACACACACAGAAATTATGTAAACGAAAACTGTTGTTTTGGATGTGATTAATCACGATTAATCGCTTGCCAGCATTAAAATAAAAAATAAATAAAATAATAATAACAACAAAAAAAATAGAAATAAATATCTATAAATATAATATATAAATGTATATTAAATTTTATATATATATATATATATATATATATATATATATATATATATATATATATATATATATATATATATATATATATATATATATATAAAAATGTAAAAACTCAGAAATAAAAATGTTATCATCTCAATGTAACATGCTGGATATTTAATTGTACATGTTTATATCGCCAATTTTTACAATTCGATGACCTCTGCCATCATCTTACACTTAACTTAACCTATATAAAAAAAATAATAAAATATAAAATAAAATAAATAAATAAATAAATAAATAAATAAATAAAATTACTAATAACATTAAAAACACTGTTTAATCTTAGCAAATCTCACAATGAATATTCATTTTCATACTGTAAAGTCATTATAATGATGTTATGCCTAAACTCACCTGTTGTATTTAAAATAATTTTTTGGTTTTTAAATTGTAATTATGTTTTTTTTTTTTATCCTAATTTCAGTTTTAGTGCTTAATTTTTCATTTAAAGACACTATTATTGTCATTTACGTTTTATTTTCATTTTATATAAGTAGTGTTGTTATATAGTACTTGGAAATCAGTAGTATTGGTCATATTTGTTATTAGCCATACTATAAAAATATCAGCATATCAGTAAAAGAAAGTCTCGAAATGCATTTTGCATTTGACTTTACCTTGACTAAGGCAGTCAGATGTTTACATGCAGTACCACGGTTTGCTTAAAATCAGAGGGAGGTAATTAGTTTTATCTGTGCTTCATTTTTACAGGGCGACCCTGGATATGACATGCTCAAACCTGCTTCCAGCGCGGAGCGCTGCAGCAGTCCTATCGTAAAGGCGAAGTCGCTGGGGCACCTGCCCCTGCAATTACTCCAACTTCTATTTTCTGGACAACCAGAAGTAAAGCCTCTGTAGATTTTATGGGACATATATGCTGTGAGTGCCCCCGCACCCCACCTCTTGGAGACACACACACACCTCGTATGTGTGAACTATGGCAGTTCCTTTTCCCCTCAGGCCTCTCCAACCAGCTGTGCTCTGGCTTTGCCACAGAAACTGTAGATGGTGTGTGTGTGAAAGCAGAAGAGAAAAGGGAGGGGTGGCACTCTGTGTGCCTGAAACAGACTGACTGTAGTCATTAAGGAAGCAGGCATAAAACTCTCAAGCCATTTACTCAGTTAATAAGCGACTTTGTCTAACAGTCAGTTTTGACAACGGCAATAAATTTTAAATTTATGTCAACAAAACATATGCTGAACACCTCATTTCAATGCCGGAGTGGCGTGCTGGCTCGTAAATCAGCCCCGTGTTTGAAACCCGAGTAGATTACGGGCCTGTGTTATTGAGCTGTTAGAGCCCGGCCCATATAAACCTGAACTTTCTCACTCCTGAGTGGACCCCAGGCCGTACATCATAGCTAGGAGTTCCCCTGTCAGTGTGGCCCGCTCGCTGCCCCCCAGCAGGCCAGAAACAAAAGGTAAAAAAGTAGGGCCCTGATTTCTGTGATGCGAAAAACACGGACGGAATCATGGAATCCAGTCTCAAAAATGGAGTTTACAGTATATGTCACAGAACTTGCCAAAATTTAGATGAATAAATCTAAACGGTGTCTGTTTTAAGCCACAAAATATGATTTAAATATAAATCATACATGTTCTGCGTGTCTCTTTGTGAATGAGTAGAGTAGATGCTCGGTTTCATTTACTACACACATACTGAAGCATGTGTGCCGCTCATGGCGTTTTCAGCCTTTGTTGGATCAATATATGAGTACATGAACAAATAAATCTCAAGAACTATTCTGAGAGTCCCCTTTACTGCTTCTTGTGAGAAAAACTATCACATATACAAACAGAGCTTCACACACACTGTCTAAATTAAAGTTTGGTTTAACTTGAAGAAATTGTGACAAACATATTAGTTAATGTAGTAGATATTACACTCTCCATTTTTGGTTCCACAAAGAACCATTCAGTCAAAGGTTCTTTAAAGAACAATCTCTTTCTTACCTTTTTATAATCTGAAGAACCTTCTTTCTCTACAAAGAACATTTTGTGAAACAGAAAGGTTCTTCAGATGTTAAAGGTTCTTTATGGAACTATTCAGACAAAAAAAAGGTTCTTCTGTGGCATTGTGAAGAACCTTTATTTTTAAGAGTGTACTACTACTACTACTAATAATTATTAAATCATTTTTTAAAGGAATATCTACCAGAAAAATGTAAATAAACAACAGTATTTCTGGCAAAACAATTATGAAACCATTAAAAAGGAAAATGAATGGAACATTTGGAAAAATAAAACCAAATTTTTTTTATTTTTTTTTTTGGGGGGGGTATTTCATAGGGCCTTAAAAATGTAATTTTTGTTAAACTTGGAATAAATTGCTGTTAAATTGTGTATGTTTCATGATATCAATTAATTAAACACAAATATTTGCTTTAACCTAAAGAAATTGTGACATATATATTATATTAGCTAATGTAGTAGATAGTACTACTACTAATAATTATTATTAAATCATTATTTTTAAGGAATATTTACCAGAAATATTATTTACTAGAATTTATTTACCAAAAAAATTCTGAATAAATAAAATAATAATAAATTATTTTTTAAAAATAAAATCAATTAATTAGAGATGCGTTTGATTTTTAACATTTGATCAAACTATTAAAAAAGAATTCAGAAAATTCATGGAAAACAAAATGTGCTAAAAATAAAACTTAATTTGAGAAAAGAAAATGTATTTCATTGGGCCTTAAAATTTATTTTTTGCTCTACTTTGAAAAAAACTTTAATAGGATCTCACGATACAATCATATCGCAATATGAAATCCACGATACAATATTTATTGCAATATTAAAAAAAAAAAAAAGACAAATGGAGAACTGGAAAAAATTAACATTTACAAAGTTATTTATGCTTTACACTACAGCAGGGAAATTACAATACTTCTTTCCTTATTTCTACACTTGAGATATTTTGAATTTGGACTGTGGTAATGTTATCCATTTAAACCGCTAACTTTTAGCAATTCATAATGCACTTTTAAGCTTTTATTTTGACGGAAACGACAACAGAGCTTTTATTTTGAAAGAAAACTAATTGAAATTGTTGTTGGACAAGCAATCAATTAATAAATAAATAACCCACTCAGATATATACCATTAACCTTAATGTTGCAAGAGACTGAGTGACGTTAACACATGCATTCAAATTCCCGTCAATAAACTTGAATTTTGAACTATATTTAACTGAAGGATCTGATTCGACGCTAAACGCTCATGTCTTTCATGGCAATTAACTATGCTGTACTGTCTGCCATCCACTGTCCTCCACCTTGTTCTTTTCATCCTAGAGTCTTTCATCTGTCTGGCCCTGCCCCGATGAAACAGGTTGGAGTACCGCTAGGCTTAAGAGCAGTGTGCTTAACAACTGTGGCGGAGGGGTCATGTGACACTAGCAGCGGGAGAGCCTATGTACGCTAGGCCAAAGAAATGATAATGCAAAGAAAATCATGGGAGAGTGCAAGGCTGTCCCTGGGAACAGAGAAGCTGGCCCGTGCAGCCAAGCATGCCCCTCATTCATCTGCTTTTAGAAGGTCTCACTCGATCCCTAAAAGGCATGCCGGCCCATGTGCGCACTCAGATTAAGGTATTTGTCAAAGGGGGCCAACAATGCACAAGAGAGGGAAAGAGAAAGTGGGGTGGGGGGGCCAATCTGTCAATCCACTGCCGCACTTGAGCTTAATAGAGATTTCAGTGAGGTGTTGACACCACGCTGCCACAACATTACCATAATGATGATTAATGTTAATTGACTTATCAAAAGATCCTCTTTAGTAAAGGACAGTTGACTGACCTCGGCTATAAAGTGTTTTATTATTACAATGTACAAATAGAAAACAGAAAAATAGAACAACATAATGTCTTATGCTCAACAATGACAACAAAACACAGTGAGTCCAAAAGTCTGAGACCATTTTTAACTTTTAAATAAATAAAAAAAAATGTTGTTCAAGCAACATATCAAATATACACCGTGTACGATTCAAATGTTCGCCGTCTATACAATTTATTTAGTGCCGTCAAACGATTAATCGCAATTAACTGCATCCAAAATAAATGGTTTTGTTTACATAATATATGTGTGCACTGTGTATATATTTATTATGTATATATAAAAACACAAACATGCATTGATATATTTAAGAAAGATATGTTATGCTTACTTATTAAATATACTTATATATAATACATAATATATACATGCAAATACATGTAAATATTTTCAATATATATACAGTATGTGTGCATACTGTATTTATATGTACATAATAAATATACACAGTACACACACCTATATTATGTAAACAAAATGTTTGTTTTGGATTCGATTAATTGCGATTAATCGTTTGACAGCACTAGATTGTTTTTTTTAATAGAAATTTTTTTTTTTTTTTAAACAAAATATTCAAAAGTGACACTAAAGACATTTATAAAGTTACCAAAAATTATACTTAATTTTTTTTTTTTTTTTTTTTTTACTTTATTCAGACAATCCCCAAAAAATTATGGTTTCCAAAAAAATATAAAGCAGCACAACTGTTTCCAACATTGATAATAAATCAGTATATTACAATGATTTCTGACAGATCATGTGACACTGAAGACTGAAATAATGATGCTGAAAATTCAGTTTTGCATCACAGGAATAAATTCTATTTTAAAGTATATTAAATTAGAAAATCACTTTTTTACATTGCAATACTATTTCACAATATTACAGTTTTTTCTGTATTTTAAAATCAAATAAATGGAGCCTTGATAAGCAGAAAAATCTTCTTTAAAAAATAATAATAATAAATAAATATAAATATACTATAAATACACTATAAATCTTACTGATCCCAAACCTTTTAACCCTTTAACTGTCACCCCGATTTTTAAACATAGACGTGAAAATGCACAATCCAAACATAAATTGTTATAATTAATGAACAAATACATTTTCTAATATGATTCTGAAGTACCATTTTCATGGTAATGCGTTGATAGATTTTAAAATGGACGAATTTCGAGGTTTTAAACTTTCAATTAATATATAGTTTAGGATCATTTCTAAAACATGATAGGGAAAAATGCAATGAAAATGATGTAGATTTTTGAGGTGCACTCTTGTCATAAATTAATCCATTACTGTTCCTGTATAATTTCTAACAAAAAAAACAGTGGTAAAATATCTATTTAGGAGTCTCAGACCTTTCCAACGACATATAGTTTCATGATAGTGTAATAAAATACAATCATTTTTAATGATGATTTTAATTTGCACTTTCACAAACTGTTACACTACGTTATGCTTAAACTAAAGAAAGGCTAAATGTAAGTGGCGTTAAACCTCAAGCTCCACTGTATATGAAATGATAAAAATGGAGCAGTAAATAAGACTGAATCCTTGCAGACAAACATGGAAAAAAAAAAGACCGAAAACTGGTTTCGTCTCGCTTGTGAGGGATGAGACATCCCTAAACTGACTGTTTGCGGTATATCTGCTTTATTTTAGCAATCTTCGGTGAGACTAGCAGCATGTCTTTTCCCCAGTCTTTTCCAGTCCATTAAGAATGAATGAGGCAGACAATGGCGAATCAGATGGCGAAAAAACAAAAAAACAGAACGACAGCATCAACAACAAAAACCAACCAAATTTCAGCTGTTCGAGATAAGCCCACCCTTAACCCCTGCAACTGCATCCATGAAAAGCCATTACTGCGTTTATGAGGCGTGCGCCACTTCTCCCTCGCTCTCTTTATCTCTTTCTCTCACACACAATGTGGTTACGCTCTATAAGATACAATTGTGCTTGAATATATTATTTTGACTGACAGAAAATTACATAGTACTGCCAGTCTCTCTCACTGTTTACCAACCCTGTCTTTATGTCTATCCTTTGTTTCAAGATCTTTTTTCTCTGCCTTTTTTTTTTCATGATCGGAATGTATCAAATGGCTGGGTAATTCTCAGCCGCGCGGGCTGTTTATCAGGAGTCCTCCTGTACATATCAATGACTCGGCCCTCTCTCCCTGCGGCGAGACATTCATATGAATTCCAGCCACACTCACACATACTGCAAACTCGTGCTAAGCATAGATGAGTAGCGGCTGAAGAGAGACGCAGACAGAGAAAGCGAGACGGTGTGAGAGCCGAGGGTGGCTGCCTTTATTGCGATACAGAAAGGGCTTTATTCCCCACTACACACACGTTGATTTCACCTACAGCTCCGCAGATAAGGATAGACAACATTTACAACATATTGCGCGGATGACACCAAAATGGCAGGCAATCAAACCTTTAACGGGCTGTTTCCAAATAGCAGCCAAGAATTAGACTCTGTTCCGAAACCTAGCGAGCTGCCTGTACGGGCGTTACGGGCACGCTCCCTGAAGCGATGTGCTGTTAGGAAAGGTAGCAAGCATGTGGTCACATTAGTGAATTTTCAGCGAAATTTCGCAAGCAAAAAAAGGTCCATTGTCTGTTGTCAATAGTGTGGCCATGTGCTTGCGCAATCACACAAAGTTCCAGTTCGCATGGATTCCTCTTGAAATTATCAGATTTGGCCCCTGGAAATTTACAGGACTGTTATTTTTTCAGTCTTGAATCAATTTATACACATTTAATAGTAAATAAATATAAATAAATATTTTAAATAAATTATTTTTTATTATTTTTTAAATTGCCGTTTGCATGTAGGGTTTGTTTGTTTATTTATTTAAATGTTTTGGTTTATTTATTTTGATGTTTGTTATTGTATTATTTATTTATTTTGCATTGAACGAGTTATAAATCAGGTGTTTTTGAGGTGTGGTCACATTAGTGAATTTTCAGCGAAATTTCGCAAGCAAAAAAAAGGTCCATTGTCTGTTGTCAATAGTGTGGCCATGCGCTTGTGCAATCACACTAAATTCCAGTTCGCATGGATTCCTCTTGAAATTATCAGATTTGGCCCCTGGAAATTTACAGGACAACTATAAATGTGACCACACCTCAAAAACACCTGATTTGTAACTCGTTCAATGCAAAATAAATAAATAATACAATAACAAACATCAAAAATAAATAAACTAAAACATTTAAACAAACAAACAAACAAACAAACAAACAAACAAACCAACCAACCCTACATGCAAACAGCAATTAAAAAAAATAATAAAAAATAATTTATTTAAAATATTTATTTATATTTATTTACTATTAAATGTGTATAAATTGATTCAAGACTGAAAAAAATAACACAAACAAATAAATAAATAAATAAATAAACAAAACAAAACCCTACATGCATAGGGTAATCAAACATGGCAAAGCAAAATAATTTATTCAAAATATTTGCTTACATTTATTGACTATTAAATGCATTTAATATTTACTAATGGATTTAAGACTGAATAAAATAAATAAGACAGACAAATAAACAAATAGATAAAAAAAACCTACATGCATAGGGCAATTAAACATGGCAAAGCACAATAATTTATTCAAAATATTTATTTATATTTATTTACTATTAAATATTTGTAATATTTTTTAACTGATTCAAGACTGAATAAAATAAATAAATAAATAAACAAACAAACTAATTAATTAAAACCCCACATGCACATGGCAATCCAACATGGCAAAGGAAAATAAATTATTCATAACATTTATTTACATTTATTGACTATTAAATGTATTTAATGTTTATTAGCTGACTCAAGGCTGAAAAAACAACTAACACAAATAAATCAATAAATAAATAAATACAACCCTACATGCAAGGGGCAATCCAACATGGCAGAGTAAAATAAATTATTCAAAATATTTATTAATAATTATTTACTATTAAATGTATTTAATATTTATTAACTAATTCAAGACTGATTATATTAATTAATTAAAACCCCACATGCAAAGGGCAATCCAACATGGCAAAGCAAAATAAATTATTCAAACATTTCTTTACATTTATTGACTACTAAATTTAATATTTATTAATTGAATCAAGAATGAAAATAAATAAATAAATAAAATAAAACCCTACATGCAAACGCCAATCCAACATGGCAAAGCTAAATAAATTCAAAATTTTTATTTATATTTATTTACTATTAAATGTATTAACTGATTCAGTACTTAAATGTTTATAAACAAACAAACAAATCTTTATTACCAACATAAACAAGACTGTTTAAATTAGTTACCCATATTAAATAGGGTAAATATTTATAACTAATTCAATAAAAAAAGAAACAATAATAATTTTAACACTAACACAATTCTAAAATAAATAACCTACATATTTATTTAGGACAGTTTGATCAATCAACGAAATATGGAATATTTTTCACAACACTACTTTATGTATGCTATGTCTTTTTACGCTTGTTAAAGAATCATTAGCTTAGCATTCAAAATAAATTGCTTATTTCAGTCAGCATGCCAACTAAGAAGGTACCTGCCAACCGTAAGTAGGCCGAAGACAGCCAGGCAACTCGCTAGCTTTCGAAACAGAGCAGCTGTATTTAAAAACCACAGCCCTGTTGCACAAAATTACCAAAGACGCCCTAAACTTTCTTTTTTCACGGCCGATGTCATCAATAAATCCCTGCCTTGTTTTGTGGATCAATCTTGTTTTTCGGCGAACATCCCACGCTGGGTGGCTGAACCACACCGTGGAGGCTAGGTTAAATAAGCAGCATGTAGTCCAGGCTCTTCTATGAGAAGGGAGGGGGGTCTCTTCAAAAACAAGACAGTGAAGGTGTATTGGGAGACCGGGGCGTTGAACAAAGCTCAATTATGTTGTCCGGGGGAACGACACAGCACTCCTTTCATTATCCTTTCGAAGCCTCTTTTCTGTGGAGTCAACAGGCAGAACTGTGGCGCATTAGCCGCACACAAGAGCTCTGTCAGGAAGCGGGCTTAAGCCGGCGCTCCTAATTGCGCTACCTGGGAAAAAGAGACACATTCCCCCCCCTGTTCTAATCCACAATTTATACCTGCGCCCTCAACAGCAGCTCAGGGGGAAAGGATTCGCACCTAATGCCTCATTCACCGGCAGCCATTACGAGACAGCCTCTGTCATTAACCTAATGACACAAACTAGAGCGCTATGACCTGCGCGTTTGCCAATAAAAGGGATACGCCGTGACGTTTAAGGTTATTGATGGCGACAGAAGGAGGGGTCTTCCGTGTGTTTTTTTTTTTTTTTTTTGAGGACACTCATGTTTGCAAATATATCAGGTCTGTGTTCAGTGATTAGCTCTGTGATTTGAAAGCCTGTGACACTTACAATAATAGCTGTGCCGGCTAATCAAGGGTTTGCGCTTCTTGGTAAAAATGAGAGCGAGAACGGAGAAAAGGAGAGGGAGAGAGAGCACGGAAAGGAGAAAACAAGAAAAGCGGCGGGTTAACTGACATCTTTAAGCCTGGCAGAGTGTGAGGTTAAATGGCAGCGCGAGCTCCCAAATCCTCTTTTTCTTCTCCTTTTATCACGACGCCAGCCTCTTTCTATCTCTGAATATAGCAATTCTTTCATTTCTCGACATTCCTTAGCAGTTTGTTATGTTCTTGTTTTCCTCCGTTGCCATTTGTTGATCTTCAGATCTGTGAGGCTAGCGCACACAAGCGCGTCGTGGCTCTATAAAAAGCCCCAGACGAGAGTTCCCTCCGCCATGCATTATTCATGGGCATCACCTTCAATCAAGTGGCAGAAACCTCAAGGATGTCTAACTTTAGGTCTTCTCTTTTTGAAAAAGAAGACAGAAGCAGGCAAGAAACATTCCAGTGTGTCTTGTATAATTTATTCCCTGTTCAGATGACATCAAATACTTGTACCCTCTTGTGTGTTCCAGTTTATATCTGCCATGCTCCGGGAGAAATACATTTCTTCCTGTTCTAACAAGCTGGCACCTGTTACATTAATAAAGATGAAACTAAATAACAACTTGTACAAGGTGGAATGTGCAAAAACAAGACGCTAAAATTTAAGAGGAACAGCCTGTGAAGCCGAGCGCAGACGTATTATCATTAGCATAAAAAAAGCCTTAACCTCGACTCATATCATCATTATCGCCACCTGCTATGACGCTCATTGTAAACAGACACGCTTGCTTCTCTGGGCTCGGGCGCAAAAAGGACATTAAAGCAGGGCTCTACAGTGCAACCATATTTGTGTTTGCGCTTAGGTTAGGTTTCTACGTGTTTCTGCAATGTTGAGTAATATATCACAGACATATCTCACAAACCCTTTCATAAAGTGTAGAGAGCGTAAATAAGAGATTTATTGTGCAGTGTAGCGAGCTTTGCTGATTATAATTGGAACTTCACCCCTTTATACTTTTTTTAAAGGGGTCATTGGATGCAAAACTCACTTTTACATGTTATTTGAACTAAAATGTGTGTTGGCAGTGTATACACAACCACCCTAATATGATTAAAATCCACCCAGTGGTATTTTTGTAATCTTTATAAAGGCCTTTGTCGGTGTGACATCACACCGACAAAGGCCGCTCCCACGATAGTTGATTGACATGGCCATCTTACCTTCACTGTAAAAAACAATTTGTTGAGTTAAAATAATTTGTAACCTGGCTGCCTTAAAATTAAGTTCAGTCAACTCAAAAAAAAGTTTATTCAACTTGAAATGTTAACTTATACTAAGTGAGTTGAATCAACTTAAAATTTAAGGCAGCTGGGTTACTTACCCATCTGTTAAGTTAAGCAAACACAAATATCTAAGTTGTTACTTAGTACAACTTAACATTTCAAGTTGAATAAAATTAGTTGACTGAACTTAATTTTAAAGCAGCAGGGTAACAAATTATTTTAAGTTGACTCAACAAATTGTGTTTTTATTTTTTTACAGTGTTAGACCTGCCCTGAGTGAGCTGTGCCACAGTCTGACAGTCTGTGTCTGACTGCTATCGTTTCGACTAGAATGTCACCGATTGAGGTGTTCTATTGTTAGATGTAACAAACTTTTGTTTTTGAAAGGAATGCGCCCGACGATCTACATAAATGCGTCTATGTTCACGCGAATCATTTGTGATGCAGCTTCACCTACAGCAGTAGTTAGTATAAGGGTTTTTATGCATCTTTGTAAATCGCCTTTCTTAATAACGTGCTAGTTAGCAAGTTTCACGGCTAAATGCGGCTAAAGTAAACAGACCGGTTCGTCACCCCACAGAAGAGAGGGGCGGGGCGAGCAGAGCTCATTAGCATTTAAAGGAACATGCAACAGAATGGTTTGCTCTGAACAGGGCTGATTTTGACAAAGCAAAAAGGGTTTTTTACACTACCACTGAGAAATTTTAACCAAAGCATGTTACAGACTTCTAATTTAGACCCTAGAGAATCATATCAGCTTGTGGAAAAATGGGCATCCGATGACCCCTTTAAGGGAGTTTGCAAATGAGATATTGATTTAATACAAGTTAAATAAACAAGAAGTTACTATTAAGTGATTTACATTGTCTAACTATAACACCATTGTCTGATTTTTCTCTATTTCATTGTCAACAATAGTCTGAAACAAGTCACTGAACCACTGCACATCTCTATTCAAACACAGTGTTTCGTTTATGAATAAACATGCTTTGTTTTTTTTTTAAACTAATCTAGTGAGTCAATGAATTAATTTCCCATTCATAAAGACAGTCACTTTCTTTAGTTTGAATGAATCAAATGAATGAATGATTGAGTAATTAAATCAGTGACTTGCCGCCACCTACTGCCAGATTGAGTTTTAGTCACATTAATGAATTTATGGATTTGATTGCACTAATGCCACATCTGAGCCTTATCAATCATAAACTACACCTTTTGTGTTTTGCCACCTCTGTAGTACAAATTAATTTTGTTAATACTGATTTCATTTGATTGATAACTTGTTCTTATTATTCTGTTGTTTTAAGTAGAAATTTCAACAAGCTTAAAAATTTAATAAAAAAAAAAATCTGACATAAAAGACGACATACTTTTAATAAAGTTAGAAAAATGCCATTACAAAGGTAAAAACAAACTTCCCCTGTAAATCACTTTAAGTCAAATATCACTTCATAATGGGAAGGCTAATTTTTGATTAGATTTTTTTTTATCTAACGCTCCTAAAATTTTGACTGTGCTCCTATTTTTTTTTGTTGTTGTTTTTTTTAAGTAAAGCAAGCATAGAGTCCTGCATTAAAGGCCTTTTGCGTAACAACTTGAGGTGGACAGTGACAGGTGGGAGCTCGCTGGTGGTCTGCGGACTTATAGATTTCATTTTGGTTTGATTTATGCTTTTATTTTGGTCGCCAATTGGCCCAGATGGGGAGCTTCGACTTGACCTCAGAAAGGCGAGACTGCGTAAACACCGTGTCGTGATACCGTCCCGTGCCTCGCCCGGGGGCCGCAGGGGGGTTTCAGGTGTTTGCGGAGCCCACGCGCACACGTACCCTGCCAAAGACGTGGTATCTGCACAGTCATGCCCCCACCCTCCGCCCTGCTGTGGTCTGAAATAGCCAGGCTGTAGCATCCCTCCGCCTGCGGTAAACAAGCCTCCCGTCTGGCACGACCGAGCGGCATCCGAGCCCTGCTACGTGCAGAGTCACCGTCCCTGTTACTCACCCACAAACCAGCCTCTCACCGAGAAAGTGCCATCAACAGCTAGCATGCAGAGGAAGACAGAAGAAGAAGAGGAGGGGAGGAAATAAAGGCGTGAAGACACACTGAGATATTGAAAGAGAGACGCTGAGAAGGGGTCAGACGGAATAGAATGGAAGTACACAAAACATGTCAAGAATGTGCGCCGTATTAGATTTTTGCTGTACGCGGGACATTGATAATGGCTCTCATAGAGATTTCATGTCACCCCGTCTGGTGGTTTGTGTCGCCTCTGTGCAATTTTTTTTTTACAGAATAGGCCAGTGTGTGAAGCTCAGCTGAGTGCAGTTATGAAGCGCATGGTGCTCAGCAAACCGCATTAGAAAAATGTGAGGCAAATTTTGGCCGCATAGCAAGAACCAATTCACTAACACTTGAACACTTGAGAACTCCTGACAGCTCTCTTGCTCTGACAATTACAATTCTGGCATATCGGTCCATAACAGCAAGGTTGCTTGAGTGAGGACTGAAATATTACACTACTGCAAAGCTGCAAATCCTAATGTTGTAAGTGTTTAAAAACAACAAGCAGTCCAAATGAAATACTAAGTTAAAAAAAAGTTCCTCAAAGTTTGGCTTTAAAATAAATTCCATTTTTTAGAAATTAAAATAATAAAAATAATAAAAATAATAATAATAATAACAATATTATATATATATATATATATATATATATATTACCGTATTTTTATTAACTAACATTAACAAAGATCCATTGTTTTTTTGGGGGGATTTATACATCATCTGAAAGCTTAAGCATAAATACACTTTCCATTGATGTATGGTTTGTTAGGATATGAATACTATTTGGCTGAGATACAACTATTTGAAAATCTGACATCTGAAGGTGCAAAAAAAAAAAAAAAAAAAAGTCAAACTACTGAGAAAATCATCTTTTAAGTTGTCCAAATGAAGCTCTTAGCAATGAATATTACTAATCAAAAATTATGTTTTGATATATTTATGATAGGAAATATCTTCATGGAACATGATCTTTACTTAATATCCTAATGATTTTTGGCATAAAAGAAAAATTTATAATTTGGACTCAATATATATTGTTGGCTATTGCTACAAATATACCCTGACTATGACTGGTTTTGTGGTCCAGGCTCAGATATATTAAAATCGATGTCCTGTTATATAACAGAAAGTCATGAGATGTTGACTTATGACAAACAATTTGAAAGTTAGATTTAAATAATCATTTAAATCAAAATTTGATCACTGCAGGAATGTCAGACATTTTTAAAAACCAATGATGGGAATGGTCACGGTGAAACTTCCAAACGTTTGGCATCTCCGGAAAGCCCTGAATGTGCTTTTTACCAGACATCCAGACTTAAAACTGTGACATGTAAGGTCTCAGTGAAATTAGCTAAAATATAATGTCCTCTACAGAGGACAAAACTCCATAGCTTGGTGTCAGAAGGCTATAAAGTCTATTCAGCTGTATGTAAAGCTATATATACACTACGCTGAACACAGAACAGTTTTCATCCTGACTGAAATGTAAACCTTAACCACTGCTAGATAAGCTATCAGATGGGTCTCGGATCAGTGCCAAGGGGCAAACACCTCCATTGATGTTTATTTACAGTGCTGGGAGCAGGAGAAGGCATAGATTGGGACTGAAGGGGTTGGAGGAAGCAATGGCTGTGTGATTCAGGTCCAACCCAGGCCTCATTACTGACCGCCCGCTGTCTGAGAACGAAGAAAGCAGGGTGAAGGAGCCTTAGCTCTGGAATGAGAGCGTAAGGAGAAATCAATACGGCTCCCATGACCCAGTCGCGCGCTGCCTCTCATTGTGAGGGGAAATCAAAACAGACTTCTGTACAAAACTAATAACTATCAGCAGCATGAATGCCTGGGAGGACTTGTCACTCCTGAGCTGGGTGTTTGGTGAGAGAGAAAGAGGGAGCGAGAAAGATAGAAAGAGAGAGAGCGGTCCAGCCAGACACATCAGTCTGTCTTTCTCTCTCTTTCATCCTTCACATCTCAGCAGGGGCACAATAACAGCACGCTCTGAGTGGCTGGATGCAGGTACACAGAAAACACACATAAGCTTTTCTGAGGCCTTTTAATGTGCGCCTCCACCTGCCATGTTACATCACTTTCATAACCGCTCCGAGCGATCCATGAACACGGCGAATATCATTTTCTTAATCAGAATGGTGTCTTGTTTTCCAGTAGACGCAACTAAACAGCCTTTACAAAAGATTTTTGCTTGAGAAGTAAAACTAAACAGTATTTTGTTTTCTCATGAAAACCCCAAAATACAAAAATGGAAATAGTAATAAAATAGTAATAAACACCTCCTATTTTCCTGAAGAAAACGGACAAGAAATATCTCGGTAAGCTCTGCGCAAGTGCAATCAACTCTTATTCACGTGATCAAGCTGTAAAATTCTTGAAAGCAGCGGCGTCATCTGTTCCACGCATCTGAAGAGCATGAATAATGCATTGAGGAGTGGTGAGCGCTGTAGTGGCTGCTCGGCTTCATCAAACACTCCGTCCTCAGTAAGGTGTCATGTCTTTCAACAGATGCATGCAACAAAAGAGTAATTAATAGCCCAGCGGCGAGTGTTAGAATCCCCCATGCCTCAATATGTCTTCATTTGCCATCCAGTATGCGGCGGGATGGAGCTTTCTGCGGGCCATGTTTCTCCTCATTATGCCCATCAACAGCAGCCAGTCTCTGCGGGAGAACTCGTGAGCTCATTCTGATTCACGCCCCACTAACACACTCCATTGCCATAATGTATAGAATAAACAAGTCATGCTGTCTGCGTATAAAAGCTTCTCAATGGAGAAGAACCTCCTCTTGTAGACAAAGCGTAGACGTACGTCTTGATAGAACAACTGCAGGGTGCACCGTTAAAAAAAGAAATGTGTAATAATTGGATATTAAATGGATCTGAAATGAAAGTAGGACTGGGGATAGCTGGGGCACTTAAAAATGATGTTTCTGAAACTTTTTTTTTGTCTATGATATGATATAAAAGAACTGAAGACCCATTACTCTAAACCAGGCTATATCATCTGAAATTCTCAATTGATCCCCAGAGGCGAAATCTTGAAATGAGCGGTTCCCCTGGATATGTATGCCATGATGTATCTCCGACGTGACAGACAAAATGAGATTTTGGAGGGATCTTGTGAGCTTTCCTAAATATATTGCTGCATCTATCATCTCATCAACTGTACGACACCACATATGCATTATTATCCAGCTTCAAAATGTATGCCTTGAGCTAAAACATCCATTTCTGAAAATCATGGCATAAAACTAGAATTTCCAAGGCTACGCATGTGGAAATTTAAGCCTATTGCCATCTGTAGTTGAGGTGGCATATATATATATATATATATATATATATATATATATATATATATACAGAAAATGTATAAGGACTGAACTGATTAATTCTGAATTTATATAGACAACGGCAGAATTTATGCTGTGAAATTCATTTATGAATATACAAACACAAAGTGAGTTGTCAAACGATTAATCGCAATTAATCGCATACAAAATAAAAGTTTAAATAGAAGTGTGTTTATATAATATAAGTGTTTGTACTGTGTATATTTCTGTATATATAAACACACACATGCATGTATGTATATACTTAAGAAAAAAAAAAATTATATTAGGGCTGTCAAACAATTAATCGCATACAAAAAAAGTTTGAGTTTGCCTAATATATGTGTGTGTACTGTGTGTAATTATTATGTATATATAAATACACACAAATTAATGTATATATTTAAGAGAAATATGTTATTAATGTACAACATATATTTATATAGAAAATAAATTCTATAAAATGATAATAAATACATATACTTGTACATATTTCTTAAATATATACATGAATGTGTTTGTATTTATATATACATAATTACACACAGTACACACACATATATTAGGCAAACTACTTAAACTTTTATTTTGTATGTGATTAATTGCCCTAATTTATATATAAAATATTTATGTACAATACCAATTATATATATATATATATATATATAGAAATATAAAATACACGTGTGTGTTTATACACAATATACATAATCAATGGACACAGTATACACACATATATTATGTAAACACTAAACTTTTTTTTGCATGCGATTATTCACGATTAATCGTTTAACACTCCTAAAATAAGATATTTGATTTTAGAGTAACACTTTACAATAATGTCATTTGTTAACATTAGTTAATGCATTAACTAACATGAACGAACAATAAACAATACATTACAATATTTATTAATCTTTCTTACTGTTAGTTGATAAAAACACAGTAGTTCATTGTTTGTTCATGTTAGTTCACAGTGCCTTGATTAAAGTTAACAAAACACAACTTTTTAAAAAAAAAAAAAAAAAATGCATTAGTAAATGCTGAAATTAACATTAAGATTAATAAATTTTGTAGAAACATTGTTCATTCTTAGATAACTAATGTAGTTAACTAATGTTAACTAATAAAACTTATTGTAAAGTGTCACCAATATTAGGTATTCAGATATTCTGCATTCAACGATGAAACACTGCAAAAATGTGTTATTTTAATTTTTCTCCATCAAAAATATCTAAACATCATTAAAACTCAAAGCAAAACTGTGTAAGAGAATTTTTTAAATTTAAGTTTATTTTTCTTACTCCACTTGAAAAAAATCTGATTTTAATCATAAATGTAACAATGTTTGAAGTTTATGCAAAAAACAAGTCTTTTTAATTTTACAAACGTCTACTGAAAAGCAAGACAAACTGTTGATTTTTGCAGGGAACGCACATGATTATGGCTGTATTCTCTATTGAGATGCTCAACAGGTTAGTTCTGCCGTTATTCAGACCTCCATGCACTCTCTAGGGGCTCGAGGGTCAAATGGCGCTTTTCACGCAAGTGATGTTGTTTTAAAGTCCACCGACTGACGCATTTAAATCAGCATTTTAACAAACGTCTCCAGCATCCCTCACCAAAAGAAATCCCCCTTGTGTTACTCGAGACAAGCAATTTGCCTTTTTCGTTGTTTGCTTGACCTAGAGAAAACAATTTCAAAGGGTCTTCCTGTGGGTTTAACAGCTCAGTTGAACAGGTAGGCACCGGGCGGCTTTTTTCCCCCGGAAGATGAATTGGCGAGCTGTCGGTTCCAGACAGGGCGAGTAGTTGTGTTTCTGTAATAGGACACTGGAAGTGTCTTTGATTAATGAAAGTGTGATACTGAGCTGTTAGAGAGCCTTCCTACTGAAAGAGCGATTGAAGCGGGGATACGTGGCGACAGATGCAGGAACACGGCTGGACCTGGAGGAGAGGACGGGTTTGGACATACTCCCTCATAAAGCACAGGAGGGGGTTCAAGGGTTTGAGATGGGAAAGCGACTACGGGGTGCAGAAGCGTCCTGTGGACAGAAGGGGAGCCATTAGCGAACGGTTCTTTTGATGAGAAATGGCACACATTAACTGGCGGAGCAGTCATGGGGAACGATTATTTTAGCCGTCTTAAGTATGATCGCTTTAAATCTAGAATGTACAATAAAACAAATTTATTGCATTTCATTAGATGGGAGACAAATGCGGGTTGAGTTAAATCGTAATCATGAGCCAGACATTACAGGATTAGATTTGTCTGTCTTTTAAGCTTTCATCATCAACAGACTCCTTTTCCTGTAAACCAAGTCATTTCATTCTTGTTTTGTCTAAATACATTTCTTCTGTCTTTTATTTAGAACTGCCTTCCCCTGGCTCGAATCTTAAAACCTCAAAAAAAACACACTGCGCTCAAGCAAACACGTCCTCTTCAAAACATGCTGGAAAGGTTTTTGTTTACCCGGTTTTATAAAATGCCCAACAATGCAAAGTTTGCGAAGCGAGAACACTCTGTCGAGCTGCTGACAGGCCAAACTCTGTTCCAACGCCTGGGGAGAACTTTAAATAAACAATTGTCTTCATACAAAACGTCTGACAATCTAGTCACGAACGTCCTTCCATTCCAAAACACGCTCTTGCATTCGATAATAGCTTGAATTAAACATCTTTTTATTTGAAAATAAACCAAAACGAGGGAATCGGATCACCTCGGGTTGATTGGCCGCTTGTTGTTTTGCACGTTTATTGAGCAATTGCATTATTACATTTCAAGGCAGAACATGTTTTAACAAGCTGATTAGTATCCTGAGATGACTGCATCGCCATCAAGGGCTTTCCCTCCGAGCGCTTGCTTTATAAGCCTTTTTTATAACACGTCACCCAAAACTGTTCAAGATGGCCAGAGCGAGGGAGATCTTCAAGAGACCTTCAAAACAAGCACAACAAACATTTTGCCTCTCCAAAAAAGTGTTTTCTCAGTTCCCAACCCCCCTTGTGCCAAAGACGGGATTATTTTGGGGGGGTGGAGGGTACGGAAGAAAGGATGTTTATGCTCGCCTCGTTTCTAGGCTGTGAGCTCTCCCAAGGGAGTGCATTCCTCACCCAAAGCATGACTAAAGGTATGTGAACCATCTGGACAAAGCCACTGGCCACAATGGCCCTACACACCCAACCCAAAGAAGCCTTTCATTCACTGGCCAGGACCTTGATATCCATCTGCTTCAGCAGGGTCAACAATCATTTCAACTCTTATCAATTGTGATCGGCTGCATTCGATCAGAGCAGGTACACTGTAAAAATGATTTTTCAAAGTTATTATTATTAGAATATAAGTTTTAAAATAACCTACTACTTCCAGAATCAAAATTTCCTGATAATTTGCTCACCCCCATGTCATCCAAGATATTCATGTCTTCTTTCTTCAGTCCAAAAGGAATTTAAGGTCTTTGAGGAAAACATTCCAAAAGTTTTCTCCATATAGCGGAATTCAATTGGTGTAAGGTCCAAATTGCAGTTTCAGTGCAGCTTCAAAGGGCTCTACCTGATTCCAGTTGAGGAATAAGGTTCTTAACTAGCGAAATGATCTGTCATTTTCTAAAAAAAAAAAATTATATATACTTTTTAGCCACAAACGCTCATCTTGCACTAGCTCTGCAATGTCCGTCCACTAAAGCTTTGCATTTCAGCCCGGGCCCAACTTATTTATGCCCCTACGGCCAGGCTTCGGCCTAATTTTCACGGCATAGCTCAGACGCAGGCCACGCATCGGACCCATTTTAGACTTCAGTCAGGTTGATGAAAAAAAAAAAATTGCGCACTGGTGGAAAACACGAGATTAGCCTACCGCAACTGTCAAGACCAGCTCAGACTTGCCATCTCCCCACTGGACTGGACAGATTACATAATCAAAGAGTTTTTCTTTTCTGATTTGAATTATTTTGTTTTAAATTAGTAATTTAGAGCTTTCTATAGATGCACACTGCCCTTCAAAAGTTTGGAAACGCCCTAGAAAAGTGGGGTTTTGGACAATATTGGCATAAATCCTTTTTAATTTGTGATCATTTTCCACTGATAAGGGATAACGCAAACTACAAAAACATATTTTATTACATAAACAATTTATACATAGAAAAAAAAACTTAAATTTTCGACTCATCAAAATATCCACCATTAGCAGCTATTACAGCTCTGCATAATCTGGGCTTAAATTCATTGTATTCTAAACTTAATTGGCAATCAGTTGTTGAAGCTATTAAGGTGTGCTGAACCAAAAATCTTTTAAAAACCTGGGCCAAGTTTAAACCAGTAACCAGGCATCACAGCTGGCAAAGGGGCATGTCTGACTTCAACATGTATATATTGCCATTATTACGTAATCAAAATGAAAATTATTATTGCTGGTATTCAATGATAATGTCAAGTCACTTTAATGTATTTGCACCAAAAAATGATAAGGATTTATGCTGATATTGTCCAAAACCTATTGCTAGGGGTGTTTATAAACTTTTGGAGGGCAGTGTATTTATCATGCCTGTGAGGCAAGTATTCTCTGAGCTTCGAATCATCGTGAAGCGCTCCTATTCAAGACCCGAGATGGCAGAAAGTGCATTCTGTATGTTTTCTTTATTTTATAAAAGCATTTTGTTGATATTGTAAGTGCACATAAATAAAAGTAGACTTTACAGTTCCGAATGATGTATTGCTCTTACCTTTATGAGCAAAAATGACGCGTATTTTAAGTTGTTTCTAATTTTCTTAATAACTGTAAAGTTATTCTACAATTAAGTGCCTAAACGTTCCGCAAAGCGTGCTTCAGCTTCCACTTTCCGCACAAACGACTGGATATACGCCTAATAGCGCACAATTATCTAGGTTAAACATTTAAACTAACATTGTGATATGCTTGAACTGTTTTATATCTAGAGATTTTATTTTAGTCAGTGTAGTTATTTTAGTCATTAAAAAAAAAAGTCGTTTAGTACTTTAAAAAACAAAAACTTACATTTAACGAACAAATGTTCCAATCATTTTTCTAATTAACTTAATAAAAAAACGAAACGAAATATAATCACTTTGCCATTACATACAAAACTGAACTATTCTAATAGCTGAAACAGTAGTATAAGCTGTTTTAGGAGAAGGGGGGAAAAAAAAGACAGGCTTGGGTCTGACTCGGGCCAAGAATTGTGATAAGCTGTCATTTATATCTAAATTTTTAAAGAAAATAACCAGTCATTTCAATAGATTCCTTGGCTGGGATCATGTAGAGCCCTTTGAAGCTGCAAATAAAATGCAATTTGGACCTTCAACCTGCTGATTCTCATTAAAGAAAATCCACGAATGTTTTCCTCAAAAACCTTAATTTCTTTTTGACTGAAGAAAGAAAGACATGAACATCTTGGATGACATGGGGGCGAGTAAATTTTGATTCTGGAAACAAACTAATCTTTTCATGTTTTTCTCTCGGTTTCTTTATATTAATTGTTAAAGAAATAGTTTCTACACCAATTTTACTTCAGTGTATAAAGGGTTAATAAATAATCCAGTGTACGAGTGGCACACAAGCAGACTTAACCGAATGCAGTACACTGAAGGAAGTGAAGTTTAAATGTCACATTACAGCTCAATCTGATTCATTATCAATAACGTGATCATTAGGAAAATGCCATGTGAATGGGAAGGCGCTGGCCGATGTTTATTCCATCTCATAATGTGAGCTGAATTTAAAGCGACGAATCTCTGCTCCCTCCAAGCTCCTCAAATATCAGTATGCACCAGAAATCTCAGCGCAAAGTTTATCGTTTTCCTCTCTTCCCGTTGCCGGGCAGCTGCTACAGAGCGCTGTGGAGATGCTGGAGGGGGCGGCGGTCTGATTAAGGTAGACTGGAGAGGGCTACAGGAGCCGTTCCTCCACCTGGAGCCCCCTCGGTTCTCTAGAGACCGCTCTCCAGTTAGAGCATCAATACACACGCACGCACGCTCAGGACCTCACGCGCTCTCGCAGGGGAATCGCGCCGCCGCTAATAAAGAAGCTGGATTTGATAATCAGCTCAGACAGTCAATTTGCAAATAACGGATTCTAATTAATTAATCAATGTGCATTTTAACGACAGCATTGTCAAGAGCATTCAAGTGCAGTTTCCTTGCACATGGGCTTTTTGCTCTATTTAAAACACAGGCATAATCATTTAGCCCTCCTTAGGCAACCTGAAAAGAAATTACTATTCCGGTGCAAGAACGAAATAAAACCAAACCTTAAGCGGCTTAAATTGTCTTGTTAAAAATGACAAAAAAATGCTGTGTTTAACAAATCTGACATATTTTACAAAATAAACCTGCTACCAACACAGACCTCTTTATTTTTTTGTCAGAAACACAATGTTGCCCCAACAAAAAGCCCACATCACTATGAATCAGCAGGGGAGCTGGGGTGTTTTCTTGTTAATTTGGGAGATTAAAGGTTAACCTCAGACAAACTGCCTCTATTCTCTGGTCTGTTTGGGGTATTTAACATTAACCGTTGCTACTTAGGCTCAGCGGTTGAAAACCAAAAAAAAAAAAAAAAGATAGCCTTCAGCTCTTTGTTTTAAACACACAAGCAAGACATCTCCTTTTCCTCTCGCAACCATACAAATATCTAATATTTATGGCAATGCGCATTATTTACAATGAGGTTATTAGGGTTGAGGAGAGAGGAGGAGAATAAAAACCCTAAGCAAACAGAATGCGTTCATGGGGTCCTGTTTCCCAGAGCGGTGGGAGACTGCAAATGATCCAAACAGAAACAACTGTGCTCCAGACACTCTTAATGCAACGGCGGATTGTGAAGAATGGTGGGGAATCTAATTTGGTTGAGTCGCTCTATTCATAAAGTGTGATGAAAATCATCATCACATGCTGATCCCGACATAGTTTTGTGCAGTTTGGAAACAAGAACTTCAGCGTCTGCGGTTTGAGGCCTGCATTGCTGTATAAAGCAATCAGAGTTGGCGATGACAGTAAAAGCTGTGGGGGAAAATCGGCAGGTTTTGAGGAGAGAAAAAACTAAAAATCTAGGATACAGGCCATGCAGAATGTGTCGAAAGGCAGTAGTGCCCTCTAGGCGGAAAATAAGCTGACCCCCGCAACCGCCCAACAGGAAGCTAATGTGTTAAAGCGAGGGAAAGAGAGCTCACCTGCAGAGGGGGCTATCATCAGACAAATAAATCAACATCTTTAAAAGTTAAATTGTTCTTAAATACCTATATTTGACAGGGAATACCAGGCATTCTCCGTTTGACAATTGTATGTACACATGATGAAGCTGTTTCTATCACGGACAGGCGGTTTTAAGAATGATGCATGATGTTTGTGCACACAGCCCATTGTTGAAACCACCCTTTTCGCCCAGCCCTGAAAAAAAAAAAAAAAAAAAAAAAAAAAAACTTTCCACTGCTTTAGTTAAGGGAAAGGAATTTATGGAGGGGAAGGCAGGGGTCAAAGGTCAGCCCCAGCACTCAACAGTCAGCCTAAAAGGCCAGATAAGGGCTGAAAGCATCCTGTGTGTGGCTGATACCAGCCTCTGGCCAAACAGATACTGTAAAGCCTGACCGAACGGGATCTTGCCACCAGACGAGTAAAACTGGACTACGACGGTTCATCAAGCTTAATGGATGGAGGCTTTTCAGTCGTCAGAATAAATGACCTTTGTCACTACACCTGAGAAATGAAACTAATGTCAATTGCAGAGACGTCAACTGAAGAGGTCAGAGGGTCGTCCGGCCACTCTGCACTCGCCGCAAGGCGCCTATTTGTGTATCAACTCTGAGATTAGCTCGAATGCGAGCTCGAATGCAAGCCTGAAGACTGCTTTTTCAGTAGTCTGAGGTGCGGACAAGCCAAACCTCTGCAGTCTCCTATCTGATGTAATGTAAAAATACCGCCTCGTTTAATTAGGTGTTGCAGGCCTAAACACAAAATTACATCAAGTGGATAAAAGAAATTGGTATTCCGTAGAGTGAGCGTCTTGTTCTAATCTAGATCAGACGGAACAGTACGAGACGGAAAGGAGAACCTGACTGGAAAATCAAGCGACTAACGCAAGATCCCTTCGTCTGTGTATCATCTGTCCTTCTAGATAGTCCTTATCCCTTCAATTCAGGCAGAAACGACGAGTTGTTTCCTAAAACCCTCAGAATGTGTCGAAAGCTCATGTGAGCGTGCAAACATTTGTGCCATGTCCCTCTGCTATTTTTAAAAATGCACAAGCGAACTGAAAAAAAAAAAAAAAAAAAAAAAAAAAAAAAAAGCTAGAGGTCTTCCTTTCCTTTGGTAGCCCTTCCTTTTTTTTTCATTCTCATGACACAAGTCTGTCATCAAACCCAGCGCTGCTGTACTAACAGAGGAAGTGGTTGCGCACACCAGCATATGTTCACAAGACACACGCATGTACACATGCAAACAGTAAAAAGGTAGTTATTTTTACAAGCTCTCTTGTGAAATATGTTGCAAGTAGCCAATGTAGGTGAGAGAGAGAGCTATAAATAGCGTTCATCTGTCCTGACGTAGTGGGGAATTGAGTATGCACATATTTGCAACTCATGAATTTCTTTAACAGCGGAAAAGAATTGTGGTCCGAAATGCTCTGATTTGGCGTCAGTATCCTCTTGTTTTATTAACAAAGGCGGCGTAATTATTCAGACATCTTTAGTGTTTGAAAATGGGATTCTTTCAAGACTGCTGGCGTGCGTCCTGTTGGCACCATGTCGGACGGCAAACAAAGGCATCCGCGGGCATAATTGTGCCTGGTATTTTAGCATTAAGACAATGGCGAAATTTAATAAGCCTCATTCCCGAGAAAAGCCGGAAAAAGGTAGCAATATCCCAGCGCGCAGCGGACTAAAGAAACCTGTCAAATTGATGAAATAATTGTGGCGTTTTAGTCCAATTTTGCGCACACGTAATCCTCCTGACCGAATCGGCGAGCCGCGCCTCATTCCAAACCGTCTGTGGACAAACAATCATAACATTTCTTTATGAGCTAGCGCTGTTAGCACTAAATGAAAGGCAGGGTCATTGCTCATTAGGAATGATCTGCCTGCATTGATCCCAGCAGCAGAGCAAAATGTCACCTTAATTAAAAAGCGACGGTGCTCTGCGAGAATGTGCGCAGGAATCAGAGCTCACAGTGGTGCATGCTGGGGTTTACCTATGAGCCTGAAAATACAACCACTCTACACCGTAGATCAAAATAATCTACATCGAGGATGTGATTTAGTACTAATATGAGAAGTGTTACCACAAAGATGTGGGCCAAAATGGTCCGTTCGCAAATAAACACAGTGCTATTTTATCAATAAAGAGTCTGAGTCTTTTATAAACTAAAAGCTTGTATAAGCTACATTGCCAAGTCAATAAAAGCCTTTGAAAAGATGTTTTTAAAGAAACACATTCAGTAGATTGTGTTTGAGCTTTTGATGGTTAGTGTACATGATGTTCTGTAGGATGACACTGTGGTTTTTAACCAAGTGAAATCTGAACATCTCTCCATCCACGTGGCTTTAAAAGCCTTACCTCACTTCCTGAATGCCGTGCTCAGTAAAGCTGCGGTCACACTAGGCGTTAAGCTTCAAAATTACTTTAGAGCCTGTGAAAATGTGACACACATAAACTTTTTAAAAAATTATAAATGCTAAATCAATTCTAAAAAAAGCATTTTTTTCCGAGGTTAGGAAAAAGACATTTCATTTTAGTTAGCAAGGCTGTACCCACCTAAATCAATGATTAAAACGCATTTTTTGGTAAATCCAGGTAATTTACCATAGAAATATATTTCTTAATGTTTATGACTGTGATAGTGCCAGCTGTGGTCCGATCCCCTTAAAACTTCACAAGCCTGTTTACAATCACCTGTCGCATGTGCTCAGCAGGTTTTGTGAAGTTTTGAGTTTTTCTTTTGGCTTTATAGGATTTTAGGTAAATGTCGGCAGGCCCCTTTTCTAAGCGACCCCATTATAGCTTCCCAAAATATAAATTTCAACATATTTAAAAAATAATTATTGGCCTAGGGAGTCTAGAGAATTGTACTGCAGTTTTTTTTTTGTTTACATATTTGGCGAAAAACCTAGGACTAGTTCACAAAAGTAGGTTTTTTACAACTTCTCAGTCATTTAAGAAATGATTTGATTGACAGCAGTGGTTCTACAGGCAAAATTGCCCAGAATAAGCAGTTCTATCGTACGTCAGGAATATCGTGTGTATATACCCTTGAAAAAGCAGGCGATTACTTTCAAATTTCTCTAAGTCGGTCAATGGCAGCCATGTTTTTTGAGATGCGCAAATATCCTTGTAGACACTTGTGGCACTTCGGACCAAGACCGCACACACCAATTTTCATGTTGATAGGACAAACGGTTGTGCAGTTATAGCCATTTTTATGTTTTTTCCCCCCTCATATAATGCCACCAAGTGGCCAAGCTCCACGATTTTTTCCCTGTGACCTCAGATTGTGCTCTTACATACATCTTCTGAGATTCGCAAGAATATCTCATTCCGTTCAGGAGTTATAGGCATTTTACTACAAGTGGCCCTGCCCCTTTCAAAAGTTTTGGCGCCCATTTGCGACGGCGAGTTGAAAGTTAAACTTTTTTTTTTTTTTTTTGATAATTATTGATATTCACTCTCCAGAGAATCTTTCTGCATTGGTTTGGATCCAATCGGGCGAAAACTCTAATCCTTTTTCAAAAAAAATTTTTTTTTGCCAGGCTCACTATCAAATTTTGTCTGGCATGAGCCAAGGATTCCAAGGATTAAGACACTTGAGCCTACGATTGGCAGTTTGGGAGTTATGAACTTTTGTTTATGATTTCGTAATTTTGTTCGCTGTAGCGTCCCTGTCAGGCCGACTGGGGTGAGCCTTGGTCACATTGTCGTTGTAAGTACTACAATCCCTCCAAGTTTTAAGTCCCTATGACTTACGGTTTGGTCTGCATGATCAGTTTTACGTGATCATTCTACAGGGTCAATAGGGTTTCAGCGCTAAGTAATAATAATAATAATACATAGAGGCCTTTTCCAAACTACTCAGCTTCAAAGTCTGTACTCTTTGTATTAAGCCAAAAGGTCAATTTGTGAATCCTCTAACGGTTCAACATATTTTCAATAAGATAATTCAAAAGTTAGAGGTCGTTAAACATGGCACACACTGAAAGACCTGACTTCCTCGTGAAGTGAATGTAACACAAAGTCTAGTGCGAATGCATCTAAACAGGGACAGCCAGGGCTAACACATTCAAATTGCTCCCAGGTTCACAACACCTGCCTATTTTAATTTCTCCAGACTTTGTTCTTTTCTCTGTGTCTGTGGCCAAATAAAAAAAAAAAAGAGAGAAAGTGCAGCTTTGGGAGGGGGAGTGGAGGTTGTTGTGGAAAGCTGAGAGCTTGCAAGAGACGTGTGAAAGTCAGGAATGTCCTGTCTATCACCTTCGTCAGTGCGAGGGGAGAGTGGAAAGAAAAAGTGACTCAAATTTGCACAAGCTAGCCATTAAAAGGAGCAAGAAGCAAGCTGTCTCCTTTGTGACTGAAAGAATTTTCAGAAGCCCTGAACTATCAATATACGAGTCAGACTGGGTGATGTGAAAGCTCAATTACGGTATAATATTATCTTTTCTGCTTTGGAATATATAATCAACAACCTTCAGTATAATTATTTTTTTTTTTATATTTTAAATATTTTTATTTCTTACTTTTCCTTCCTATGATTAGCTTTAATTCAGTCTTTTAAATTACCACTGCATTTGGAATGTTACATAAAAATCAGTTATATAAATAAAACTGTCTTGCCTTTTAGTTTGTGTTCTAAATTAAAAGGGAAAAATAATCAGATGAGACATACAGTAGCACCTCTCATTTGTACAGGATATCTAAAAATAGAAATGACCACATACTTATTTAATATTCCATTTTCCCCACTGAATTTTTAGCCAAAATACCTCTATACATCACTATAATGATCATATTACTCGAAGCATAATAAAAGCTTTGTAATATTTCCCACTTCTAATCCAAAGTTCCAATTTATTACATGATAAACCTTTAATTGTTCACAAAGGCACTGTGTTTAGTTCAGCAAACTTAAGAACAGGCAGGACCTCCAGGAGCCTGTAGGCCAAATAAAGATTTGAAACAATGCCATTGAAACATCAACAGGCGCTGATCTAGATCTTCTCACTATTCAGGCCACCCTTACCTCAGGGCTGGGCAGAAGTAAAAATATTAGTGATCATATTAGGAGTAATGGGTAAAACACAGCCCTATTCTCTGGGCACAGAGAGACTGACCTAGAAAAACACAGCCGCTCTCATCTGGAGAGTGAGGTAGGAGAAATTGGCCCGAGATAAGACGACCCGCTCTGCTATGGCATTCATGCCCAGGTGCTATCAATTTCCCCCAGTGTGTGCCAGTTCAAAACTGGCACAATCTCACCCCGCAAGAAAGATACGGCGATACGGGGCACAGCGTAGCTCGGTCTGTAGCGGGATGGGACGCCGCTTATCTCGGAGTTCAGATTCGCCCATTACTCGAGATGGATTCTGCTCCCCGTCATGCAAAATCCATAGCTTGAGCAAGCAAATGGCTGTTTTTCCTGTGTGCCTAATTGGCGTAGTAAATTGCATTCAGAATTAATTACAGGCCTGTAAAATAAGTATTTTTGGATAACTCGAGTCATATAAAAGTCTTACTGGCCTTTCCATTGCTGTTATTTAGTTTTATGAAGGATGTGTGAGTGATTTAAGCACCAGTGATTGCTCTAGTTCAAATGCTCCACCAAAAACACAATAAATCCGGCTGATATCAACAGTTCGGTATGTGCTCCTTGTTCCTACAGGAAATTTAACCTCATTTGGTTTGAATTCATAAATCATTTACAGAAAACGGGATTCACACAATGCTAAGAAACGGCAGGTATTATTGCATTATCAGCATCTGCGTAATTCAAACAAAATATGAACAGCCTGTTCTTTTACTGGATGACTGATGCTCTGCCTGATAGGACATGATGTGATTGACAGCTGGCGTTGGCATAAAAAAAATAAAACTACCCCTAGCTCAGATGTCGTCGGATATAAAAAGAAATCCACAGCAACGGCGCTAACCGCAATGACTCGAAGAGATGACTTATTCTCTGGGTTTAGTACCTTTCCTGTCCCTCCCTCCTTTATCTTTTGGTCTGCCGAGTGCCACAGACACAGACAGTTCCAGGAGTGGCCCTTCAGGGAGAGAAAGAGCGGTCCACATGTGGCGTTTATTTTTAGTGCAGCCGACGAGCAGAAAGCCCTCTGGTTAGTTTCTCCAAATGTTTCGAGAGGTGATAAATCTAATATTGACCCTCCTTCTCTTCGTGGGCTCCGTCTACCTACTGCAAATTTTTAATTTGGCCCTGTGGGCACGTGAAACACGGAGCAGTGTCCTCACACCAGGATCAGTGAGGCTGACAGAAAAAGCAATGCTTCCTTTGCACGTGTCAACACCGCTGAAGAAAGCTGCTGATTTTGTTGCAGTGACAAAACCCAACTGTCCAGGGCTAAAAATATGCCTACACATCTGTTCTCCCCATGTTGTCGAACATATGGCGGTCAAACATGTATTGAATGTACACTTCATAATAATTAAAAAAAAAAGATACAAACCAATCAAATCCGACAGGACTAGTTTTTTCTAAGAAGGCTTTATACTAGTGCTATACCAGTTTCTGATTTTATCAATTAATTTGAATGTAATGTTTTGCCATGATTTTATTTTTTAGAAATCGAGGTATTGCAATTTTGAATAGAAATATTACCAAACATTAGAATTAGACACTTTGACAATATGCCAATGATAACAGTAAAGAGAAAAGAACAATCCAACCGCATGTCAGCGCATGTGCTTATCGTTAGGCAGCGTTCACGTGTTGACAAAGATGCGACACGGGCGGTGGAATAGGAAAAACATGCAAGATGGGAGTGAACTTTTAACTTGAGCGCCGCGATTTTAGAATACAGTTTCATGCATGAGACACTGCAAGAGACATGAGTGCAACAGTCAAATGCATCCATGTTTACATAGAAAAAACAATGGATAAGCAGCGCAATCGAATAAAAAACAACAACAACAACAAAAAAAAAACGTGAAGAGCTACTACTGTATGTCTGATATTTCATGATATTTTCAAAGCTGCTGTTCGTTGTTTTTAAAGAACATTTATAGTTAATAATAGTCTACTGGCGTTATACCTTCAGTCATTTTAAATTTGAATTACGTTGACTTTTGAGATGTATTTTAAAACATTTTCTAGTATTATTTCTAATATATATATATATATATATATATATATATATATATATATATATATATATATATATATATATATATTAGAAATAATACTAGAAAATGTTTTAAAATATATACTATGTATATACTATGTATATACTATGTATATGTATATACTATGTATAAGACAAGTTTGTACAAGATGTAGTTGTAGTTCATGCATCTTTTTTTGCAAGTGATTTGTTTAACATTTACATCATGTTGACAACAGAAATTTCTAATAACTAGAGGGTTAATAAAGAAAGAGTTACTTGAATCATGTTGTAGTTACATTTTCAAGTTGACTTGTTAAAAATCGTAAAAAAAAAAAGGAATCTGTTAAACCTTTTGAAAAAAAATAAATAAATAAATAAAAATTCATATATAAAAAATTATAAAATGTACACATGTACTGTGTACATTTGTTTTCTAGGTATTAAAGCAATAGTTCACCCAAAAATGAAAATTCTGTCTTTAATTACTCACCCTTATGTTGTTTACAAATTAAGATATTTATAATGATGCTCGCGGTGACCCGAGTTCGATTCCCATCTCGAGGTCCTTTGCCGATCCAACTCAACTCTCTTCACCCAATACTTTCCTGTCTGCTCTCTACTGTCCTGTCTAATAAAAAAAGCCCCAAAAAATATAAAAAAAAAAAAAATGAATAGTCCATGTGACATCAGTGATTCAACCGTAATTTTATGAAGCTAAGAGAATCCTTTTTGTGCACAAAGAAAACAAAAATAATAACTTTATTTATTCATTTCTTCTCTATTGTGTCAGTATTTAATATTTAAGATGTTTTCACAATAGTACCACAAAGCATACATAAAGCATAGCTGCGTTGCTGTCTATGCAGGGTCAGAAAGCTCTGGGATTTCATCAAAAATATCTTAATTTGTGTTCTGAAGATAAACAAAGGTCTTACGGGTTTGGAACAACATAAAAGTGATTAATTAATGACAGATTTTTCATTTTTGGGTGAACTATCCATTTAATCCTATTTTAATTCAACACTGAAATGTCTTTACCATCACTTCAATTCACTTCAGTCAGTTTCATGCATTGTATCATTGCTAAATTAATCTATCAAAAAAAAAAAAAAAAACTGTAAAAACTGAGCCAAAACTCTTGAATTGTATGTATACATACATATACATTAAAAAGCTCTCTTTTTTTTTTTTAACAATGCTTCATTAAAATTTAGCTGAACACCATTACTAACGCTGCTGGATTAAAAACATTTAAGGGTGTCCAGAGCACATAACTGTTTGTTAACACCCACATCCAGAGAACAGAAACTCCCATATTACGAATGCTAAGAAAAATCCCAATCAGTAAAAGAAACCATAGACATCCCACGTTAACAATTGTAACTCAAACATCAATTAAAAGGCCAATCCCATCTGAATAGCACTAAACACAGAGGTTACAAAACAAACCCAAGCTCACAAAAAGAGTCAACAAATAAGACCGAGACTGAAGGTGGGAGAAGAGATACAGCACCTCTGAAGGCATGTCACATTGCTCCAATAAAATCGTAAAAGCCTGCACTCTGTCACCCTTCTCTCTGTTTTAAATGGAGACGGGGAGGAAATCAAAGGGAAGGGGAAAAACAAGAAGTAATCAACACTTGCACCATATACCTGGACATGTCTGTGAAAAGTCCAGTTCCATCTCACATGGAAAAACATAAACACAGATTCACATGGAAGAAACCGCTTTTATCACTTATCAGTTTAGGACACTCTGTAATACGCTCAATGTCCAAAATCATTTGTTTACACATGAAAGGAAACAAAAAATGCTTCTCTCTTGCAAAACCCTAATCAAAAAATGAACAACAGCCCACAGCTGGTCATATAATGTGCATTAAATCACTTCCATTGTCACTATTAATGTCTCAGCAAGGCTGAGGATCCTGCCTCTTACTCAGGAAAAAGGAACAGATCGAACAAAGGCAAAGGTCAAAACCTTGACACTATATAAAAGCTACATCATCTCTTGGCTTTGGGTGATTTCGCAGTTCCACTACTGCAACTACCGGCCTTCAGCGGTGGATTGTGGCTCTCTCTATATTAAATGTAACTGACTAGGAAGAAAATGTGACCCTCTCCAGTCCACATAACAACAGCAGCCAAAGCACAACAGCTTGAAGACGATCAGCCCTGACTATGTCTGCTCTCTTGTATCCAGCGATGTCAAGGAGAAAGTTAAAACATTTAAATAACTAAAGTTACTTATGCAACATTTCTTATGAAATTATTATTTTTGTAATCAGCAAGATTGCTGACTTGAAAAGGAAACTATGATTCACAGATTTGAAGGCAAATGTAAATTTTAAAAGAGATCTTTTTTTTTTTTTTTTTTTTTTTTTTTAAAAACAAACTGCTTTTGGTAGCAGAAAAAAATTCAGGGAACAGTACCAATCCAGCTGGCCTGGAAAAAAGGACAAGGTGACCTCGTTTCAGAGTTCTTTGGCAAGGAACATTTTGACCTTTTGAAGAATTTACCTGGCAAAGAGATTTTAAGCATTCTTTATCACTATAAAATAAAAAAATAAAATAAATAAAATAAAATATATATATAATAAAAAATAAAATAAAATAAATTGTTTTGACAAAACAAATAGATGACAATATTACCAATAATGGAGTCATGACATTCTGGAGTCACGACAGCACATAAACAAACACATGCTACACTATACGTTCAGGGTTTCCCATCTCCGCCTCTCTCACACATCTATAGGAAGCATATGGACTTCCCTGCCAAAAGACATTAATAGCACACTAGGATTTAAATTTGGGCCCCCCCCACCAACTAACTAGTACACAAAGGTTTATTTTTAACCATTCCACACATTAGACAACAGAAAGCGGTTGACAGGGGCAGAATGAGGGACCCATTACCTCATCACAATAGTGGGAGCGCAAGGAGCCGAGAGACAAAGGAAAGAGGGGGAGAGGAGTTGTGGCCACTTCACGCTCACACATCAGCATTTCCACAGCACAACTCTATTTCAGCCCGCCGGTCTGAAGCGAACTCTGTAAAGTGGATGGAGAGTGATGTGCTCCTAATGCAGGTGATTGGGTCTCTAGTGCAGTCTGAAGAACACTGCAACTAAGAAAACAGGTCAGACAGACTGCACCATACGAGAGGAACAGGTGTATTATGCGTTGTTTGTGAAAGGATTGTAAAATGTATACTATTTTACACAATGTCTTATTTAAATCATTTCAAAGCGGAGATGTTTAGCTTGAACCAAGTCAAAAATAGGCTTTTCCTTAGCATTTTTTCTTAGCTCTTTCACCGTTTTGATTGCTCACTGTTCTGTCAACCAAATTCAAAGCCTCTGTCAAACTCAGCTTGAGGTAGGCCAAACTGGAGGATGACCATCCTTTGTGCTCTTCAGGACAATGGTCCGAAAGGTTGGGGTCAACACTGGACCCCCGAGACCCTCCCATTCCTACCTCCCGCGTGCAGACCTCTGCCCCGTGAACTCTGACCCTGTCCGTATTGTGTGCCTAAAAATAATAAAATCTGTTCCGGCAGACTGTTCTGTTATGCGTATTGTATGCAGGGCTCTTTCTTTGAACGCTCTCGCTCTCATTCTTAGCATTTAAGTCAAGATTACACCAAGATTATGTGGGATTCTACTGGCAGATGGTGCTTTTTTTTTTCCTCCATAAAGCTGAGTGGAGCCAGGAGCTGGCTGAGCTACTTTCCCTTACTTAATGAAAGAAAACAAATACTACTGGTTTCAGAACGCTTTGGGTATTGAGTCCAACAAGATGGCATATAATATTACAAAACGTGTCTGTTTTTTCAAGAGCGTGACTCAAAACAATATAAAACCATATGTGGAACGGCATTTTTGCAGACATTGTGGTCCAATTGTGATTAATTTCCCTTAGCAACTGCCAGTCACACAAAGCCACAGAGACAGGATAAATGTAAAAATAATTCGAAAATTATAAATCAATAATAATAATTTTAAAATGTACAAATAGTTGAGGTCAAAAGTTTACATACACCCTGCAGAATCTCCAAAATGCTAATTATTTTACCAAAATATGAGGGATCATTTAAAAAATGCATGTTATTTTTTTATTTAGTACTGACCTGAATAAGATATTTCACATAAAGGATGTTTACATATAGTCCACAAGAGGAAACAACAGTTTAATTTATATTGATTCTTAATACTGTGTTGTTACCTGAATGATTTACAACTTTGTTTTTTTTGTTTAGTGATACTAGTTCATGAGTCCCTTGTTTGTCCTGAACAGAAACTGCCGCTGTTCTTCAGAAAAATCCTTCAGGTACCACAAATTAATAAATTTTTTTTTTTTTTTTTTTTTTTTAGCATTTTTGTGTATTTGAACCCTTTTCAACACTGACTGTTTGAGATCCATCCTTTGACGCTGAGGACAACTGAGAGACTCATACATAACTATTACAGAAGGTTCAAACACTCACTGATGCTTCAGAATGCATTTAGTGGGAGTGAAAACTTTTGGAATTTGAAGATCAGGGTAAATGTAACTTATTTTGTCTTCTGGGAAACATGTAAGTATCTTCTGTAGCTTCTGAAGGGCAGTACTAAATGAAAAAAAAAAAAAAAAAAAAAAGATATTTAGGCAAAATTAGGAAAATGAACATCTTAATGCGTTGTTTCTCCTTCTGGAGCATCAGTGAGCGTTTGAACCTTCTGTAATAGTTGCATAGGAGTGAAAGATGGATCTCAAAATCATACCGTTATTGTTGGAAAGGGTACAAATTTGATAAAATAAATAACATTTTGCAGATTCTGCAAGGTGTATGTAAACTTTTGACTTTAACTGTACTTATTTTAATTTTAATGTGTATAAAAAAAATGTAAAATAAGAAATAAAATATATAATTAATTTAATCAATTCATGAATCACTTAAAATAAATAAATAGAAATTTGGGGGAAGAAAGTCTTGTGACTTTCAATGTAAAGCACACATGAGAAATCTCATTGATCTTTCTCGTCTTCTCAAAGCACACGTTGGTCCCACCATGGCAGCGTGGTACTGCCGGCGTTGTTTTTTTAAACTTTGCCTGTGTGACAGATTCTTTGCTGATCAATAAAAGACCCTCTATGAAGGCCTGGAAGTCAGCTCACCCCACCCGCGATGCTCTTTGACCTTATTGAAGGCCTGACTGAGCAAAAACACTGCTCTTCCCATGAGGCCCCTGGAGGCTCCTGTTTCACTTGGGCAATGAAAGGGACTACTGTAAATAATGGGGGCCTGTTTGACCCCGCCTTTGTCTGTGGCAAGACCCCTGCATCCACTCTACTGTAACAGACTAACCTTTCACAATGGAAGCTCTCATGGCTCCGAGACCCCACTACACCCAAGTAAGGATTTAAAATAGCGCAGTCAGACCTCTCGACCGAGCTCTGTATATTCTACAAGACGGGCTTTTATCTCGCCAACCCACCCATACCCCCAACGGACCTCAATTTCATTGTGCCTGCTGATGTAAGCACACCGAATGCTTCTTTCCCACAACGTAACACGAAAACCCACATCTTGAGGACATGGACAGATAGGGTGACCCTACCGTTGATGGAGAAACCCAGCTCAGGGTTGGTGAGGAACAAGGTGCAAGTGTGGAACGAGGTCAGAGGCTAAGATATTCTGATGCATGCGTGAGGATGCAGGAAGCTGAGCCTCTGAGATAAGGCTTGATGGGCTGATAAGGACACCAACACCTGTTGACGACTCTTCTCTAGTTGCGCAAAAGCCAGACTTCAGCAGGAAAAAGTCTTCTTGCTATGGCCAAAAACTGCCCACTTAGACAGGAAGAGACTAGATGAACGATGCGTAAAGTGACCGAGTTGAAGCAACTGAAACTGAAATGGCTAAAAATTCCAAAACACATCAGACAGTGAGGCTGACACTAGTTTTTCTTGAGAAATCCTAGGCAAAATGCATTTTCGGCTCTTCAAAAGTCGCCGCCGCCAACCCCGAAGACAGGATCAATGTGACTTTTCTTTCACGGGAAGGTCAAACAAAGAGCACGGGGTGTAAAATTGCTGGGCGAGACAGTGGTGGCTCATGTAGGGGAGAAGCAGAGAGCCTCCGTTCTGCTCTATGCTTAATGGTGTACAGCACGTCCTGACAGCATCATCAGTTTCCTTCTGCCACGGACACAAACAGCAGAAATGATGCCGTGTGAGTCATGACGTGTCACAGTGGGCAGCCCTGGTGATCAGTCCAGTAAATGGAATGGCTTTTGGACTCCCAGACAGTGAGGGAACACAAAAACACTTCAGCCTGAACTAAAGGGAGAGAAAGCTCTCTGTGTAACGCGCCAATAAAACTCAAGTGCAATTTTGGTGACAGGTCAAAAATAGTCTGAGAGAAACAGGGTAGAAAACTATATCAATTCATCTGCAAAAAAGAAAAAGCCCATTTCGGTTTCATGTCTGTCTGGAGCAGACAGGGAGAAAGAGATGAAGAAGTGCGTGTCACTGACAATATTGGCTGTTTGTGGCATGAGAAACAGACATTGAGGTAATTAAAACGTTACAGGGCCATTTTAGATTTCTAAAACGTTTTCAGTCACTCCGAAAGCCAAACAATGGCGATTTACTGACAGCCATCACTCAATCTGGGGCTAAATGAAGGTAGTGTGCTTAGCGAAATAATCTCTCTACTATTGAATTAGAGCTCAGATGTATTTGGTAATGTAAGTGCAGGGCACGGCCTCTCGCTCAAACAAGCTCTCTTAAGGCCAAGCCATTAATCATTCATCCTGTCCTGCTTGTGATCACTGCAGGCGTCTTCACTCAGCAAATACATAAATCAATTATGGTTTGAGCTTTATTCTACCATTTATCCAACTGATCCCCCTGGATTACAACATGGCTTAAAACGTGCCGGTTGGCTTTCTGCATTCGCTGAGAGTTGCCATCCCATATCTCTCAAATGCCTCCAGCAGGAGATAATAGAGGAAAAAAAGAGGGAGGCTTCTTTAGGCCATGTCTCAACTAACTCAATTTCCACCCCTCACAGAAAGGGGGAGAAAGAGAGGAAGTCAGCGAGTGGAAGAAAAGAGATGAGGGGCAGAAAGACAGTGAAAACACTGAGGGGGTGATAAATAATATGAAATAAATTATTTCAAAAGGAATCCGTGCAGAAAGATTTACCCACACAGATTTCACATTGGGTTCAAGTTGGTCATGTGAATTCACCACACTGATCAACAAACAGCTGCTTGGTTTAATAATGGACCTTTTGCCTGCAAATTTTTTGCTGTGCGCTAAATGCACAAAACATGCCATTTAAGCTCTGCATTAACGCATTTTCAGCATTAACTGATTTGCATGATTTGTTTAGTGAATCGGTGCCAACACAACACAGCAGCACATGTAAATAAAACATAAACAATCAGTGTTGGGTAGCAACTGATTACATGTAATCTGGATTATGTAATCTGATTCCAAATATGAAGTACTTGTAATTGGATTACATTTAAAATACTTGTAATCAGACTAGTTACTTTTTTATTGATTACATGATTACATATTCAGATGGTCACATGACATGCAGTTAAACAGGTATGATTTTTATGCGTTTTATTCTGACTTCATTTTTAAATTATTTGTTTTAAACACATTTTTATGATTTAATTAATTATCAGCTTTTTACTGAACTCACAAATCCCAGATTGGGAAACTTTGATGTAATATGATCTTTAATGCACTTTTTAAATAACAATGAATGGAATATATTTTCCTTCTCTTCTTTTTTTTTTATATTGATATGGTACAAAATTATCCTTTTTTAAATCAAACAAGTTAGATCAAAAGTACAGTGAGCATAAGCACTACCAGCCAAAAGTTTTTGAACAGCAAGATTTGTAATGTTTTTTAAAGAAGTGTCTCATGCTCACCAAGCTTGCCTTTATTTGATCCAAAGTACAGCAAAAAAAAAAAAAACACTATCATTTTGACATATTTGTACTATTTAAAAGAACTGTTTTCTATTTTAATACATTTTAAAATGTAATTTATTGCTGTGATTTTAAAGCTGTATTTTTAGCATCATTACTCCAGCCACATGATCTTTCAAAAAAAAAAAATCATTCTAATATTCTGATTTGCTGCTCAAAAAAACATTTATTGTTATTATTATTATAATGAAAACAGCTGAGTATAATATTTTTAGGTTTCTTTGGTGAATAGAAAGTGCAGAAGAACAGCATTTATCTAAAATATAAATCTTTTGTAACATCATAAATGTCTTCACCATCACTTTTGATCAATTTAAATCATCCTTCCTTAATAAAAGTATTAATTTCTATAATTTCTTTCCTAAAATGTAAATTATTAAAAATAGTAAAATAAATAGTAAAAACTTTTCACAACACTTCTGCTTTTGCTGTATTTTAAATCAAATAAATGCAGGCTTTGTCAGCAGAAAATAATTTTTTAAAAACATATTTTATATTAACATAAAATATTACTGCTCAAAAACTTTTCACTAGTAGTGAATTTTAATTTAATTTAGACAATTAAATAAAAATAAAAAAGTTGATCTTGTACAGCTGATTTGATTATACTTAAAACTTTAAGGCAGCAATTGAAGTTAAGCTGCTGGAGGATTTATTTTATTTTATTTTATTTTTTTATTTTTTATTTTTTTTACAGTGCATGCAAATAAATTCAAGCACTATGCAAAAACAGTGACTTCAGCTTCATTAGCATTATCATTTTAACCATCTCTATTGATTTACCTCAGAGCAGTTAAGCAACCAAGAACTACCGTGCTTGGTGTTTCAAGCACAGGTTTTTCCCATAAACAAATCCTTCAACATACAGCTCGGCCGCTTCCTACCTGGTCCAACATCACACAGATCTAATGTGATGGGTATTTTATGACCCCCTCCGTAGCACACTTGTATCACTCTATCGGGGGCCCCTTGCCAATCTCTGGCACCCCATTCAACAGGCAACAAAGGAGCTAATTAGAGCCCCTCTCGGTGGAAGCCCGAGGAAGGTTCTGATTTGATACTTCCAGGGGATTCCGGAGCCCCAGCAGTGCATTCACACAGCCCTCGTGCACGCTTGGCTTGGCCCTTTGCTCCAGACCTTCATTGTACACGCAGCTCGGCAGCGCCTTAGAACTAGCGAGGGGGAACCGACACATCTTCTTTCATGTCGCGGGAGCCAGAAACCAGATGCTAATGGGATATTGATGGGATTAAAACACTGTACTTACTGAAAAGAGAAACCTGTGATGTATACCGTGGCTGAAGCAAAACTGGATGACTTTTCTCTAAGGACGCAAGAAGTGCAATGTATATTTAACTTAAATACTATTAAATGGATAGTTCAACCAAAAAATGAAAACACTATCTTCAATATGTTTCTTTCTTCTGTTGAGCACAAAGAAGATATTTTGAAGAATGCTGGTAACCAGACAGTCTTGACTTTCAAAATAATAACCAATTGTTTGGTAACCAGCATTCAAAATTTATATTTTTTTGTGTTCAACAGAAGAAACTCCTACATGTTGAGGGTGAGTAAATGATGATTTTACTTAAACTATAATATACTATTAAATGGATAGTTTGACCAAAAAATGAAAACTCCATCCTCAAGATGTTTTTTTTTTCTTCTGTTGAGCACAAAGAAGATTTTTTGAAGAATGCTGGTAACCAAGCAGTCTTGTCTTCTACATGAAGAAAATAACCAATTGTTTAACCAGCATTCTTCAAAATATATTTTTTGTGTTCAGCAGAACACTGTAAAAAACAACTTACAAAAAAAGTTGTTTCAATTTAAAAAAAAAAAAAAAAAAAAAAAAAAAAGTGTTTGTGCTGCCTTAAAATTTTAAGTTTACTCAACTGAAATATCTGTGGTTTCATGTAGTACAACTTAACATTTCATGCTGACTAAAATTAAAATTAAGGCAGCATGGACGCTTACTTTAAGTTGAAATTTTTTTTTAATTAACCCTGAAGAAAGACACTGCTTCGAGTTGAGGGTGAGTAAATGATGACAGAATTTTCATTTTTGGGTGAACTTTTCTTTCCGGACACAAGAAGTGCAATGTATATTTTACTTAAACTATAATATACTATTTATTATACTATTAAATGGATAGTTTAACCAAAAAATGAAAACTCCATCCTCAAGATGTTATTATTTTGTTGAGCACAAAGAAGATATTTTGTTGGTTAACCAGCATTCTTCAAAATATATTTTGTGTTCAGCAGAACGCTGTAAAAAAAAAAAAAAAAAAAAAAAAAAAAAAAAAAAGTTGTTTCAACTTAAAAAAGTAAGTGTTTGTGCTGCCTTAAAATTTTTGAGTTTACTCAACTCAAATATCTAAAATAACAATTTTAAGGCAGCACAAACACTAAGTTGAAACAACTTTTTAATTTACAGTGAAGAAAGACACTCCTACAAGTTGAGGGTGAGTAAATAATGACAATTTTCATTTTTAGATGAACTTTCCTTTCAAGACGAATGAAGTGAATACAAATCCAAAAGCTCAAATAATTACTAAATGACAGAGATCATTTTATAGAGCAAACGGCAAGAGTCAGAAGTTACAAGGCAACTCTGAAACCACTGAAATCTTTCATTTTCTGTAAAGTGGCAGTACAGCAACTATAGCATTTTCCCCATCAAATTCATCCCAATGAACTGATTCACCCCAGCAGTGAATCTGATTGCTGACCAGTCACACAAGAACCAGAAAACAAGACCACCATCTATTAAACACCGGTGTCTTATCTCATCCCGCCTGCTCTTGCTTCATCTACATTGCCACGGCCACTGTTTAAATCTGATTTTAATGCACGTATACGCGCATCTACATGTGTGGCAGAGCAGAATGGCTTGAGATATATTCGGAGGCGGTTAGTGTGCCACCTGGCACCGTAGTGGGCTTGCAGCGCCCTGCTCTGTCTATAATCCTTCCATCTCCAGTTGCAGAAAGCAGATAAGAAAGCGGCCAGTGAAAAGCACCTCAGTGAAAAAAGCCCTGTGAGCAACCGTCATGTCTTTTTACTGGGCATGCCAGATGTCTATCGCTTTAATAATATGGGGCAGCGCTGTCTGCCTGTCTGTGTTTACTTTTATTCCTTATTCATGTGCGAATCAAAAAGTCTCTTCTTTTCTACATGTGAGTGCCGAAGCCGATCCCTGTGTAGGTGATGCCTCAGATATGAGTTGACAGAAGCGAATCAAATAAGAGTAAGGTGGCGAAATTCACCTGATGGACTGCTCTGATACACGAATCAACAAACTTGTTTTCGTCAGCGAGGCTCTGAAGATACAGAGCCGCAGTCAAGGTGCGCAAGTCCAATACACATGATGCAACCTAGTGTTAAGTCTTTAATCGATACATCTCTTGTCTTGACAGTGAGGACAGAAGGCAGATTCCAGATCAGAGGGGTGGCGGTGTAAATCTTTACAGTTCAAGCGGGGCTTTTAAAGCCTGTCCATAATTGGGCGCCTGCCAGCTGCTGGCGTATGTGGGCTGCATAGACAAATACTAGCATCTGAAAGAAAAGGCACTGAAAAATACAAATAACACACATATATTTTATAGGCATTCAATATATATGTTTTACTTGTTGCTAAATAAAAAATATAAACGTTTGTGATGGCATTTTCTATTTAAATATTCAACTATAAATTAAAATTGGCTATGAAAACGTGTGAATTCACACTACTTGGTTGATAAACTTGATTTCCTCTTTCTACGCTCTCTTCCTTGCCACAGAATATCTTGAGAAAGAGAGTAGCTTTAATTAAGCAATGACTCAATTTCATCCTCAAAACACTAACAAACTCATCTCGAACATAAAGTAGGCATTTCAGATTTTTAGACATCCAGAAATTTCACAAGACAAAATTTCTTGTCCCAGAAACGCATTCAAAGGTCAAAATCATTTCGGGGCGGCATTATTCCCATTTTCACAGCAGCCATGAGGAGTTTCAGAAACTTAATTGGCTAACTTGACAAAGTGAAGGGTCCACTTGTTTGAAGTCGCGTTGGCTTAATTGCAATCATTCTTAATTACCATAAGGCTTTAGAGTTAAACACCACACTATCAAATCAACTGGCACAGAGGACGTTTGACTTTTAAGACGACCTAAATGGATAAATTATCCAAGTTCAAAAATAACTTTCAGGGTTTTGACTTTCCATTATGCATGTGACATGTATATATATCCATCACAAATCACTGAAAATGTTTTTCTTACAGCTTTGTTTTAATCATTTTTAGATTACAAATATGGCATATAACCTGACTAAAAGCCCACAGCCCATCCTTAGTCACACCAAAGATAATATAAGGAAGTGAAGACGGACCACTCATAGCAAGATGAATGTGAGAAAACCATGCGTTTTAGTTAAACAAAAACCAAGAGCCATATTGATAGTGTTTGTTTAATCTAGTAAACACAGGCTGATTGTTTGCAGATTTACAAATACATTTATTTTTCTTAAAAAGTAAAAAAGGATGCAGTTTTTATGCCTGATTTTATTACCAATTTGAAATATATGTTAATACTGTTTTAAATTTCACTCATAAATACAGTTTATATACACCTTGCAGAATCTGCAAAATGTTTATCAAAATAAGAGGGATCATATAAAATGCATGTTATTTTTTTTAATCGCATAAAAGATGTTTACATATAGTCCACAAGAAAAAAAATTATAGTTGAATTTATAAAAAAATTACCCTGTTCAAAAGTTTACATACACTTGATTCTTAATACTGTGTTGTTTTTTTGTTTAGTGATAGTTGTTCATGAGTCCCTTGTTTGTCCTTAACAGTTAAACTGCCCACTGTTCTTCAGATAAATCCTTTAGGTCCCACATATTCTTTGGTTTTTCGGCATTTTTGTGTATTTGAACCCTTTCCAACAATGATGCTCACTGATGCTTCAGAATGCATTAAGAGCTGGGGGGTGAAAACTTTTGGAATTTAAAGATCAGGGTAAATTTAACTTATTTTGTCTTCTGGGAAACATGTAAGTACCTTCTGTAGCTTCTGAAGATCAGTGCTAAATGAAAAAAAAAAAAAAAATCATATTTTAGCAAAATAAGAAAAAAAATGTACACATCCTCACTCCGTTCAAAAGTTTACATCCCTGGCTCTTAATGCATTGTTTTCCTTCTGAAGCATCAGTAAGCATTTGAACTTTCTGTACTAGTTGCAGTGTGAAAAGATGGATCTCAAAATCATACAGTCATTATTGGAAAGGTTTCAAATACACAAAAATGCTGAAAAACCAAAGAATTTGTGGGACCTGAAGGACTTTTCTGAAGAACAGGACATTTATTAATATAACTTCAATTGTATCGTCTGAAAGAAGAAAGTCATACACCTAGGATAGCTTGAGAGTGAGTAATTTTGATTTTTAAACAACAAAACGCACCATAATATAGCGACTCACTGCTTACTGTTACAGCAGCGGAACACAAACCGAACACAAAGTTCATGTTGTGTGTCAAAAATCCAGGGGACAGCCGTTACAGGGGCGTTACAGCTCTGTGGTAAGACTCAACTGCACTTGTGAGCATACAAGGAAAGTTGTGAGGTGCCTCTCACCTCACTGCAGCCTGGTGTTATCTCATTCTGCAGCACCATGAGGACTTATCATCCCCATCTGCTCTTGGTATAGTGGAAAGGAGAGCACAGGGTTATCGCTGTCTCTGATATGCACAGATAAGGCCCTGCCTCCTGTTTAAACACTGTAGCTAGCTCTACAGTTAGCACTACCTATGCTAGCTCAGCTACGCTCAACCTGTCCACCTGTCTGCCATGAGGAACAACCTAAAAGTCAGACACCAAATGATCTACGTCGAGAGCCCAGAGAGTGTGGATTAAAAGCGGTGTCTTTTTTTCCCTCCACTCTTTGTGAAATATTTCAGAGCAGCGCATGTTGATTGTTTTTCTTTTTGGCAGGTTGCTGAAATATTTCTGTAATCATTTTCCATGAGTCAAAGGGCCACAAACTGTTTTCCTTGGCAAAAAAGAAATTCCTCCGGTTTGTGTCAAAAGCTGCTACGGTGCTTCGATTTAGCTCCTGTAGGGAACTCTGGGTGATTGAAAAACAAATAAACGCCTTCATTTAGGCAACCCTCAGACATACATCTACTCCAGATATTACAAGATTACTCCAGTGGTCTAGTTAATAGGATAGTCTTGACACTCGCACGGATTTGGAAGCGATGCACATATCATTCAGAGCTTTATGACATAACCCAGGGCAATGGGGAATGAATGCAGCAAGCTAAATTTATACAGGAAGCAAGCACTTACTGATGGGTTTGCTCTCAAATGCACACACGAAGAAAGGCTCGTGCCCAATCTGGGAATAATTACAGACGGTTAACTTGACCTGTTCACCCTAAATGAACTCTCAAACAGAAATATTTTTCACGCCGAGTGCTAGAGATGGCTGGGACCCTGGCACAAGATGTTGCAAAATAATCTGTAATTAGTCACAAGAGCTGCCGCCCCGTCTGCTGCGAACTGTCAGGAGCTGTGATGAAAAAAAAAAACCTTTAAAAAGGAACAAAAACCTTACCATGGCAAATCTGTCATTCTTTTTATTATAAGAAGAAGATTATTGAAACTTCAAAAGAAAGTAAAGTAGATAAGTACACTGATATTTCTGGAATAATATGGAGTGGGAACTAAAAATCATTGGAATTTTTATGATTTCAAACTACAGTCATGCGTCTCTTAGATTCTCATTTTTTTAAGCACTCAAATAAATACAGTGAAGATCAGATGCAAATTTAAACTGACAAACGTGCCCATCTCAAGAACCCTTAATCAAACAACAATTTGGATCTGAATAGCGCTGCTAAAAAAAAAATAAATAAATAAATAAATCACTGTCATTGGCTGTTTCGGCAACTGCTGCATCCTTTTAGTCATATTCAGAACATCTGACATGCCAACGCGCTTATTTCGATGATTCACACGAGCGCAGACAACTTTTAAATTAACACGGCTTGTCAATTATTCTGTTCTAAGATAAACACCAACCTTAAAGTTCACAAGGTTGAACGAGCATTTTTCACTTGGTGAATAATGAAGGTAATTAAGAGGGATTTATTAATGCCATCTTGAGCACTTCCAAAGACACATGGATATTTGGACTGAAACGGAATCCTCAGATGAACTTTCACCGTCGTGCATTCCAACAGATCAAGGACGAACGCTCACACCAGTTTATTCTCAATCCTAGGCCTGTCATTAGGAAACCCGCAGAATGCAGATCTAGTGAAATCCTGTAAACAACTGGCACTAAAACTCGCACAATTATCAAAATAACATCGTATGGTTTGTGAGGGTATGGCAGGACATACATAATCAATTTCTCTGCGAAGAGATGCCTGTGTGTGGCGTTTTCCCTCAGTGCCTTTTCATACACTTGCTGCTTTAAAATCTTATTGCATCTCTCTGCAATTGACTCCGAGATGTGCATGACTGGCTCACTTTAACTTTATCTTTTATCCAATCAAAACTCTCTCCGCTGGATAGCATCTGAACAGCCTGCTTCATGACACAAGAATAAACACACTCAGTGCCTCATTCGAGTCATCAGCTGTTTCTTAAGAACAATAAATGTGAATCTAAAAGAAACGGCTAAATATTTACACGCATCAAGTTTTAAAACAATTCAAGCCCTGAAACAATGATCATTGCATTTCTTACTATGAATATTTTTGGCTCCTCTGTCTGCTAAATTAATGTAAACGCAAATAAGTTCAACATGTGAATCCCGCAATCTTTGTCTAGTCGACAGCGATTCAAAGGGTGCGGCTGCGGGCTTCAAAAGCTGATAACGTCTGGCGTGGATTTCCTCGCCTCGTCCCAGCTCCTTGCAACACCCCCACAAGTCACACTGACAAGAACCAGAGGCCAGCCAAGTGGCCAAAAGGTTACGCTGCGGAGGTCGGCACGGGTCCTCCACGTAGACCCTCATTTCCTGGGCTGGACAGTCTGCTCTACTCATAAAGCTAATAAGGCCCTCCTTGTCCCGGGTGGCTGGGGCCCAGGCTGGCCTACTCATCACTGGCCACACCATGGGGGTCAGGGGGGCTGCTTCCCATTAGCCTGCCCCCTCTCCAGGTGCAGCTAATGGGCTCAGCCAGAGCCTCTCCAGGACCACTCGGCAGCCACCAGCGCAGGCCTGGAAGTGATCAGCACCCAACGCCTGGGAGCCGCGACAAACAGACGGCCCACTTAAAGGAACTAAGTTAAAAATAATCATTTTTCTTCACTAGCCTGGGAATGCCTCATCTAGTTGTGTGCGATTGCAGAAATGTATCAAAACGGGATATATTTAACTATTGATGATGCCAATTTTTTGTTTTATAACAGAAAAAACAATGATTTTATTATAAATCATAACCAAAAGGCAAATTGGCATCTAATTTATACAGCACTGAATTCGTCAGTTTCCCTGATGAATTAACTGTATGAATGATACTTTTAAGCAGTTTCAAGATCTTGTATTGCAACTTGATTGACCCATTTTCTCTTACTCCTTTCAAAACTTATTTCAGCTGAAGAGCAATTTTTCTTGATAAGGGGAAAGCAAGAGGAAAACATATACGTGCGTAATTCAGCTCTGCAATCATTCTCTCTCATATCCACCGCAGGCAGAGTGTTAAGCAAATTGACCTCCAGCATGAAAGAAGATAAGCAATCAACAGTTAACCATCATGACTCATCTTCCACTAACATTTCTCTGCAACTAAGTTCTTTAATCAAAAGAATTTCTAAATATGGGCACCTTGCGGTCCTTTGTTTCACAGAACGCCGTAAACTAATTGAATTAGGAACCTGCCTTTGCACCGAGGGAGGCAAAAAACATGCATTTATAGCAACCGAAAAACAAAAACAGCAGCTTACCTGTGTTGCTCTACGGCCTCATTGTCAGGCAGTTCGGCGCCGCACACGTTGCAGCGCTCGTTCGGGCTGCGGCCGTCGGGCTTCATCCCAGCAGCTAGCTCACCGAGCTTGTTGAAGAACTCCCTCTGGATGAAGCTCTGAGGCAGCAAGCTCCCATAGGCACTAAAGTCCATGGACATGGCCAAGGCTGGGGACATGTGCAAGGATGAGGCCATGGAGGCGGGCATAGAGAGCATCGCTTCATTCTTGTGGTTGGGAGGAATGCCGTAGAGTGACGCCAAGTGTTTTTCGGTCATCCCCGCCATTGCCTCCAGACCCATCTGGTTGACCTCCACCTGCTGGTCGCCCACACCTTCCTCCCTGACGTAGTGCAGTTCACGGGCACTGGTGATCACGCTGCTCCTGGTAGGGGTGCCGGGCCCATCACGGTTCTTATCAGGTTCTCCGCTGCGCTCGCCGTTGCTGGAGGCGCTGGATTCCATGGCTTTAGGGCTCTCGTGTTCTCCGCTCTCATCTACTTGCATCATCTCCGTCTTGATCTCTCCCATCATGGGGTGGGAGTTGCCATGCAAGGGCTGTTCGGCACCCGCACCGGGGTGCATGGTGCTCTGCAGGAGGGACTGGCCGATGCTCATCAGGCTGTCCACGGCTGCTTTGGTTGGGCTCATAGTGGAGAGGCCGAAGGAGGTGGAGACGGAAGGACTCTGATCCACCATTCCTGACAGCGTCAGTGCTTGCTGGGCAGCTGCCACGTAGCTGCCCTCCTCCACGGAATGCTTTTTCGGGTTCCTGCCATGTCGTCCCTTGCGCTCGTCGTCGTCTTCCGCGCCTCCGTCGTTCATGTTGACCTCCGTGTCGTTTTCATCCGAGGACTGGATGGTCTCCAGTATCTTCAGGCATTGCTCCTCTAAGTATTCTATTTCTAAAATCTCTGCTGCGTACAGCAGGTCATCCAGATCTTCTACTTTAGCTTGGAGCGTGGCAGTGTAGGCATACTCCAGAATCTGCTGGAAGGTCTTTGGTGAGAGAAAATCGAGAGTGTAATGTTGGCTGTTCCGGTGAAATAGGATCTCGAACATCTTACTGGTGCAGGCCAGCACGGTCCTGTGAGCGTGGAACTCCTGGCTGTCCACCATGATGACCACGTCGCACAGCGTGCCGGCCAGGCGCATCTGATTAGCCTTGTGCAGCAGGGCATTGGGGTGATTGGGGTTCTGGAGCTGGATCATACCCATTTTAGTCAAATCCATAACGTCTCTGAAATCCACACGGCCAACTCATGAGTCTTTCTTTCCACGTAGCAGTCTGTTCAGTTATCTTTGTAAACAAGATAAGGTCAATCTAGAAAGAGATGAAAGAGAGACACAGTTAAATGCAGCAAAGTCACAATGTTTGATTTTCTTTTGATTGTTGCGTGTCTTTGTTCTTAAATTAACATCATTCTGATTATTTCAGTATGAAACAAATAAAGATGGTACCTCACAATAACATCCGTACATTAGATTAAAATTTTTCTCTGTACTGTACAAAAACAAATCTATCATCATTTAACACCTAAGATCTTTCTAGAAACAGATCCCTAAAAAACAAATGAAAAATCAGACCATAGGTCTGTCAAATTGCACAAAATAAAACACATAACGATAAGTGCCCCATATGCGAAACGTGTAAACTTGGCTTTCGTGCTAGTAAAGGCTGGCAGTAATCAAGCCTTTGTTTCTATGTGTTCGAGCTCGCCTCACAAAGCCCATCAACAGCCTCCTGAAATGAAATGGCATCTTATTCAGTATTCTCATCACAGACAGGGATACTGAGCGGAGCATGGAGAGTGAGGCAATCTGTTGCCAGGAATAGTTGGAACAGAGGATGACACAAAACAGCTTAGAGCTCCTAAAACACACCAAAACGCATTTTTGGTTTTAGACACACTTCCATGTACCATGTGTAAACGTCCTTTTTCTGCTACATCACATATAGGCACTTACAAGGTAATATTTAAAAGCAAAAAACGTGTAATTTTGTCAATCAACTGGCTGTAAAATATTTAACTTGACCATTCCCACAATTTATGAGTTAATAAATACATTCCAGCTATAATTTAACGTTTAGAATCTGCTTTTTACAACAAGCTAACATTATACCTTCAACAAAAACATCACCGTCACTTCTGAGTGAACACAATCAGAGGAATATCCAGCACTAATATGTGGTAACAGCAGCAAAGGGAGCCATCCCTTTAATAACACTATCACATATATTTAAAATAACAGATAAGGAACGGAAGATTTACGCAGGCGTTTTATATATTCCCCCGTCTTATTTGATCAACAAGAAGCCTCACCACAGACTAGTAAATAGTCTTTATATCAAACACTGTGATCTTAGGCGTGAATGACGGGGTTTTTCACTGTGAGTGTACCGTCTCAGACAGCAAATAAGCGAAAGTTATGATAAAGGGCGACACGAGAGAAATACATTGAAGGGGTTTCACGCCGTTTAAATTACTACAGAATACAGGAAGACGAGTAGTAAGTGAGAAACGAACAGGTCGCCTTTGAAGTGCAGTTAACTGAGACGTTAGCAAATTGCAAAGTGTACATCACTACAACAACTCAAACAAAAGTCAAGAAACGATCCACACATATTCGTATTAGTCAACAACCGCCTAATAGCAGTTATCTAACTTATACATGATAAAAAAAAAGACCGATGAACAGCCCAGTCAGAGCTCAGGATCAATACATAACTATTCGACTGTTCACACGTGAATCAATTGAAGTTATTAAAGGACCGTTTGTTTCATTACCGTTACGCGCGCATATCGGGTGAACGAGCAAAATAACGTTCGGTTTAAATAATATATTTCAACGCTGCTGTGAAACAAGCAAACTAACACAATTAAAACTAAAAATCACAGCCGGTTTATTTGGAAAGCCAGTGACACGCACCTCAACGGCGGCTCTGATTTAATGATCAGACCTAGTGACAAGCAAAATAATAATCATCAAATCACCGACATTTGTTTGCTCTAACGTTACGCCGTTCTTCTTCAGTCAGGACATATTTAAACTCTCTAGATGTTCAATGTGAAACAGTCACGCTGAGAATAAAGCACATGGAAGCACGTCACTGTCTGGTGAGCGAGCAGACCTCACGTCCCCCGAATACTAAAACACACGCTTACGTCAACATAACATCTCCACATGTGTAAAGATGAACATAAACAGTCATATCCATCAGGTGCCCCGAGCCTGCACCACACTGACAGCCACGCTTTTACTTTTCCCGGTGCACTCTCACAATTCACCTTCACTTGAAGCAACAGTAGAAACACTGTAACTTGATGTGATGCTGAGCGCAAACACATCTGATCAACACAACGCGGATCATCTCATAACGTGAACATTTCCCAAACTGAAAACACACAGGTTGAAGGGTCTGTCAGGAGCTGTGGGTGTTTTAAAGGTGCGCGCCTGTACTCACCTGTCTTGCACGTTTGGCTTCCGAGCGTGCGGTTATTAGGACTGTAGCATAGTAACGCAGTTCACAGTACCCGCTCTCTCTCACACGCACTAACTCCTCTCTGCTCGCCGCTTAGCAAATCAACACGGCGGTGACGTCAGCGCACATCCTCGCCGGAGTCCTGACAAACACTGCTAAAGTGAGACACCTAGGGGGCTGTCGAATATAGGCCAGCGTGTCTGGGACACTATCTATCACGCCGTTTGGACTTTAATCATTAACCTTCAAGCATCATCACCTTTGCTACTACTTCTACAACCGACTAACTTCTCAATGAGGTCTGTACCGAGCGCGATATGTAAATTCATAAACAGACCTTTACGAAGCCATTAGTGCAGTTCCCACTCTTTCTACACATACTTGTACGATACAATATTTGTTCGTAAAGATAAACATGTTTTTTTTGTTATCAGACCTACGCCAGATTCCTCTGTGCTTGACCCAGTTTAACTATTAATTCAACCAACCAAACAAACGAATGAATGAATAAGCATTAGATGTATTATGACAACTATAATCTTTAACTCAAGTTCCTTTTAAGTTCAAAATTACATAAAGCTATTTTAAACCTTTTAACCTCTGAGAGGTGAATTTATCATCAGAGAAATGATTCACACTTTGAAAATGAAATACAGATTACAGAATACAAATTGTTTATACAATGCAATGTTGGGGTAATGCATTACAAGTAACTTCCGTTACGTAATCAGATTACTTTTTTCATGTAACTATTAAAGTAATGCATTACTACTGTGTTACTTTTCAAATAAGTCATACTAGTTACTTTCTTTTTTCATGTATTGAGTGCAGAGGCATTGTGTGTGCTGTGTAAACATGATGCTCACTGTAGTTCTAGACTAAATATCAGCATGGATTTACTCATCTCACTTGCACAAAAACAGATTCAGGATTCCTCAAAATAAATAAAACTGAAATACAACCTCAAAATATGATGCAGGCCTGCAATAATTAAATATGTCAGTAACTGAATTTACATTTCCTTCAGCCTGAGGCTTATTCATTTCACTTTTGGTGTGATAAAAATATAACTTTTTTAAACTAAAAGTAATGCAAAGGTAACGTAATACATTACTTTCTATAAAAAGTAACTAAGTAATGCAATTAGTTACTTTTTTAAGCGAGTAACTCAATATTGTAATGCATTACTTCTCAAAAGTAACTTTCCCCAACACTGCAAACAAGATCATTTATGACCCTGGACCACAAAACCAGCCTTAAATCGCACAAGTATGTTTGTAGCAATAGACAACAATACACTGCATTGATAAAAATTATTGATTTTTCTTTTATGACAAAAATCATTAGGATATTAAGTAAAGATCATGTTCCATGAAGACATTTTGTAAATTTACTACCGTAAATATATCAAAACTTAATTTTTGATTAGCATTCCTAAGAACTTAATTTGGACAACTTTAAAGGTGATTTTTTTTGCATTCTCAGATTTTCAAATAGTTGTATCTCAGCCAAATATTGTCCCATCCTACCAAATTTATTATAAGCTGATATTTATTCAGCTTTCATATGATGATAAATAAAAAAAATTGACCGTTATGACTGGTTTTGTGGTCCAGGGTCACATTTGTTTGACAATAAATGTTTTATTCATTAATGTTTAATCTATTTAAATCTTTAAATGCTTAATTAAACGTTTTTATAACCAAACAACGGTTCTTAGTAGAATCTAATTATATATGCTTAATTTAACTAGAATCATACTTAATTAGTATCAAGTAAAATAAATCAAGCAGGCTACCTTTCACTAAATTGTGTTGTGCTGAACATTCTCATTCTACAAATTCTATTCTCTTATGCTGTCAGCTGCATTCGTCACTTATATTTTTTCGGTGCAATGACAGCTTGAAAATGGAGGGAAATGGTGTAAAATCTGTGCTAGACCCTGTAAAACTTGAGATGGGAGATCATAGAGTGCCATCACCTTTGAGTTGCATGCTGTGCTGGCTTACTTGGGGATAAAGACAAAGGCACTGGCCTAATCTCCATCTAATCCACATTTTACCGAAGAGTACTCTGTAAAACCTAAATTATACACTTTTTTTTATAATCAAAAGCGCAAGCTAACACAGTTTCAAAAAAGATGAAATTATCATTTGTAAATGATTTAAAAGAATGTGATTCTTTGAAATATTAAACTCTTGTTAAAGTCAACGTACATAAACATATGTGAGATGATGTTTTTTAATGAAAGCTGCATTTATGTGCAATTCATTAGCCTTGGCTCTGCAGGAGTACGACAACATGCATACATACAGTTGCTGACACTTATTATTGAACTGATGTAATTATTATAATTACACATACAGATTTTGATGCATAACACTGTTGAATAGGTCCTGAATGCACTAGGAGTATGTATGCTGCCTATTTAGCCACATAGTACATATTCACATAGCCTATATAAACAATCATTTGTGATGTACTGAGGTAGGTAATGACATACCCTGGAGGTTTTGCTCATGAGAGGTATCCACTGAGCTAACAGTGGATCTTTGTGAATCTTGCTCAGAGCTTTGACTGAATAGGCTCTTTTTACACTTGTATAATCCTGGGGGTGTCTTATGCATTGAGGGCCTGCCCCCATGACCTCTGACCCCTACCTCTGACCTTGGCTGGATTTTCTCCTGTACAAAATGCCCCTCCCTGTGCATGGCTAAAAAATCCTTTTATCCTCTATTCTGTCATGCAATTTATAGGTTTAGACTGCAGGTTTAGACTTAAATGGATTTAAGACAATAATTCCTGACTATATTATTATTATTAGGACTTCATTATGACTTGAGCAGCCTTTTAAGTAGCACATGGGACAGTTTACAGATCATTACATTTTTGGTACTTTAAATCTTCAGTCTAATTAGAAATGTCTAACATCACAGTTTTGGCTGCATTTACAGCATTAAGTTTTCTTTTCATTAAGAAGAATAGGTGACATTCTCTTTGTTAATGGATTGCAATAGTCATGTTGACAGAGCCGTTTGCTCTACTGAGTGCATATTTGCCTTCACTCTCCCTCCAGCCTTATACCTGTTTGGTTAGATGACAAGGTGATCCCTTGATCAATACTGATGTGGTATCAGCAGGTCCGAACAATAGAACTGTGCTGGTAAACCTTTACTGGTTTCAAGTGACAAGAATCTCATTCTCAGAGGTCACAGATCTCACAATCTCTAACTGCACTCTATGTATTAGGAGAGGCACATTCCAGCCACTGATTGCTATTTTGTATTTGCAAAGTGAAACGCAGACTTAGAGGAGAGCGTGGATACTTGTAACACTCAATAAATGTAATATCAGTAAAGACTTTAGTAACCATATCAAGCATGATTAAATTGATTGATCACTTACGATTAAATTGTTGATCTCTTCCCAGAATATTGAAAAGTTTCAGAAATACTTGCAAAATAGATACAAAATGTTAATTATTTTACCAAAATAAGAGGGGTTATACAAAATGCATGTTATTTTTTATTTAGTACTGAGGTGAATAAGATATTTCACCTAGAAGATGTTTACATATAGACCACAAGAAAAAATAATAGTTGAATTTATAAAAAATGACCCTGTTGAAAGTGTACATATGTTTGATTCTTACTGTTGTTACCTGAATGATTCACAGCTGTGTTTTTTGTTTAGTGATAGTTGTTCACGAGTCCCTTGTTTGTCCTGAACAGTTAAACTGCCTGCTGTTCTTCAGGAAAATCCTTCAGGTTCCACAAATTCTTTGGTTTTTCAGCATTTTTGTGCATTTGAACCCTTTCCAACAATGACTGTATGATTTTGAGATACGTCTTTGCACACTGAGGACAACTGTTGGACTCATATGCAACTATTACAGAAGGTTTAAACGCTCACTGATGCTTCAGAACGAAAAATGATGCATTAAGTGGGGGGGTGAAAACTTCTTGAATTTGAAGATCAGGGTAAATTTAACTTATTTTGTCTTCTGGGAAACATACAAGTATCTTCTGTAGCTTCTGAAGGGCAGTACTAAATGAAAAAAAAGATTATATTTAGGCAAAATAAGAAAAATGTACACATCTTCATTCTGTTCAAAAGTTTTCACCCTGGCTCTTAATACATCGTTTTTTCTTCTGGAGCATCGGTTAGCATTTGAACCTTCTGTAATAGTTGCATATGAGTCCCTCAATTGTCCTCATTGTTGGAAAGGGTTTAAATACACAAAAATCCTGAAAAAAAAAGTGGGACCTAAAGAAAAGACCTTCTTTGAAGAATAGAGAGCAGTTAAACTGTTCAAGACAAACAAAGGGACTCATGAACAACTATCACTAAACAAAAAACTATTATTTTCTCTTGTTGACTATATGTCAGTACTACTAAATAAAAATAACATGCATTTTGCACGGTCCCTCTTATTTTGCTAAAATAATTAACATTTTGCAGATTCTGCAAGGTGTATGTAAACTTTTGACCTCAACTGTTAATTTGATGTAGTTCTAGAACATGCATTAATTTATCCCACTTGCAAAAAACAGATTCAGTATTCTTCAAAATGAATAAAAAGAATGAAATGCAAACTCAGAATGAGGCAAACCTGCAATAATGCAATATGTTAACACAAATATCTATATGTAATTAATCCCATTTTATTAACAATGTCTTTGCTGCTGACCTTCGATAATCCAATGACTTTAGATAAACGAACATTTATGGTTTTTTATTGCTGAAGAGTGTGAAAAGGCTTTTGCCAAAAATAGAACTTTTTATATTAAAAACAAACAAGCAAGTCTTGCCAAGATTTAAAAATTAACGTAAGTCACGCAAAAGTAACATAATGCATTACTTTCCGTAAAAAGTAACTAATGTAATTACTTACTTTTTAAGAAGTAACACAATATTTTAATGCATTACATTTAAAAGTAACTTTCTCCAACACTGCACTTACCCCTTTACACTTATAGAACTTGAATCTCACCCCAGCCTTCATTTAGTTGCAGTTTCAATGTATCTGATTTGATACATTTAACTGACAAACTAAAATATGTACATTTTATAAATAACTACGAAAAATAGTGATACAATTATCCCTGTTTTCCATCTGAGTTACAGATGTGGTTACTGTCATCCTTTCACATCGTAAGTTGATCCACTTTCCTCGTAGCCATCTCTCCATTACTGACCTCTGCCTCACACACCTAATCTTCAATCTCCTTTTCTTCCTCATAACCGGCTCATCTGATCCTAATGACTGTTAATACCAAATGATCCAAATCTGCGAGGTACTGTGGGGGTCACCTCAATATTTCATACACTGTGTCGTCATTAATCACAAAAGCTTAAAATAGACAAAACCACTCTTGATTAGTGTAATTTTAAAACTGGTAGTAAAACTTTGATTAAATTTAGCACGGGGCAGGGCATGGTCACTAAAATGAATGAAAAAGAAGGTGGCAAGTCTATTTCAGAGCTGTCAGATGAGATGAGAATGACGTGCGCTGTCTATCATAAGGTGGACTTTTCCATCAGGGTAGCGGGTGGTTTGCTTTCTTTCATGGGAGCCGCCCGGACCCTCAACCAGAGTGTTCTAATGAATACTAACCCCTTTTAAAAGGAGCTTCCCTGCAGTTTCCATTGGGTTGAAATTTTATAAACTTTCTTTCAGGTCTGAAGCAGCTTAGAGAGACTATTGTCCCCCTGTTGAACAAGACCTGGACACTCAAAACAGTTTAAACAATGCCAATGATGATTAATGACAGGTCTGTCAAACAAACAGCGCTGACTAAGGCTGGCGCTCACAGCAATCCTGTGACTGAAGAAAATAAAATCAAACACGCACTCCATCAATCGAAGCCTCCAATATGAGGTACTAGTATGAGAGAGCTCCGAGCAGTATGGCTGATTTTTGAACCATTCCACTTCAGTTACTGCCTCAGTTCGAGTGTATTTTGTGCTTACACTCACTAATTGGAGTGAAATGAAACACATGTGATGAAATTCGACAGTATTTATTTTTCGCAAACAACACTTTTCAAAAGGGCAACAAGGAAAACTGTTTGTTAGTTGTACAGATAAACATTTGCAGTGACGTCTGTTGGAGAATGCCTTTCCTCTGTGTAACAGTAGGGATGCAGGAGGGGAGCCCGGGGCCTCTGTAGAGATCCAAAGAGCCCTGCTGACCCTGCCTGGTGCACCTCTGCTGAACGCAGTGGTACAGAGCACCATACATGCCTTTCATTGAGGCAAAGAAAAGGCCACTTTTTTCTCCTTCTCTCCTCTCTAAGTGTAAGACCCCAGCTGTCCTCAGTCAAGCAGAATTCCAACGTTCCCTCCAAAAAATTCTCTCATTGTCCATCCTGGAGGTGGCCGAACCCTCCTCTCCATAGTGCTTAACCACTGGACCGGGCGCAAACAACAGAGTAATCATATTACAGTGTCCCTGGGAAAAAAGGGACAGCTATCCACAGGGAATCTCCTGTGGCTAATCCCTGCGAGGCCGCTGCTTTTCTTCTCCAGCGCCGAGTCCACCTTTCACAGCGGTTTCGGAGGCACACAGGCCTTTAACCGCTCAAGGATATCGGCTTCACGTCTCTCCTCCTGCATTCCCCTCAAATCTACGGCACATACCGAGAAACGGAACGCTTGAGATTGCACGCCACCATCTCTTGGCTTCTCGTTCGTTCAATTTTATTTCGGTACCTTCATTACCTCACCTTTATTCTACGGATCCTCATTTTCTTTGCCCCATGACTGCAGACATGATTGCCGTTATTGTAAATAATTAATAAGCTGTAATATATCACCTCTAATTAAACATATTAGTCAGCGGAGTCTTGTAGATTTACTATCCTGAGTCCGTGTCCAGTGATATTCAAATGAGCCTCGCTCCTATCAATAATGCAAATAGATGCACTATAAACATTTCTCACTGTACAGTAACTGCTGCAGCCCACGGGAGCGTTTGAACATAATTTAGAATTAACATCATTAGCATTCACTTTTATTCACACTGTAGGCCTGCAAAGAAAATCGTTATCTGCGCAGCTAAAAAATAAAAACTGTAAATCTTCTTATGCAACAGTTACTTCCAGTCCTTGAATTTTATTGGCCGAGTGGCGTTCCAAGAGCACTGATGTCGTCCAACAGTTCTGGGACTTTCTACTGTTTGTATCACTCTGCTTGTTTGTGTTTTCACTTTCCAGACAGACTACCAGTCTCTGCATTAGTAGTGGGGATTTTTTAGTGACTCTTTCTGGAGGTTACATTGATTACACACCAGAATAAGTGGAGACAAGTGACTGGCCTTAAATCATTCACTCATTTGAAACAGGAAATAAGTAAGTGTCCTTATAAGTGACTCATTTGAATCATTTACTCAACAGATTTGTTAAAAAACACAGATTCATTCAAGAATGAACAAGTGACTGCTTATATGTGAGTCCTCTTAACAGATTTGCTAAAAACAAAATCATTTAGTAACAAAACAAGTGTCTGTCTGTCAGGAATCAGAAATTAAGTGGCTGTCCTTATAAGGGAGTCATTTGAATCAATTACTCAACAGATTTGCTAAAAAACACAATCATTTAGTAACAAAACAAGTGTCTGTCTGTCTGTCAGCAAACAGAAATGAAGTGACTGTCCTTACAAGGGAGTCATTTGAATCAATTACTCAACAGATTTGCTAAAAAACAATCATTTGGTAACAAAACAAGAGTCTGTCTGTCAGAAATCAGAAATGAAGTGACTATCCTTATAAGTGAATCATTTGAATCAATTGCTCAACAGATTAATTCAGGAATGAACAAGTGACTGTTTTTATAAGTGGGTCATCTAAATTTTTCACTTAACAGATTTACTAAAAAATACAATCGTTTAGTAATAAAACAAGTGTCTGTCTTTATAAGTGAGTCATTGGAATCATTTACTCAACAGATTCGTTCAAAAACACAGATTCATTCAGGAATGAACAATGAAAATCAGAGTCATCTGATTTTTTTTTTTTTCACTCAATAGATTTGCTAAAAAACACAATCGTTTAGTAACAAAACAATTGTCCATCTGTCAGGAATCACAAAATAAAGTGACAGTCCTTATAAACAAGTCTTCTGAATCATTTACTCAACAGATTTATTCAAAAAAACACTGATTCATTCAGGAATGAACAAGTGACAGAGTCATCTGATTTTTTTCACTTAATAGATTTGCTAAAAAACACAATCGTTTACTAACAAAACAATTGTCCATCTGTCAGGAATCACAAAACAAAGTGACAGTCCTTATAAACAAGTCTTCTGAATCATTTACTCAACAGATTCATTCAAAAAAACACTGATTCATTCAGGAATGAACAAGTGATTGCCCTTAAAAGTGAGTCATCTGATTTTTTTATTCAACATATTTGCTAAAACAAAACACACACACAATTGTTTAGTAACAAAACAAGTGTCTGTCTGTCCTTCTAAGTGAATCATTTGAATCGTTTACTCAACAGATTCATTTAAAAACACTAAATCATTTAGAAATGAACAAGTGATGTCCTTATAAATGAGTCATCTGAATTTTTCACTCAACAGATTAGCTAAAACAAACAAACAAACAAACCAAAAAAACAGTCATTTAGTAACAAAACAAGTGTCTGTCTTCTCTTATAAATGAGTCATTTGAATCATTTGCTCAACAGATTTGTTCAAATACACAGATTCATTCAGGCATGAACAAGTGATTGTCCTTAAAAGTGAATCATCTGAATTTTTCACTCAACAGATTTGCTAAAAAACACAATCAATTAGTAATAAAACAAGGATCTGTCTGTCAGGAATCAGGAATGAAGTGACTGTCCTAATAAGACAGTAATTTGAATCATTAACTCAACAGATTTTTTCAAAAACACTGATTCATTCAGGAATGAACAAGTGACTGTCCTTATAAATGAGTCATCTGAATTTTTCACTTAATAGATTTGTTAAAAAAACGCAATCATTTAACAACGAAAACAAGCGTCTGTCTGTCAGGAATCAGGAATGAAGTGACTGTCTTAGAAGTGAGTCATTTGAATCATTTATTCTACAGATTTGTTCAAATACACAGATTTGTTCAGGAATGAATAAGTGATTGTCCTTAAAAGTGAGTCATCTGAATTTTTCACTCAACAGATTTGTTAAAAAGCACAATCAATTAGTAATGAAACAAGTGTCTTTCTGTCAGGAATCAGAAATGAAGTGACTGTCTTATAAGTGAGTCATTTGAATCCTTCACTCAACCGATTTGTTTAAAAATCCCAAAAACTATACAGAACAGAAACAAAATTGGACTTGGACTGAGCATCAAAAAACATTAAAAATAAATTAATCAAACATACAACAATTATGCTAATAGCTAAATCATGCTTCGCCTTTCATTAATATACCATCAGTACAGATACATCTGCTATTTTTAGTTATGGTGAACAGTTAACACTATCCATAAGTTATTTGGCATGTTCTTCCCGGGACTTTGAAAAATTAAACTTCATTTAAAAACACCTTTTATATTTATTTTTAAAGTTACACCTGGAGAGAGATAAAAGGGGCTAACAAATCCAGCTGGGCTTGTGTAAAGAGAGCAGAGGCTAATTTAAAAGAAACCCCTGCTTGCTATTTCTTCCTGGGTACCAGCTGGTCTTCTAACAGATGTTGAACACACCATTTAACAGAGATGCTATATATCAAAGTATACTGGTCTGTCTCTCGTTTCCGTTTGAGTTATGACTTCTGCAGCGCTGTCGATGCATCGCGAGCTGTAATGATTGACCGCCTATACGCTACGCTGATTTATAATAGCAAATTTGTCAAACCCGACTTTAAAACTCTGAATTACAAGAGTCTTTCCCAGACCGACATGTATTTTCAACCTAGCCTCTGTGGTTACAGGAGCAATTCTTCAGGTTAAAAGGTGATGGCCGTTCTCAGTTTCCTCTGAGAGCCAGAGCAGCTAGGATGACTTTGAGACCCTTTGACGTGGATGAGCTGGAATGAAAAATAGAAGCAAATAATTCCGAACGCTATGACAGGAGAGTGATTTAGGGCACGGAGGAGGATACGAAGCAGAATGTTCTCAACTGGAATGCACGTTGGCTTTCACAGCATGGGCCTGGGCAGGCAGTCAAAACCAAACAGAAAACTCCAAGCAACTAGCGGAGTACTTCCAACACGCAGGTCGAACTAAAATATGTCATTTAAAAATGTTATCCAGCCCTGTCTAATCCGTTTAAACAAGGCCCCGGTCGCTCTAGTTTCTACCGTGTTATGTAAATGAGTGGTAACGGTCCAAATGTTGATTTGATCAACCGTCAGATTTATCCTTTCCAGGCATAAACAACAAGTGTTTACAGTATAATTCCAGTAACAGGAAGCATCTTGCTCAGATTGAGGCTCTGTGTGAGATCCACCCAAGACCGGACCAGCTGTACGGCCCCAGCTTACACCATTGTTAAGTACCGGGGGTTGGGAGGACTATAGGGGCCTCTAATCTGCTGGTATGTGTTGGCTGTTATTGAAGAAGAAAGAGAAAGTGAGATAAAAGTGATGCCAATGTTTTCCCCAATGGCCCCGCTCCAGAAGAAAGCCACGTTAAACCATATGGCAGCGGCTTTAACCAAAATAAATGTTCGAATGTTCTTTTTTTTTTTCGTTGCATCAACATCTTGAGAAGTTTAGAGCAAGCATCTAAACAGGAAATATTAAAATCAGCCTTTTGATAGACCATATGCCATGTGTTTGGCAATTGCCACACCATTTGAGGGACCAGCATTACATAATCTTGTCTGCAGACTGCCAGAGTGGGACGGGACGGGCCACGATCGCGGCTCATGCTGCTATGCCGCTTCTCTTCTGCTTAATCTGATGGGACAACAGCATTCTTCCGTGAGAACAAGGAGGACTTGTACGGGCCAGGTGGAAGAAGAAGGCAGGAGGAACATTGCAAGATTTAGGGGTTTATGTCTCAGTAAAGCATGTGACTAACAGGAAAGCTGCGGGGAAATAACTAAAGTAAAAACAGAAATAAATTACGTAAAATATCAAAAATAAAGCAGCGATTACCAGCATTCAGTTGCTTTCAGGCATTTATGCACAAATGAAAAAAGACAATACATATTTATCAAGCCTGTAACAACCTAAATCAATGATAAAAAAAGTGTTTTTTGGGGCAAATATAATGAAATATGATTTTTTTTTAACATTTATGACTGTTATAGTGCCAGCTGTGATTCAATCTCACTAAAACTTTGCGTGCTTGTTTAGAATCACCTGTCGCATGTGCTCACCAGGTTACGTGAAGTTTTGAGTTTTCGTTTAGGCTTTATAGGATTTTGGGTACATTTGGACAGGACCCTTTTCTAAACTACCCTGTTATTGCTTCCCAAAGGGTAAATTTCAACTTTTTTAAAATATATTTATTGACCTAAAGAGTCCAGTTTTACATTTTCTCAATCATTAAACAAATGGTTTGATTGACAGCAGTGGATCTAGAGGCAAAGTTGTTCAGAATGAAGTCTATGATACGAATATAATGCGTATGTGTGAAAAACCCTACAATATACAATTTACGCCCTTGAAAAATGCGATATTGCGGTGGCCAAGTTCTTTCAAAATTCTTACAGGCCTGTAGGACCGTGAGCCAAATAGGCTCACCGAGTTTTGTTCTGATCGAGATATTCTTGTCTAACTTACATCCCTGCTCCGGCATCAAAACAATGGAGGTCGGACTGTTACAGCTGATCTGAGGTAAGACGCTCATGTCAGTCAACTATTGTGGGAGCGGCCCCACCAACAGGCATCTGAGAATGGCTCGATTTGAAAAAGGAGATTTTACAGATTAATTAAAAACCACTGCATGGATTTTTAGCATTATAGGGTAGATGTGTACATATACTGCCAACACACATTAATGTTAAAACAACATGTAAAAGTCAACTTTGCATCCGATGACCCCTTTAAGCTTGTCTAATAGGTGCTTAAGTTTTACCAGCCTATGGCAGCCATGTTTTTTGTGATACGCAAATGTACTTATAACCAAGACCTGCATACCGATTTTCATGTTGATAGGACAAACGGTTGCATAATTATGGCCATTAATATGTTTTTTTCCCTGGTATAGCGCCACCAAGTGGCCAAGATCTGCAACTTTTTTCATGTGACCTCAGATTCAACTCTTACACACCTGTTGTGAGTTTGGCGAAGATATTTCATTCCATTCAAAAGTTATAGCCGTTTTAGTAAAGGCAACCCTTTCCCTTTTAAACGTTTTGGCGTCTTTTTTTTTATTTGGATAATTATTGATATTCACTTTCCACCCTGGTGAAAAAAACAGCATATGCTGGTAGGTATGTTTTGATGCTGGGATGCTGGTTAGGTATGTTTTGATGCTGGTTTAAGCTGGTTTATGCTGGTCCTTTGCTGGTTTATGCTGGTCATGTTGCTGGTCAAGGACCAGCATAAACCAGGAAAGGACCAGCTTAAACCAGCACCAAAACATACCTAACCAGCATCCCAGCATCAAAACATACCTACCAGCTTATGCTGTTTTTTTTCACTAGGGCAGAGAATTGTCTTGCACTTGTTTGATTCCGATCGGGTTAAAAACCTAGGACTAGTTCGCAAAAGTAGGTTTTTAGAAAAATGCAAAATACCCGAAAATTTCGCCAGGGTGACAGACGAATCCAAGGCATGCGTTTTGTCTGGCCTGAGCCAAGGATTCCATCGATATAAAATTCTGTGATAACGAATGGTTTAGGAGTTGAGTGATTTCATACTTTTGATCACTGTAGCGTCCCCGTCAGGCCGATTGGGGCGAGCCTTGGTGACGCTGTAGATGGTGTGAGTACTACCATCCCTCCAAGTTTCAGGTCTCTACGACTTACGATTTGGTCTTCACGATCGGTTTAACATGGAGATTGCTGATCCTTGGCCATTTTAACAATTACAATAGGGTTTTAGTGCTATGCACTTCAACCCCTAAAAATAACAAGCTGGTATAGTCTTAGTTCATTACAATAACCCTGATAAAAATAAACAATAAAACACACAATAAATCATTATTAAATAAAAATGTCAAACGATTACACTAACATATAATTAAAAACATAATTCAATGAAATGATATTCAACAGAATAAAAACTACAGTAGCTGAATTAATTTTATACATTAGACAGCAGCTGCCTCCGAGGATGAAGTAAAAATGCCTAAACCATAAATAAACTGAGATCCATGTGCTTGATTTAGCAAAAGCAGTAGCACAATATGTGGAAAGCAGAGCTTGTTTAAGCTGTTTCAAATGATGGATACATGTGAAATGTTTATGTATACGTTTATGTAGGATGGCAAAAAGCAACAAGATGGTAAATTGATTTACGAGCAGCTCAGGGGTTTCAGCTGGCATGCTGGAAATCACATTCATTGTATAGTTTTCTTTGTGCAATCATTTGTAAAGCAATCTTTGCAATAAAACACCATACAAAACTACTATTAGATGTGTGAATATTGGAATACAGCTTTCTTAGTTTATATCTGTTATATAAAATTGATGGTAATCCCATGACCCAGTGGTGACCCAGGACTAGAAGAGCTGCTGTAATATAATCCTGCTACCTTAAACAATGCAAAGCAAGTTCTTCCAGAATGGGTTGTTCCTACAACGATGTCATTTAACTTGCTTTGAGGTATGTTGTGTGAAATATGTATGTAATTGAGAATCTATAAACTCTGAGAACGTTTCATCTGCCTCCTCTGGATATGAACAGGTCTCAGTAAAATCTGAAGCCACACACTTTTATTGCAAATCCCAAATACTCAATGGCTATTATTGCAATGGTGATTTAAGTAGTGACAACCTATGCAGGTTTTAGACACACAGATCAGTACCTGATCGATGGGGTTTCTGCTCCCTGTGGAGTCGGTTTCCATAATACAGCATTCAGTGGAACCTGCCAGAATCATTTACATAAGTTAATGATAATTAACCTGGCTTTATGAGGTGAATAAAATCAAACTTTGATTCAGATGCGAGTCGTTCTCAAAATATGTTTTAAATTGAATTGTGAATCAGTACAACTGGACTTTCTATTTTATTTTACGTAACTCATATTTGACCCTGAACCACAAAACCAGTCTTAAGTCACTGGGTTATATTTGGAGAAGTAGCCAAAAATACACTGTATGAGTCAAAATGATTGATTTTTCTTTTATGCCAAAAATCATTAGGAAATTGAATAAAGATCATGTTCCATGAAGATATTTTGTAAAATTCCTACATATATCAAAACCTAATTTTTGATTAGTAATGTGCATTATTAAGAACTTCATTTGGACAACTTTAAAGGCGATTTTCTCAATATTTTAATTTGTTTGCACCCTTAGATTACACATATTCACATAGTTGTATTTCAGCCAAATATTGTCCAATCCTAACAAACCATACATTAATGGAAATATTATTTATTCAGGTTTCAGATAATGTACAAATCTCAATTTTGAAAAATGGACCCTTATGACTGGTTTTGCGGTCCAGGGTCACATATATGAAGAAATGGCCATTTATAAACAAATAAAATAAAAGGTTATATAATGACGTACTTTATATAAGGTTTTTTGAAGGCTCTTTTAAATCACTGACAAGTGAGGGGACAAAATGTGTCAACATATTTTAAAAAAGACTCATTTGAGGTGTTGATCAAAAGAGTCCTAGAGTGTTTTCACAACGTGTCATCAGTAAACAACGTAAACAATGCCACTAAACTGAACTAAACTTGCATATTTTGCAGATTATTGCTGCTAAAAATGATCAATTATTATCATGTTTTGGCCTGTACTAATCGGTCGGACCGGGAAGAACATGTGGAGTACTATAGACTGCCAAAAGTTATGACAAATCAAGGAGAAGAGTGCAAAAAAACTGTCTGAGGAACAAAAGGTGTTTGTGGTTGGCCAAACTAAACCAGGATTTCCAAAGCAAGAATCTTGACAACTTGTTTGTTCTTCTTATTTCCGTGAACTATTACACTGTAAAAAACAATTTGTTGAGTCAACTTAATATAATTTGTAACCTGGCTGCCTTAAAATTTTAAGTTCAGTCAACTCAAAAAAAGTTTATTAAACTTGAAATGTTAAATTATACTAAGTGACAACTTAGATATTTGAGTTGAATCAACTTAAAATTGTAAGGCAGCTGGGTTACTTACACAGCTTTTAAGTTTAGCAAACACAAATATCTAAGTTGTTACTTAGTACAACTTAACATTTCAAGTTAACTAAACTTATTTTAGTTGACTGAACTTAAAATTTTAAGGCAGCAGGGTAACAAATTATTTTAAGCTGACTCAACAAATTGTGTTTTTTATTTTTTACAGTGTAGGCTTACATCTTAATACTGCTCGTATGCATCTTTACCACATATTTACTTTGTCAATTTTTTGCGCCATTTCCTGCTTACAAAGTCCATATGATTTAGCAGCTTCCATACATTTTCCGAGTATCGCCAGTTTGCCCGCGCATCCGAGTAACTGACCAAACGTGACGTAAGTGCAAACCCTCTATAAACTCAAATTTATAGTCCAACTATATGTCATATTAGGTTATTTAATAAAAAGATATATGGAGTTTCTTGAACAGGCTCTTTCAAATCATTGAAAAGTGAGGGGACACAATCTGTCACCATATTTTGAAAAGAAATCATCTGTGCTTTTGATCAAACCTGCAGTATACAGTATTTCCAACATCCTCTCCAGCTTTTCTGTCCACGATGACCAGGATTTCAGGAACTCACAAGCTCATGAGTCACAAAGGACCACATGTGCTGAACTAAAAAATAAAACCCCAATAAAGTACTTTAGAAATGAGAAAGCTAGTAGTGAAAATTACTCATGACATATAAAGACTGATATGTTTCACATAGTGAAGTATACCATGACAAATGCTGAAAGTTGTGTGACAAACTCGCAGACTCTTTCCTCTAACTCTCTCTGTTACATAAATAAACAGGCCACTAATCAAAGCCATTTGGAACTGGAAGCACCTGAGTGAGATTTCAGGATTAACCATAGAGGAAACTGCTGTTACATCAGGTGTTACATCATTTATTTTCACATTCCTGTGGCTTCAAGGTGAAACAGAGCTGTCGTTTATACCATTATGGTAAGAAGTAAAAACATGTTTCAAAACACTGCCTTTGTGTGTTTTTAATTACATTAGCCTGCTGTGAGTCAACAGCTGTCAGCGACGTATCATTAGGGCGGTGCTTTACTGCCACCCAGTGGACAACAACGTGTAAGTGTAGCTGCTCAATGCAGGATCGAATCGGACACTTTCGACCCAGAACAGCTGTGAACTCTAGACGGGGATTAATTCATGTTACAGCAGTTTCACAGTACTAAAACATAAAAAGCATTGCAGCTACATTATAGACCTGCATCAATGTCATCACTGAGAAATACGTCACATTAAATTTGGCTTTCTAAAAGGCAGTGTTTTTACAGTTACATTATACAGTTATCGCCTCCAAATGTAGCAAAACTTAATGTGCAATGTGGTCCTCTGCGCCATCTGGTGGTGATGATGTGCACCTGCAGCACACGACTGTCTTATGTGTTTTTACTCTGGGGGAAAATTTTGTAACGCCATTTGATATAGATAAAAAACAAACAAACAAAACAAAACAAACAAAAAAACACTTTGCCCCAATAAAGAGAAGATAAAGAACAACAGTGAAATGTACAGACAAATAAATTCCTGAAAAAAATATTAAAATAATTCATATTGTTAACGATACTGTTGCTATTGGTAACTAAAATTAATGACGCTATTAAAAATTATAAAATGCAATTATTAAAACTAAAATTAAAAACTGAAATCTAAACAGAGAAATGTGCAAATCACAAATAATTCCTGAAACATGAAAAAAAAAAAAAAAAAAAACTTATTTAAATTCATGGAAGAGTTGCTATTGTTAAGTAAAATTAGTGATGCTATTAAAAATTGTATGTTTGTATGTATTAATCAAAATAAAGCTGAAATAAAATAACATTAGATGAAAAGTTGAAGCTGAAGTACTGAAATAACTAGAAATAAATAGAAAAAAATGACAAAAGCACATACAATTATTAAAACTAAAATTAAAAGCTGAAATCTAAACAACAGTGAAATGCACAAACCACAAATAAATTCCTGAAACATGAAAAAAGAAGAAAACAAAAAAATTAGCCAATGCTTTACACTTCTGTTTATCACTGTAAATAATTTATATTTGTTTGAATTCATGCCAGAGTTGCTATAGTTAACTAAAACTAGTAATCCTATAAAAATTGTATTCAGTAATCGAAATTAATCTGAAATAAAATAATATTGGATGAAAAGTTCAAGCTGAAGCACTGAAATAACTAGAAATAACTAGAAAAAATGACAAAAAAACCTGAAACTCATTAAAAACTGAAAATCTAAAAATACACACAATATTACAATATTCACAATATTAATAAATGCTATAATCGAATACATACAAAAATAATACTGATGCATGAATAAAGTGTTCATATAAATTTCAAATTATAAGTGTCTTTTAAGTAAGTTGCAAGTAATTATTAGGGATGTCACAATTCTCAATATAATATCGAACCGTTCAGTACGACATCCACGGTTCAGTACGCACTTTTTCAGTTTCGCATTTAAATAACTTCCTTGTTTTATTTCTCTCGGAATTTGCTGTCAATAACAGTCGAGTGTTTGAAATAACTTCCTTATGTGATCTGATGTGGATTCTTATCACAGAATGAGGCAGACAATAAATTCTATATTCATATTCTATGTATGTCGATTAGCAATGGCTTATGAAAATACACGAGACGGCTTGAAGAACACAGATAAACCATATATTATTGCAGACCAGTGTTTGTTGTCCTTACATTTCATCGTTCAAAACCTTTAGCCTCATCCACAAGTTTCCTACGCCCCATCAGGCCTTGCGTCAAAAGTGGGACCGTCTTCCGGTTTGTAGTAAACAAGTGGGACTTGACACTCATTCATTCAACAGTTGACAGAATGGATGGGCAAATAAAGCCTCGGGAAGCACTGACATTTTCCTCTGACTTTCGGGAAAAGACAAAGCTTCGATTGTGTCGAAAACATCGCGATCTGGTGGTTAGTAAAAAATGAAGGAGCCAAAAGCCTTTGAAAGAAACACCGTCGGGCGAAACATTCACCACGCATTCCACAGATCGACTCATGTTACGTGTACAAATATAAGTCCAACAGTGTGCTGGTCCTTTGCTGGTTTATGCTGGTCCTTTGCTGGTTTATGCTGGTCAAGGACCAGCAAAGGACCAGCTTAAACCAGCACCAAAACATACCTAACCAGCATCCCAGCATCAAAACATACCTACCAGCATATGCTGTTTTTTTCACCAGGGCGTTAACAACACAAGCCTCGAATCGAGGCTTCATCTGGCACATCTCTTAACACAAGCTCCGATGCCTTGGTTCAGATCACATCACTAGTTAATAGTCATTCAAGATTTAACGATCTAAACTTGCTAACGATGTGAGAGCACAGCTTGGAACAGCACATGTTGTCCCTGAGCACCGTAACGACATCTCTCATAGGTTTGCAACTTTACAAAGTGAACAAAGATCCGAAAAACACTTATCCTCTCGCTAATTAGCACACAAAATACCATTGGTATAACACTACTGCCGCCTCACCGGAAGTTGTTCCCACATTCTTTTTTACAGTAGCGCCCCTCGGAAACAGGTGGATATCTTGTTTTTATTCAGTTACAGCAATAGCGATGCCTTTATCCATATTAGAGAAGCTGGAACGGAACGTCATCAGATACTTTGGCACATATGTGGATTTTCTGCACAAGGGCGCCCTCTGGTGTCCAGCATGAGTGAAACACGTTTTGCGTAAAAATCGAAAAAATAATACCGCTCTCAAAAGAAAAATAAAGCAAACGTATACTAAACCACGCTTTTTCCAGTGTACAGAGGTTTACGAAAGTATTTTGTTAATTTGTTGCAAAAAAACCCACACTGAAGTGGCAAGTAGGGTTGTGCCCATAAACGATAGTATCGTCTGTCGACGATAGTCAGAGGTGTCGCCTATTGCTGATGCCTTTGACGATAGCAAAACTATTATTATTATTATCCGTCAAAAAACAGACTAGGTGCCTAAATTCAGCTATGCAGTGCAGAGAGCAGCTTCTGAGGCACTTCAGAAAATTGCCACGAGTTGGCTGGTATAAACACAAGCACTTACAAAATTGAGAGCTGGTGCCAGGACACCTCCATCGGGTGGCATTTCTACTGGGGGCACAAATCACGGTGAGCGGGAGGGGCTGTTTCTGGGGGGAAAACGTGAAATCGCTTTCTTTCTTTTTCCGGTTTTACTTCCCTGGTGAAAAAAACAGCATATGCTGGTAGGTATGTTTTGATGCTGGTTTAAGCTGGTCCTTTGCTGGTTTTTGCTGGTCATGTTGCTGGTCAAGGACCAGCATGAACCAGCAAAGGACCAGCATAAACCAGCATCAAAAACCTACCTAACCAGCATCCCAGCCACAGACATGTGCAGTGTAAATAAGGGGTAAGAGGTTTATTCATCATACAGTGATGCAACTATTGTATTCACCTATGGTACCTGAGTGTTTTTAAAGTGCGTAAACTAGCGCTAGACTAGGCTAGGCTAGGCTTTATGTTAATGTTCTTCGCTCATTTTCTGTAGCTGCTTTTTGTGCTTTTTGAATAACTAAGGAAATGTAAGCATTAGTAACTTACAATATTTCTATTAAATTGTTATCATGTTAAACACAAATTAAGTCATATTGAAAACATCAGGCTGCTATGCTGGTGTTGGTTCACTTTCCTAATGAAACTAAGTAAATAATGAAATAAATTAGCACGATAATGTTGTGTATCGGCGATCTCACAGGTTGATTATAGGACGATATGAAAATTAAGCATATCGCCCAACATTAACCGAACCGAAAACCATGGATACAAACCGAGGTACGTATTGAACTGTGGACAAACTGTATTGTTGCATCCCTAGTAATTATGAAAGTGTTTTATGAAAAACTGTTATGTGAAAACAGTGTGAATAGTGTCTCAAATCTTGAAGTATCAACAGCCAAGATCTTGTACATGTGAAAAAATACAGTGGACACAGAAAATATTTTTCTCATTTTATTGAACACAAGAATTTTTTTTGACAGAATGAAGTCAGATTTTGTTGTCGGTTAGTATTTACAGCAGTGGCAGTGGGGGGGGGGGAGAGGTGGAAGTGACATTTGATTTGTAAAAATCTGTATACAGCTGTGAGAAGGGCCTCTCAGTATGGTATGAAGTGACGGATGTCTTATAAAGGTCTGAGATGAGAATGAAAAGATGAGAGAAACCACTTTACCTCAAACAGGCTTAAATCTGCTCAGATGATGAGCCTTAAACGTTTTGGAGACAGACTTTTGTCTTCGAAATGGCATGATGGCACGGCGGTAAACGGTGTAAACTTACTAACAAATTGGTCCCACATTAAATGGCAGTACGAGTCGAAAGCTAAGCGCTTGTATGCCTTCCGCTACGGCCTCTCAGATGCTCATTATAGACCAGAATCCTGCTGGAAACACTTTAAAGATAACTTTCATTATTAATATAATTACATTACAAATGCGGAACAGAACACAAACGTACATTCAAGTAGCATAACGTTTAAAGACTTAATAATGAAAGTTATTACGTTGAAAGCACTTCATGTTTGTCTTGTAAAAGCAAAAGCGACAACAGTGAACGTAGGAATGACAAAAGTTCACTGACATTCAGATAAACGTACAAGCCTTTGACATTTTCAGTTATTTAGCAATTCAATTCGTAACCTTAACACCAATGACATCTAGTTCGGAATACATCGCATGCTTATTTCAGGTTTAAAAATAGATGTCACCCGACAAGGCATTTGACCAAATGGGATGAACGAGAGATTTTGTAATTAAATGGCGAGTGAGCTGGCAACCCTCAGGCGCCTATGAGACGAAATGCATCCAGACAGTTTTCTGTGCGAATATATTTATATTTATATATGTATATATATACGTCTTATTTTGCATCAGTTAAATAGAGGCATGTTGTCGAGATTTCGAGAACTCAAGTTTTAAGAAAACCACGATCCATTTACACCCTCAGACCTAAAAGACCAAGTGACGACACATTTGATCAAGAAACAAAACTAGTATTTTCACAGTTTACAGATCTGGACCATCTGACAGCGTCGGGGTATGTAAAGACAGTAGCGTCACCGCGGCCCATCCAGACTGCAGGCCTGCATACGAGAGGATGTTAATATTAAAGGCACCAACTCCTTTTGTGTCCGTATTTCACTTCTGCTGCCGTCATTGTTTTTTTTTTTGTTTGTTTTTTTTTTTTATTCTTATGATGAACATTGTTGAAACTAACAGCTACGCTTTCACAACCTATGGATTTTTTTTTAAATTCTAGTACAAAGAACACACTGTATTCACACTAGGATTTTCACGCATTCACAGTGCACAAGCTTGCAGCCTAAAGAATGAGAAACACTGTACAAAAAAAGTCAGGCTGAATATTCTTTATGCTACGATCCACACCGGAGTACTATGGCTTAAATAAAATGCAATGCAACAATAATTTGGCCATTTAAGACAAAAACCGACAAGCATTTAAATTTGTGTCAGTATCAAAGGGGCACGATTTTATTTTAATGCAACGTTCAATACACTGTAAAAAGTTTTCACCAATTTCAACTTAAAAACTTAAAAATGTCCACTTCCAGAACAAAATTGACAGATAATGTACTCACTCCTTGTCATCTAAGATGTTCATGTCCTTCTTTCTTCAGCCATAAAGAAATTATGTTTTTTGAGGGAAACATTTCAGGATTTTTCTCCATATAATGGAGTGCTATGGTGCCCCAATTTTGAACTTCCAAAATGCAGTTTAAATGCGGCTTCAAATGATCCCAGCCAAGAAGAAGGGTCTTATCTAACGAAACGATCGTTCATTTTCATAAAAATGATACAATTTATATACTTTTTTATGTCAAACGCCCATCTTGTCTTGCTCTCCCTGAACTCAAGACAGTTTGGGTATGTCAAAAAACTCCCATGTCATGTTCTCCCTCAACTTCAAAATGGTCTTATATCGCTGTTTTACCTTCTGGTTCACTTTGCATAGACTGTGTCCGTACTTCTGTAGCAATGTAGGATGATTTTGAAATGATTTTTGAAGTTGAGGGAGAAAATATGATTGAGTTTTTTGACACACCCTAACTGTCTTGAGCCAGAATACACAGAGTTCAGGGAGAGCAAGACAAGACGAACGTTTGAGGATCCTCGTTCCTCATTTGGGATCGTTTACAACCGCATTTAAACTGCATTTTGGAAGTTCAAAATCGGGGCACCATAGCACTCCATTATATGGAGAAAAATCCTGAAATGTTTCCCTCAAAAAACAATTTCTTTACGGCTGAAGAAAGACAGACATTAACATCTTGGATGACAAGGGGGTGAGCACATTATCTGTAAATTTTTGTTCTGGAAGTAAACTTCTCCTTTAAAATGTTAAGATAAATCTACTTAAAACTACAAATCATTTTAACTCATTACCATAAAATGAGTTAAAATGACTTGTACTTTTAAGTTGATTTACCTTAAAATTTTAAGGCGGCTGCTAAACTTAAGTTTTTAAGTTGAAACTGGTAAAAACGTTTTACAGTGTACTATGGGAGCAACAGGCAGACATCATATAGGACGTCCCGCAAGCGTTACGCACATGAGTAACAGATGTATCCGCATGTAACGCAGCACTGTATTGTACTGTATTCTCTCAAGCAGCCGTTTGATCCATATCTAAGAGCTCCAGGTTGTTCCTAATGTTTTTTTAAAATGACTTGCGGGATGGGAGACCTCTTTGACTCTCCATCTTTCATTTAAAACCTAAAGTAAAGAAGAAACTCTGAGGTTCAGTGAAAATAGGATGTGTTGTAATATGAAAGAACATACAAAATAAGAAAAGGTAGTAGTGGTGATTTGTACAGTATAACCTTAAACGCTAGTTCAGACCTCTACCCTGCGTAATCGTTTGTGTCGGGTTTGCTAGAGGGACATCAGAATAAATTTCTTGGATAAAACAAAAAAGAGGACGTATAGAAAAATAATTCTGCAAAGCAAGCATGCTACAAATCTATCGCTAGCTCTAAAAAACAATGTGAAAATAAAATAAAAGGCGGTTGCTTTTGTACATTTAAACACATAAAACATCAAAAATGTTCCTTGAAAATTAATATGTGGCAGACAATAACAATGGCAATACTGCATGTAATTAAACGGGACTTAACGCAGCACTGTGGGTTGATTGTGTGAAGGTGAAATCTCATACTGAATTTTCTCGAAAGACACTGATCTTACAGAGGTCAAGGAGACTGCGCTAGAGGTAAAGAATCTTTCCTTCTTGCGTTGATCAAAGAAAACATTTCAATAGTAAAAACAATCGAAAAGTACAAAATAAAAGGCATGTGTGAGCACTTTAGGCGCTCTATACATCTACAGACGTGTTTTGTTCTGCAAACTCAAAGACACTGAAGAAAGAAACCCTTGTATTTGAGATGTGATGGTGGTGGTGGTGTGGTGCTGTCTGTCTGCGACTGTCGTGCGCTCGCCGATTTCGGATCATGCTTTGCTCTCGTTGCCGTTCGTTTGGGGGGCTTCATTGGGGACTGTCTTCACCTCCGCCGGGGTTTTGTTTGCCTCCGTCTCCAGCGCTTTACTTTTGTCATCTACAATGATTTTACCACTGGTGGAAAGAGAAAAGAGAAGTTTGTCAGAAGTGTCTTTCAGTCCTCTGTTCGAGAGCTTCCCCTCTTTATACTATTTCCAAGGATCGGCTCACCCAAAAATGACTGTTCTGTCGTGATTTATTCACCCTCGTGTTCTTTCAAACCTATGAGTTTCTTTCTTTTTTCAGTGGAACACAAAAGATTTTTTGACGAAACTGAAGGATATGCTAGGCATTCTTTTCAATATAATGAAAGCGAATGAAGACTGGTGCTCAATGCTCCACAAATGACTTAGAAACACTATAAAATGATCACAAAACGTGGTTCACGAGTCAAAGTCTTCATACGGTAGCACTGTGTGACATCAGCCTTAGGTTTCTTTTGGTACGTTTATGAAGGAAGCAACCAGTGTTAATTTTGACAGCAAATTTGATTTAGTCTTAGTCATAGTTTTTTGATTAAATGGTATTTAGTTTTAATCATCTGAATAGTTGACTAAATATTATTTTGATTTTCATCAGATGAATCCATAGTAAATTTAGTCGGCTAAAATCGTATGGGTTTAGTTAGAGTGTAATGCATTTATTAAGCATTTCTCTAAAATGACCAAAATCATTGTACAGGTTTGATATGAAGGTTTTATCATGATAGACACAGATTTAACTGCTGTGACATGCAACGTGCCTTTATATTAAAATGAAATGAAACCACTTCTCATAAAGGAATAAGAACATAGTCTTCTTTTCAATGAAATACCACTGGTTATATAGGCTAATCATACATTCTTGTTATGCAACTTGTTAACCGCATTCTTCATTCTTTCAAGCAGACATATTTATTTAGATTAATCTTTTTAGGGCAACTTAATTAATTCAGTCAAGAGCAGTGAGTTTTCTGTCTTACTTTTTCGCTTGATTAACATCAATGCCACAGACTAAATTAGACTGCTGTCTCTTTAAAACCGAACGCACGGATACAATGTACTGATACACACTTGATATTCTCCCAACTGTTTGCGCTCATAAGAGGTAACCGAGCGTGTTTACGTAAAGTCCCTTTAAGACAACATGGCTCGACAATAAGGAGTGCCCGATGGCCCGGGGCCAGCATGATACATGCTCGGGACAGTTGACAAATCTGTTGTGTCGTCACAAAAGTTTATCATACAAGCAATTTCACTCAGCGGCCAAACCGAATGCAAATGCAGCTACTATCTCTTTAAATTGGGGAAACATCAAATTCTCCAAAACGGTTCACTAAGCTAACGATTAAATTTCATATTTGAAAACACCAATTAAATTTGACAACAACAGTCTCATAAAGCTTGTTTCTTATGTTTAAATACTGTTAAAAAAGCTTGTTTTTGGGAGCTTCTAACAGCAGCTGCAGTGACGCGATGACTTTACTAATCAACAACTGGCTCTTTCATTTAGAAGGCGGGGCTTGTTTGCCATATTAGGCATTGCACTTTCTCCCATTCTTAACTAATAGGAGTGCACAGTCTTTCTATATATAAAGTCTTTGGTTTACGTGAATACTCGTCAAAAAAGAACAATTCAACATAATTTTGTGTGTATTTCTACATTCATGAGATGCAAAAGATCCACACATTCATTGTGTGCTGTGTGAGAGGCGCTGCTTCAGAAACCCGGTCCAAATTAAGTTCTCTTTTGCGTTGTCAAATTTATCCATATTATCTGCTCTTCTCTTATTTTTATGAGACGTGCAGCAAGTGTATGCTAGCTTATGTCCCGCCGGATAGATCAGTAGGCTGTGATACAGTTCAAATGTACACATCTAACCTCCTAACCACGCAGCAGATTCGTTCTGAATGAATCTCTTCCCAAATCGTCTCTCCCTAACATTTTCGCCTCGTTTTTATTCAATGTATTATTGAAACATAATGTTGAAAATGTCAATAGATTTCCATCATAGATTTGGTCATTCAAAACGAGCTTCTGTTTTGTTATCATCTCGTTTTCAACTGCAAAAAATGTTGTTGATGAAAAATATGCCGAAGATTATTCGTCAACGAAATTAACACTGGAAGCAACAAAGTCTTAATTTGCAAGAGTATGATTTGAGTCATATTTTATCGCAGACAAAGAATTTATTTGATTAAAAATATAGTTAAACTGTAATGTGAACAGATTTATTACAATTTAAAATATGTGTTTTCTATTTTAATATATTTGAAAATGCAATTTATTTATGTGATGGCAAAGCTGAATATTCAGCAGCCATTACTCCAGTCTTTACTGTCCATGATCCTATAATTTTTTTTATATAATATGTTGAATTGATGCTAAAGGAACATTTCTAATTATTATCATTGTTGAAATATTTTTGTGAAAACCATAACATTTTTTCAAGATTCTTTAATAAGTAGAAAGTTCAAAAGAACAACATGTATTTGAAAATATTTTGTAACATTACTAACGGCTTTAATGCCATTCGACCATCTTGAATGGTCCTCGAATCTGATTAACTGAGAAGAGTGCGATATTCTAGTGATATCAGAACTCCAACCGTTTCACCATATCAGCTTGCAGTATTTCTTACAGCGAGTCCACTATTTTAAAAAGAATACTGTTTTTGTGTCACGGAATGTAGTTTTTTAGGCGAGAATGTACTTGTTTAGACTTCAAACATGCAGTTTGTTAATAAAGATATTATCTTTATATTTGAAAATTTCCAAATTTTTGATGTTTTCAGTGTTACTTTTATCATGCTTTTTTCCATTATAACCATATAGAAAGAGTAGTCAGTACATTTATTTCCACAAAAGAAATAGAGTAAGATAGGTTTGAAATAACATGAGGAAGCATTTTCATTTTCAGGTGAACTGTCCCTTTAAGTTTTGAGCAACAGACTACAGTGTAGCCAATCAATTTCACAGCTAACAGGATCTGTTTGGTTATCTTATGCTAACATCAAAGATTATTCATGAGCATGAGCATGTATGAGGACAGAGGAACAGTGCATGCAGGTATGATTTATATAATTCATAATATTCAAGATAAAGCTTGCTGTGAACAGTAAATCCATGGCATTGGTGCAGCGTAGACTCAGCTGCAGACACAATCCTCATAAAACTACATAAATGTTAACTTCTCCCTCTGCGCTTATTGCCTGTGTAATAGTTTGTTGATACACAGAGCTCTTGTCTCTTGGGGTCAGGCTGCAGCAAAAAGCATAATAATAAATAATAAATCATAAATAAATGAAAATCATCCGCCGCAAACTGCCTATTACTGAATATTTTACAGGCACATAGATGTTTGTTCTCAAGGGAGCTGACAGAGCACATAGTGGGCCTCGAAAAAAGGAAGTTTACTTAAATTATTTCGCAGTAGGCTGATTCTTTGCGACTGCTGATAATTCCTGTAATGGAATTGACTGTACTGGTGTGCCAAATCATTCATAAATGCATAATGAACCACGAAAATTAAAGATGAGCTTTGCTGGCAGGGAATCGAGAGGGACGGTCCCTGTCGCATTTCTAACACGTTCCCTTCCGTCCTATTTTTAGCACACTTGCCCGGCTGCCAGGCTGATATCAGCTGTGAATGACTGTTCATTATATTCATCAAACATGCCCAGACAGCAACGCCTTCTACGCCATTACGCAGGACCACCGGCGGCGGTGTCGAGCGCTCTTGCATACGGCAGGGCCACAGAGAGGCTTTGTAGAGAAAAGAATGGGCGTAGGGGAGTGAGGGCGTCTCGTGTTACGATCTACACGATCTCAGCGGTACGACACAAGAACAAGCTGCTTTGTCGGTGTCCGAGGTCTGAGCTGTCTGTCCCTCATCGCTCATCACAATAAAGCTATCTGATCACATTCTGGGCTCGTATGAAGAGCGGCCAAGTGTGCTGAGTCCTGCCAAACAACTGCGGCAGACACAAAGCATCATTATTCCTTCACCGCAAGAAAAGCTTCTGTCATTTGTCAGTCGCATCCTTGGCGAGATGTCTTTAAAAGTGCAAACTCTCATTCTTGAAGAAGGAAAAACTCTGACTTTAGGCGTCTTGAGAGTCTAAAGATGGCAGAGTTCCATTGATATTCTGCAGGCTTTGTGAAGACCAGGAAAGTCACTCAGGTAGCCGAAAATCTACAGACAGAGCCAATAAGCTCAGGTGGCAACCAATGAGAGGCAACTTCCCTGGAGTGTTCCTGTTCAAATTAGACAACTGAGCTGAACTGAGAGAGAGAGAGAACAAGCCTGACATGCGTTGACTGGGCCGTACATAGAAAGCGCAAACTACAGAGCACAAATGGAAGTGGGGAAAACAAAGTCTCTGGTAAATATTTAACAAACGCCATGCTCCCGCTAATTCCCTGCTGGAAGTCTTGGCTGACTGTTTAACAGACGATTTTCTCTGTACTTCGCAACAGAGCGAGAGAGCGTGCGCTACTGAGGAGGCTGATTCACGCGAGTCTGGAGACGCCACTACTTTTGGCTCCATTAGGCAGCTTCACAAAGCTAGCAGGACTGAATCTGTCAGATGTGAAATGTTCGTTTAATTTTATAATATGCGCCCTTGAATGAATGAAACCATGCTATTCAGAGGCACTGCTCTGGTGCTCTCAGCATGGCTCCAGCAAGTAAGGAGCAGGGTTATTTAATTTATGTATATTTTGTACATTCTAGCTGAAATTTTCACTAGTTTCACAACAACATAGTTTAGTACAATAATAATGTGCCATAAAACAATTGTAACTATTGCCATTCCGGCGTTTCTGGCACATTTAGGATTCAGAGCCGTGGACCAAATCCATTCAAATCTTTTGTCAGATGGAGAACAAATCCTGGCTGGTTTTGCTAAAGTTTGCAAAAGTTTATGGCAGAGAATTTTTGGAATACATTCAAAAGATTTGTTTGAGGCCATTTGGATCAACTAAGCAAGACTCTAATTTAATTTGTGTTGTCTTTACAATGTTTCACTTCATTTTCAATAATAATGTTTGGTAAAGTTCAGTAAAGTTTGGGGGCTGTTTTTGAAAGTCTCCTATGTTCACCAAGGCTGCATTTATTTGATAAAAATATAATAAAAACAATACTGTTGTGAAATATTATTACAATTCAATATAACTGTTTTCTATTTATTTCTATTTATTCCTGTGATAGCAAAGCTGAAATTCAGTGTCACGTGATTCTTCAGAAATCATACTAAAGCGAAGCGAATATTCGCATTACGTTACTCGTGGGATGTTTTACACATCAAACCAGATGTGACAATAAGCTCTTCGCTAATTGGCCTGCGCAACAATGCATCATGTGAATTTCCCGCTCAAGAAAACACAGGTTGTTGGCGTCAATAGCCTTGTGGTTAGAGCGTCGACACATAGGCAACCCGAGTTCAATTCCCGCCTCAGGTTCCTTTGCCGATCCCACATTCCCGTCTTTCCTCCCAGCTATTTCCTGTCATCTCTCTGTTGTCCTATTGCAATTAAAAAGGCATAAAAAGCCCAAAAAAAGTAAAAAAAAAAAAAAAAAAAAAAAAGACACACAGGTTGTGGCTGGAAGGGATACAGCTATGGCTGGAAAGTAACAAAAAAAATACATTGGCTACCTATTAGATTGTGTTCTATTAACATCTAAACTAGGGCTCCAATGATTATTCAATTCTATTTGAGTATTTAATTCTAAAAAATCCTCAATTGCATTTCGCCCATGTCGAGTAATTGGCAAAATACTGGAAGTGGCGAATTCCACATATCAAACCCATTAAAAAATCATAATGCTATTAAGAACTCACAAACGCTACGATTCAATTAAATAAATGAAGAGTTTGGTTCCAAAACGCTATAAATCCATTTTGATTAATTTGAGTAAAAATGCGTTTTCTTTACCAAGAAAGTGGCAAACCACTATTTTCTGTTTCAAACTTTCACATAGCATCTTTAGGCTTTAGGTTTATTTTTTCCCCAAAATGCAATAAATCCATCAGGGCTCTACACTTAAAGAAATTTAAAAAAAATTAGGAGCACCTTCTAATCAATAATCAAAAAATCTGATAAATTCCCATTACAAGGTGATATTTGACTCTTTAAAGTGAATTAAAGGGGGATTTTGTTTTTACCTTTGTAATGACATGTTATTGACGTTATTTTTCATGCAAATTTTTTAATAATATATGTTTTTAAAGCTTTTTAAGATTTCTAATTAAAACAACAGAATAAGAACAAGTGGAATAAGAATAGGTTAACAATCAAATAAAATAAGTATTAAAAAAAATTAATTTGTACTACAGAGATGGCACAGAAGAACACAAAAGTGGCTTGTAGATGTATTTTCATTTGTTCAATGAGGCTCAGATGTGTCATGAGTGCAATCAAATATATAAATTCATGTTGAGATTAATGTTTTAAATATAACATTTTGAATACAGAAATACTAAATGATTTAAATAACAGAAAAGATACTTTAAAAATGAAACTGAAACTGCCAGTAGGTGACAGCAAGTCACTGATTTAATTACTGAATCATATCATTCATTTGATTGGTTCGAACAGCTGATCAATTCAGGAATAAAGCAAGTCTTTACGAATGGACAACTGAATCACTGACTCACTAGATTCATTTAAAATGCACGTTCATTCATAAACTAAACACCGCTGTGTTTGAATGGAGATGAGCAGCGGCTCAGTTGTGACTTGTTTCAAACTATTTTTGATGTCGAAATAGAGCAAAATCAGGCAATAGTGTAATGATCAGAAAATTAAGCAACTTAATATTAACTTCTTGTTAATTTAACTGTTGTATTAAATCAATATCTCATTTACAAACTTCCTTAAAAATCATTAAACGCTGTCACTCAACTTAGGTCATCGCATTGTCACAAAGTTCCATTATAATCAATGAAGCTCTCTACACTGCACAATGAATCTCTTATTCACATTCTCTCTATACTTCGTTTATGAAGGGATTCGTCAGATATGTCTGTGATACATTACTTAACGTTGCAAAAACACATAGAAACCTTTGAAGCTCCTCTCAGCGGAAACACAAACATGCTGATCGGGTCAGTTGCACAGCTGCTCCTAAATATTTTTCTCACAGGCGCACGCAGTGTTTTGTGTGTTTGTTCACAAACAAAGTACAAAGTAGATGAGGAAAACTAGGATGCTGGGTGTATTCAAAGAGCCGCCTTTACTGTTTACAATGCGTGGAATGGTGCGCTGTGATTGGTTGAGCGGGTGTATCGCATTCTCCAGAGAAGTGAGACTAGCGTTGTTTTTTTGGGAAAAAACATGACAGAACAACATGGCGGATATCACATTTTACATAAAATTAAAAATGGACTTTTCAATACTGACCAGATACAATTTTTTTTTTTTAAATGGCGTTTATCGCATTTTGGAACCAAACTCTTTAAATATATGTGATCCAGGTTTAATATATGCGCTTTAATTATTTACATGTGTGTAGGTTAAGTACTTAGAGCGGCTCCATTAACAGTAAATGCTGCTATACAAACTGTACTTTACATGTGTGGAGCTTCTCAAACTCCATCTCTGCATGTTGTTGTGAGTTTGGGTTTATTATAACGTTCATCTGGGAATGCATCAGATTTGTTGTAACGTAAATCATTCTAAATAAATCAGTCAATCTAACTCTTCATGGCGAGTTTACACGTTTTCATGTCCACATATTTAAAAAAGCATTACAGTGGCTGTAGCATGACGAAATGGACAAATGTGACCCTGGACCACAAAACCAGTCTTAAGTCGCTGGGGTATATTTGTAGCAATAGCCAAAAATACATTGTGTGGGTCAGAATTATTGATTTTTATTTTATGCCAAAAATCATTAGGATATTAAGTAAAGATCATGTTCCATGAAGATATTATGTAAATTTCCTACTGTACATATATAAAAACTTAATTTTTGATTAGTAAAATGCATTGCTAAGAACTTCATTTGGACAAATTTAAAGGTGATTTTCTCAAAATTTAGATTTTTTTGCACCCTCAGATTCCAGATATTCAAATAGTTGTATCTCTGCCAAATATTGTCCTATCCTAACAAACCATACATCAATGGAAAGCTTATTTATTTATTCATCTTTCAGATGATGCATTAATCCTAATTTTGAAAAACTGACCCTTATGACCGGTCACAAATATTAAAGATTTAGTGTACCTTTGAATTAAATGTTGTTGAGTCAATACTAAACACAGATTAAATCGCGCAGGAAAGTATAAAAACTATTGTCAGGCCATTGTTGGCACCCTCTGCAGGCATTTGTTATAATACGTAATGTACTTTACCTCTATTGTTTAAGTACAGACAAGTTTTAAGCCTAGTCCCAGACTACACTGTAAGTCTGAGCTGTTTCAACTAAAAGAAACTTGCACTAACTGATCTTAAAATATATCAGTGCCTTGTTTTTGGCTCAAGATGCACACTAGTAATGTTTTTTTAAAGGCATGTTTATAAAAATTACTTAAATGTCTTAACTCAACTATGGCCTTAGTCTAAGCCCTGTCTGTGAAACCAGGCCTATTATTGAACAGTTTTGTTCAATAAAACCATGATTACTTGCTAAAGGCTATTGTTCACTTAGGTCTATTTTTATTACTAAAAAAGTATATATATATCTGATTACTTGTTTAATCGTCAGAATAATCGACAGATTACTCGATTAACAAAATTTTGTTTGTGACAGCCCTAGTCTTAACCTATCTCAAACCTAAACCTACCCCTTACGATAATACAAATGCAGTAATTATTGTTGTTCAGCGTGTCAAAAATGCCTCAATATTGACGTGTGTATGTGCAATAAGCCCTGGTGGCCATAGCTGTATCCCTTCTAGCCATTACCGAAGACATGATTGAGGCGAATATTGATTGTTCACGTCAATCGCATCGCCCAATTTGCGTCTATTCGTGTCTTTGCATTGACTTGTATGGAATCTACTTGCACAGATAATTAAATTAACTTTTGTTGTGTACATACACACCTTAATATGCTTTTATGTGACCCTGGACCACAAAACCAGTCATAAGTAGCACATGTATATTTGTAGCAATAGCCAAAAATACACTGTATGATTTTTCTTTTATGCCAAAAATCATTAGGATAGCAAGTAAAGATCATGTTCCATCGAGATATTTTGTACATTTCCTACCATAAATGCAACAAAACTTTTTGATTAGTAATATGCATTGCTAAGGACTTAATTTGGACAACTTTAAAGGCGATTTTCTAAATATTTTTTTTGCACCATCAGATGCCAGATTTTCAAATAGTTGTATCTCGGCCAAATATTGTCCTATCCTAACAAACCATACATCAATGGCTTATTTATTCTTATCTATTCTTTTAAATGTAATCTTATGACTGGTTTTGTGGTACAGGGTCACATATGCTGCAAACATTTCTTATTATTTTTTATCAGCGTTGAAAACAGTTACATTTTGTTCAGGATTTTTTTAATAGCAGTGCATCTGCTCCTAAACATCACATGTGAACTAAAATAACTCTGTGATGGTTGTTTAGATGCATTTTCCTGTCTAGTGATTCTCATTGGGAGATTATTATTAAATCAGACCATCTGGCATAATGAAAAATGTAAAAATAAAAGTAATTTTCTCTATAATTAAACTTCATTTTGTACTTTTAGAGAATTGTTTTCTTCTACAAACATCGATTTTAATATATTTAAAAGTACAGAATGGATTTCTGGCCTCTCTATCACTGGTTGAGACATTAAATTTGCAAGTCAGATCCAAAGTTGTCTTTAATGAAAATATTTTTTACTGCTGTTTTTTCGTTACATCAGCTAGCCATTTGAAGATGGCCATTTCACCCACAGGGCCATAAATGACACCGCACCTCATCTGCTGTGTTAATGTAATTACAACGATCATACATTAGCCTTCTCTAAGACGCTCTTTTTTCAATAGCACCATTAAGGCTGCTAATTTATTTCTCACTGTCCTTTTCAGCTTTGAAAGCCATCATTTAAAACCATCAGCTGTGGAATTGTGCCATTTGCGACAACCAATCATTGTGAGGCCCTGCCAGCGATAATGGAGGAATCAATTAGCTCGCTCTGAAAAACAAAACCGAAAGGACAATTTTACACATTTATAATGCCTGTGTGCTTTGAAGCGCTGCGACTGAACTGGTTTTAACAGAGGTGCAAATAAACCCGCACAAGATTTCTCAGCGCACCAAGATATCTCTCATTTGAATACCAAAGGGAATACGCTAAGATTGAAGATGCATGAGGAACCTGATGAAATTCTGATTCTGAAGAAAACTGAGTGAGTTATACGAAGAGGAAGGGGGGTGACGAAGAAAACAGACAGTGAGAAAGTGGAGATGGTTAAGGACAGGGACACAAACACAACTAAACATCTAGAGGTGGCCATACTCGTCCTGGTTGGGTGCGGACGGTGCGCTGGAGGAGTCGCTGGAGGGCTTGCCCAGCGCTTCCTTGGCAGGGTCACTATCTGTGGTCTGGTGGGCTCCTCCCTGTACCTGAGAGTCCTTACTTTGGGGGGCACTGGCCGGCTCAGCCGGGCTCTGGCCGTCGGCTTTGGCCAGATCTGCAGGGGTTGAATCATCTAAGGGCTTTGAGGTCTGGTTGGAGGGCGTATCGCTCAGGTCCACCAGAGGGGCCACGGCTGCAGGAGCAGCTTGTGGGGAAGTAGGAGAGGTGACGCTAGGTTTGGGGGTGCTGGATTGGGGGGTGGCTTTAGGGGCCGCTTTAGGCTCGGCCGCAGGGGCGGTGCTTGAGGTAAGGGTGGTGCTATCGCTAGCAGGACTGTCAGTGCCGGGGTCTGAGTTAGTGGTTACAGAGGGGAGCAAGTCCACTACTGTTGCTGTGGTGTCAGCAGCGTGCCTGTGAGGACAGCGGGAAGAGAGAGAGGAGAGACGGGGAGAAGGAGATCCACACAAAGAAAAAAGAGGGAGGGAGGGAGGGAGGGAAGGCCAAGGCAAAACATACATACACATACATCAGTAAGTCCAACATGCATTTCAAAATAAAACATACCATGTTAGGTAATCACAAAAAGTGAGGGGGTGTGTGGTATCTACACTATTAAATTACAACATAGAGACTGTTAAACACAAGTCGATGTTAATAACCTGAAGAAAAGACTGGAGTTTTTGTTTTGGACTGTGTGTGTTTTTGGGACTCACTCAGGGTCGGTCAGAGGGGTGGTTTCATTGGGTTCGGTGGGTCCTCCTCCTTCATGGTTTGGTGTGTGTTCCTCCTCAGTCCTTACCTCCACAATGGGCTCCTTAGATTCATCCTTACTGTAAACGGCGACACACCAGAGTTACTGAGTTTAACAAACATCACAAGAGGTGTGAATATATCGCTTGCAAACATGTAGTGAACATTGTTGGCTAACACAGATAAATAAAGGATTTGTTCAAATTTGCAGCATTGAATAAAACAGGTTGAAGATTATAAATAATCGGCATGTCTTGCACCATATGGTGTAATTTTCGGTAACGCTTTAGATTACAACCCGCAAAGAACTACGTAAGTAAACTGAATTTACGGTGTATGTTTCTGTAATTATAGTGTACCTATAAAGAACGTACATGTAGGTATAAGGGAACAAAATGTTATATTTGGGTAATAAGGGGATAACAAACCAGATATTCAACCTGCAAAGAACTACATAAGTATACTGAATTTACGGTGTACGTTTCTGTAATTATAGTGCACCTATTAAAGAACGTACATGTAGGTATAAGAGAACAATATGTTACGTTTTGGTAATAGAGAGTAACAACCAGATATACAACCTGCAAAGAACTGCGTAAGTAAACTAAAGTTACGGTGAATTTTTCGTATTTATATTGTACCTACGTGTAAGTATAAGGGAACAATAGGTTATGTTTGGGTAATAAGGGGGTAGCAAACAGATATGCAAATAATTTATAATGGATTAATTTAAAAAACTTAACAGGTACCTTTTCTATTAAATCGTAAGTTTGGTGTATCTATACGTAAGCTTTTTAAAATTACTGGGAAATTATACTCTTGTTCCATGTAGTTACAGGGTAAGTGTGCCATCTGCGGGTTGTAAATTAAAGTGGCGACTGTTCCCCTCTTGTTCAACGAAGTTACAGGGTACAACACGTATAACAACGCGACGTAAAATGTGGTTCTACAAAATGTACATTTATTTACATTTTTACAAACATTAAATGTACAATACTGACATATTTACATCATCTAAACATTTAACGTTTACTTAATATGAAATTATAACATTTAACTCTGTTCTGTGTGATTTCTGTTGCCAGCTCGTTTCCAAGAATAGGTCTACATAATGTTATCATGACTACACGGTAAACCCTTAAAATAAATAATATTTCTGCAATCGTTTAATCATTCATGTAATATTAACTTCGTTTGCCGTGGTGGAACACAAAGGCGTTTTCTCTAACATGCTGTGACTAACAATAGAACCATAAAATACACCGAACACGCATCATAATTACAAATTAAACCATTTTATTTGTGTGCTGTAACCCAGATCTTCAGAATCCATACGATTTGCGAGGACCAGAACCAAATTCAAGGCTTTGTCCGGCGATCTTCATCTCCATCTCTAGCAGCGAGTCCAGCAGCAACAGCCATAAACCCGTGCTAAAGTGCATTTTGCGACAGGAAAATCGGACGTTCATTGGCTCTCGCCTGCATTCGTCACAGATTACGACATGCCGTGTTTCTGGTGAGATGTGTTGGAATGACGCGCGGGCGCCTTCGAGGAGTGGATCAAGACAATAATCTGGATAATATTTTCAGCGATTAACAATTTAAATTCTGCTCTCAACCTACTGCACCTCAGACCTACTGTATTCCTCCAGAGAGGACTGCGGCTGCAAACGCATCGTTATTTGGATTACTTTTTGTATGGCTGTTGACATTTTTGCAATAAATAAATGATTGTGATTGCACTTTCCTGTTTTTATATTTTTTATAACTGTTCAGTCATAGTTAACTTTAGGTTTAGAGGTAGAAGTGGGATTAGCGACTATAAAAAAATATTTTTAGATATATTTTCAGATTGTGTGTTTATGTATTGAACCTACCCTGTAACTTCCTTGAACAAGAGGGGAACAATCGCCACTTTAATTTACAACCCGCAGAGGGCACAATTACCCTGTAACTACATGGAACAAGAGTATAATTTCCCAGTAATTTTAAAAAGCTTACGTATAGATACACCAAACTTACGATTTAATAGAACAGGTACCTGTTAAGTTTTTTTTAAATTAATCCATTATAAATTATTTGTATATCTGTTTTCTACCCCGTTATTACCCAAACGTAACATATTGTTCCCTTATACTTACACGTAGGTACAATATAAATACGAAACATACACTGTAACTTCAGTTTACTAGCGCAGTTCTTTGCAGGTTGTATATCTGGTTGTTACCCCCGAATTACCAAAACGTAACATAGCCTATTGTTCTCTTATACCTACACATACGTACTAATAGGAACACTATAGTTACAGAAACGTACACCGTAAATTCAGTATACTTATGTAGTTCTTTGCAGGTTAAATATCTGGTTTGTTATCCCCTTATTACCCAAATATAACATATTGGTCCCTTATACCTACATGTACGTTCTTTATAGGTACACTATAATTACAGAAACATACACCGTAAATTCAGTTTACTTACGTAGTTCTTTGCGGGTTGTAATCTAAAGCGTTACCTAATTTTCTAACAAAAATATGTTTATATTAATTTATAGCTTCCGCTGTGTTAAAGTAAGAAATGTAAGGGAAAATTAGCATTAAATAAAACAACAACAACAACAAAATAAAAAGACATATTGTCTTATGTATAATTTTTGTAAAACTGTAAGAAGGGGAGGTAAAAAACCCTTTAAGAAATTAATTTCAGGAAAATGCACATTTATTTAAATATTTAAAAAAACTTTTCACAAACAACATACATATATATTTTGAATATAATGCTGAATAAGTTTAACGCAATATTTATTCAGAATTAATGTAAAACCATTGGCATGGAAAGTAAAGAAAAATATATTTCATAACAATTTGACATTTGATAATAGCTGTTTTTAGCAGAATATTTCTATATATATCATATTTGTGAAACTATTGGTAGGGCAAGTAAAGATAAAATTATATTTCATAATTTTAAGTTTATTTTATTCTGACATATGATAATAGCTGTTTTTAGTAGAATGTTTCTATATTTATCATATTTGTGAAACTATTGGCAGGGCAAGTAAAGAAAAAATTATATGTCATAAAAAAACGTAAGTTTATTTTATTTGGGCATACGATAATAGCTGTTTTTAGCACCATATTTTTATATTTATCAAACTTGTGAAATTATTGGCAGGGCAAGTAAGAAAAAAATTATACTTCATAACAATTTTAAGTTTATTTTATTCTGACATATTATAATAGCTGTTTTTAGTAGAATATTTCTATATTTATCATATTTGTGAAACTATTGGCAGGGCAAGTAAAGAAAAAATTATATGTCATAAAAAAACGTAAGTTTATTTTATTTGGGCATATGATAATAGCTGTTTTTAGCACCATATTTTTATATTTATCATATTTGTGTGAAACTATTGGCATGGCAAATAAAGAAAAAATATATTTCATAAAGAATGTAAGTTAATTTATTTGAGTATACGATAACAGAAGTTTTTAGCACCATATTTTTATATTTATCATATTTGTGTAACTATTGGCAGGGCAAGTAAAGAACAAATTATATTTCATAACAATTTTAAGTTTTATTTTGACATATGATAATAGCTGTTTTTAGCACCAGATTTTTATATTTATCATACTTGTGAAATTATTGGTAGGGCAAGTAAGGAAAAAAAAAATATTTCATAACAGTTTTAAGTTTATTTTATTCTGACATATGATAATAGCTGTTTTTAGCACCATTTTTTTTTATTTGTCATATTTGTTAAAAAAAAAGTTTTTTTTTAGTAAAACTGTTGTCAGTTCAAGTAAAAATATTTTTATATTTTCGGATGATAAAATATAAATAAACGTATGTTTATTTTATTTTATTTTATTTGTGTGAAACTATTGGCATGGCAAATAAAGAAAAAATTATATTTTAATCAATTTTAAGTTAATTTTATTTTGACATATGATAATAGCTGTTTTTAGCACCATATTTTTATATTTATCATACTTGTGTGAAACTATTGGCATGGCAAATAAAGAAAAAATTATATTTCATAAAAAATGTAAGTTTATTTTATTTGGTCATATGATAATAGAAGTTTTTAGCACCATATTTTTATATTTACCATATTTGTGTAACTATTGGCAGGGCCAGTAAAGAACAAATTATATTTCATAACAATTTTATGTTAATTTTATTCTGACATATGATAATAGCTGTTTTTAGCACCATATTTGTATATTTATCATATTTGTAAAAAAAAAAAAAAAAGATGCAAAACTAGATTTTTTTTGTAAAACTGTTGTCAGTTCAAGTAAAAAATATTTTTAGATTTCGCATGATAAAATATAAATATATTTAGAATACACTGTTATGTAAACGGTGCTATTTTGAGGGAACATCCCTCAAAAAGTTTATATTGCTAAGTCCTTCAGTGCAATAAAATAACAAAAATTTGCATATAATAGCTTGCTAAAACAAAGAAAATGTCTTATTTGCACAGCTTTTTCAATGGCTACTAAAACAGATGCAACCAGGCAGCCTTTTCATTCCGATCCAGCATGCACCTCTCTTATCTCAACACTGCCGCCATGAGCCAATATTCACATCATTCTCATTCACAGACTCAGATATGTCACAATCAGCCCTGCCTCGAGCCCTCCTGTAGACCTGATGGTGGCGATAATGATGGGAGAGCCATGACGGATGGCGTTATCGGACAAGAGAACACACACAGATGAGAGGGAAAGGAAAAGACAGGCTCACCTGAAAGCGGCTTTTCCCTCCTCAATATCCTTCCCTTTGGCAGAGGGCCCAGACTTGCCACAGAAGTTGACGGCAATGCACATGAGGAGCCCGCATTTGTTGAGGAAGTAGCACGTGACGTCCACACCAAAGAGGAGCAGGATGAAGACCACGATGAGGATGCCCACGATAGCTCCGGTGCTCAACCCTGAGCTGGTTTCTTTGAAAAGGAGGAAGAGGAGAAAGTCAGAAGAAAGTGATGTAATCGCAAACCAGGCTTTAAAGTGTGAGGCTTTTCCAAAGTGCCATCTATGCAATCTAGCAACAAAAAAAAAATGACATAACTAAATAGTTTTGTATGTTGTACTTAAGTTGAAGTGAGCTTAAAGGATTGGTTTGTTGAAGGCAGTTAGGACTAAAGCCAACACACTCATAGAAACATTCACAGGGTGAATTCACTAAACAACTGCTCATACTCTTAAAACCTGGTTTATGTTTAAATTTAAAGAAATAGTTCACCCAAAAATGAATGTTTGTCATCATTTACTCACCTTTATGTTGTTCCATAACCGTATGTGACTTACTTTCTTCTGTGGAACATAAAAGAGGAATGTTTCAACTGTTTGTCCATATAATAAAAGTAAACAAGGTGCAAAACAACACTGGATCCATTTACATTCAGTATATGGACAGAAAAAAGAGACATTTTATTTGGTCTTGAATAAAGAAAGTCATACTGGTTTGAGTAAATGATGACAGAATGTTCATTCTTTAATTCATTGTATTTTTTGAAATCCTCTTTGTAAACTAGGAAAATGTAACGTCAAGCCTTCCAGAAGCAGTTAGCAGAATTTTATTTGTTTGTGTACATTTTCTATTAATCAGGACAGCAGTAATTTATCAAATGGAAATCTAGCGATGGAGAAGAGTGTTATATCTGGGCGTACGTCCAAATGCGTGGTGTAGATGAGTCCATTTTACACATTTTAAAGAGGTGCCTGGATCACAGTGTTAAAATCACGCTGTACAGTTCCAGTAAAGTATGCCAGATTATGGCTGTCTGATATATCCTTCACAACCTAAATGCGTAGTGCAAATAGCACAGATTTTGTTACTGGGTTTGCATAATTCTCTAATTACTAAAACAACAAACATATGCAAATAAAAAGCGCTATCACTTCATTTCTAGTGAATTCACCCCCATAATGTTCACCACACAGATTGCCAAAACGGGATGCCTTTCATGTATTATCCACACACAGTATACAACATAACATCACATACAGGCATTCTGAAGCATGGAAATGAACCCAGCATGCTGTTTCAGAGACATAATTAACTCTCTTTATACAGAACTTCAGCAGTCTTGTTCAGAACGTTAACTACAAGGCTTGTTCTGTTCGTATTCATGCACATATTTCAACAGAGAAATTGCACTGGCATGGAACGGTGAAGATAATCTCAATATTCAGCTCTTAGTGCATTCACTTATGAGGTAACTCCTGTGGAAACACACACACAGCACACACAAATGGAAGCCATACTGATGAAAATAAAAGGAAACACCACGTTAAAGGAACGAGGATTAAACGAGATGGAGAAAAACAAGCAGAACTGTGTTTTCAGCTTTTGAAAACACAGACTACTTACCAGGAATGACAAGCTAAACGATGAATATGCTAAATAACTACAGGATCTATTGAGTCTGGATCAGTAAACAAAATGTACAATGAAAAAGTGGTTTAATAAACATCAGCTATATGGATTTTCATGTCGTGCCGGTAAACATGGCAATTCATATAAACTCAGTTCATATTACTGCATGCTGAAATATTTGATCAAATTGTGGGAAGATGATTCAATCCATCTAAAATAAAATAAAATAATGAAAAATAAATGTGTGTGTATACACTGCCCTCCAAAAAGTTTGGAAACGCCCTAGAAAAGAGGGGTTTTGGACAATGTTGGCATGAATCCTTTTTAATTTGTGATAATTTTGCCATGATAAGGGACAACACAAACTACGAAAACAAACAGTTTATACATAGAAAAAACTTATATTCTCGATTTATCAAAATATCCACCATTAGCAGCTATTACAGCTCTGCATAATCCGGGCCTAAATTCATCATATTCTAAACTTAATTGGCAATCAGTTGTTGAAGCTATTAAGGAGTGCTGACCCAAAAATCTTTTAAAAACCTGGGCCAAGTTAAACCAGTAACCAGGCATCACAGCTGGCAAAGGGGCATGTCTGATTTTGACATGTATATATTGGCATTATTATGTAATCAAAATGAAAATTATAATTGCTGGTCTTCAATGATGATGTCAAGTTACTTTAATGTATTTGCACCATAAAATAAGGATTTATGATGCTATCGTCCGAAACCACACTTTGCCAGGGGTGTTTTCAAACTTTTGGAGGGCAGTGTATATAAACAGTTGAGATAAGTAAAAAGCTAATACCTACTACCATAAACCAGTTGTTCTGTAATAGGTTGTTTTATTCTACTGTTAAAAAGCACCGTCCTTCGGATGAGACGTTAAATCAAGGTCCTGACTCTCTGTAGTCATTAAAAATCCCAGGAAAAGAGTAGAGGTGTGACCTCAGCATCCTGGCAAGGTGTGACCTGTGGCCTCCTAACAATCCCCATATCTACTGGCTTCATCACTCTTTCTCCTCTCCACCAATAAGCTGGTGGGTGGTGGGCGTTCTGACGCACTATGGCACCACCACACTGGTGGTGGACGAGGAGATACCCCCCTCACAATGTTGAGCGCTTTGAGTTCTTAGAAAAGAAGTAAAATGCTTGATAAATGTAATTAATTATTTTTGTTATTCTTAAAACATCTTCATTGTGAGCAAATTCTAATTCACTTACTTTTATATATTAAGTCATAATATTCACCTGACACAGAACGCATGCATGCATGTAGTTGCACACAGCTTTGATGATATAATATGGTGGCTGTTCATAAAACTTAAGCTAACATAGTTTATTGCTAGCCTAACACTCTATTGGCACTTCATTCAAGTATTCTTGTGAGTACACAGCCATAGATTATACCATGAATTAAGATGAACAAGCTAACTGAATTTGCAATTAGGCTTATATCGAGTTCTAGGCAACTTCGCATGAAGTGTCTCTAATGAAACGTCCTTCTAAATCATTGATGGAGCCACATAAAGACCTAAAACGCATCTACGTGTATCAAGGAGATCATGAATTATGGATGCACTCAACACTCAACCTGGAGGAAAAATGCATTAGACAAAACTATTCTAAGAAAAAAACACCTGCAGCTCCACTTGAGTCGTACAGCTCTCAGAAAACGGTGCTCAAGACTTGTAGTAGACCTACGATAATCAAAAACGTATTACGAATTTAAACCAAGAAACCTGTATGATAGGCAATCGGGTGCTGTGGACTTTGTGATGAAATCTAGCCATCGTAGGAGTCAACACACTCCATGGAAGTATATAAGAGGCTGGGTAACGGCAGGTAAAGCTGACAGATTTAATCTACTGGCCAGCCAGGAGAGGGCCGAGAGCGCTTCTCCTAGCTCGGAGCGCGGAGTGGGCCGCACTTGTTTTCCTGAGCTTCAGCCTGCATTTTAACAAGTGCGATAAATCACGGCACACATCTGAGCACAAAGGCTGTCTCGCTGAGTGCCTTCACTGGCCAAAAACACCCTGCTCTGCTGACTCAGCAGCGTGCTTGAAAGGTCTTCCAGACACTGGAGCCGTCCCCACATATTATAAACATTATCATGTTCTGAATACGGAAAATTGGTGTGCTAAAAAAACTGACAATGCGGTGCATTTTATATGTAAGTGTTAGATTGAATCAAGGCAGTCTGGAATGCAAGGACAGAGTTAGCTGTTAGCATTCCTATGGTATATGTACCTGGAAACACCTGACATCTTTGCTCATAGGCACTCAGATCTGGACACTTTTTTTCAACCCAATTACTTGACATGTAACTGTATTATGAATTGTTGCAGCGTATATATAATATGCAGCAGTGATGTCAAAACTAAGAAGACTAATTTGCTATGGGTTCCCTAGAGAATGTTTTTTTAATTATGTTGTACAACAAAACATCAAAGTATTGTCAAGTTATGCTTACCACAGGAAAAACTCTTGGCGAATGGGTCCTCCGAGTTTTGACATCACGTCTGCAGCACTCGACGTAATATAAGAGATGTGAATTTTGAATGGCTATCAATGGAAAAACAGGCTTTGTGTCTTCAGAATGCTAGCTAACGTTAACTACGCCACTGCAGGATCAAAACCGAACTGCAGATGTTATAACAATTTGTGAATACTTTTTAATAGCTCCAGAGGCATCTGCTGAATGTGACTTTTCGCTAACAGCCCGTTTTAACCTTCACGGCACGGTCATTACAAATGCTCAGTCTGTTCTGAGGACTCTCAGGTTATTCAGACACCTCCAGACTTGGCACTTGCCTCCGTCTCCAGTCACTCTCAGTGATAAGTGCGAACAAGTGGCACTTCTGCGGGTGCCAAGTTTGGATTCTCAAGTCATTTTGCCTCTGGTTCTGCTAGTCTGAATGAAGCTGAAGATCCATCCGGAGTGGCATTAAACATCCCAGACGGGTCAAAACAGGGTGCTGCTTTTCTGATGAAATGTCACCTAGCACCAACACACAATGATTAAGGACAGAGACGCACCTGCATATGAATGATGAGCCCGACAAACTGATTGGCACATGCGTTTCCAGGAGTCAAAACTCCAGGGCGCATCACTTTATTACCATGAGAATCCATTCCAAAATGGGAAACAAATGCTACTCCATTTTATTGAACAAACGACCCCATTCCCTCCCCCATTTATTTTCATAACCCTGCTATATATATGAGCTTTTATACTGTAAGACACTTAATTACATTAGTTGCACTTTACTCGACACCCTCCCAGGAAATGCCTGCATAGGTCTTGCATAATAATGACACTCGTATCTCCGCTCTCGATGGCATACGGCAGCCTCGGACATGTAAACTGACCACCATCTTCTTTAACACGGACAGCCGGCAGGAAGTCAGTCGACATCCATACCTGTATCCGTCCATCGCTAATGTTCAAAATTGATTTATACGGTTACAACGGAGGCGGTGCCATGCACACAAGAACGCTTGTGGGTTTCGCATTGAAATTCAGTCTGGGGGGTGTTTATGTTAAATCCTGTCTAAGCAAGAAAACAGCCTTAAGGAATTTAGCATTTCAGAGTAGAGATGGTCAATCAGAAGTACTGCAGAACACTCCTGCCCTTCAAAAGTAAAAGGCTCCGTGGGTCCCTCCGAACCGACATTGAGCACCATGTCATCATGGGACAAACATGAAACGGTCACGCATTATGGTCCCATGCAACTCGCTGTCGCGAGATTCCGACTCGAAATGTGTGTTTAAGAACACAAAATAAACAAAACAATCCATCTAGCTTACCGTATTTTCTTAAAACCTACAATGATTACTGCATGACACCATACTGGTACGTTTATACAAAAAATGTATTACAGAACATAATTAAATTACACGGTTGAAAATGACACTTATTGACGTGGATGAGTTTAACAGCAGTAGCATTAGTTTTGAATGGTCTTTTCAAGTAAGAAGCAGAGAAAAGAAAATGTAAATAAAATCCATTACAGAAAGTATATATTTTCTGAATCGTCTAAAATTATGTACATTTTGTCACAAAAAACACATTTCCATGTCAACACACAAACTTGGTGCCTATTTCTTAAACACACCCTTCCAAATTAGTTAATATCTTAATAATAACAATAATAGGAACAACAACAAAAGAATAAGAAACTTAAAAATGAATGAAGGTAATGAAAATAAGGACTTTTTATCTCCTAAATGGGCCCTAGAATAATTATATCGAGATTAATATCAGGCTTCTTGATAGGAAAAGATTTTCTACAACACTCCCAAAAAGTCCATGGTTTGAAATCAACTTTTCAAACACACCAGCGTTGCCTTGCTTAAACATAAAATGAAGAAGAAACTAAAAATGACAAGAAACAAAAAAGAAAACAGAATGACACAAGCACCGAACACTCTGCTTAATTCCAATACATGTAACTGATATTCTTTTTTGTTTGTTTGTTTGTTTGTTTAGCCTGCGAGAGGATCAGAAAGGCGTAGAAAACTGAAGGGTGTGGTTGAAGAGTGGACGGGGCTCCTCTCCTCTGGTGAGCCCCAGTTTATGAGAGCACTAGCACAGTCAGCATGGAGAACATGAGAGTGACGAGAGCGTACGTCACAGAGGAGCAGCCAAGGGTTGCTGAGACCACACATCCCACACCACCACACCAAAAAAAAAGACACCCGAACACCACAGGGACAGTGCACAGGAAAAAAAAATGCAAAAATGGTGGAAAAAAAACATTTTTGAGTGTGTGTTTGACAATGCGATGATCCGGTGATGTCCGATTTTACACATGGAGACAGAAAAAGGGAAAGAGGGAGGGAAGGAAAAAACAGGGAAAAAAATTGGGAGAGAGGGAGAGAGAAAAAAGAGAGAGAGAGAGAGAGACAGAGAATAGGTCAAATACTGAAAATTAAGTTTAAAGGTTAATCAAGATTAGAAAAGAATATCAAAGGAAAGATCAAGCAAGTTAGTAAAAACCAAAGTAAGAAGGCCGTAGCATGTTAAAAGCACAGCAATGACAGCAAGTCGAGAATGATAGGACAACGATAGCAAAATGATGGGAAAAATGGAATTATAAGGGACACAAAGACACGTACAATCAAGAAACACGGATCAGGCAACTTTCCTGGTATTTGACATTGTGTTTTATACTTTACAGCCAGTTTTTGATATGCAGTTGAAATCAAAAGTTTACATACACCTTACAGGATCTGCAAAATGTTAATTATTTGACCAAAATAAAAGGAATCATACAAAATGCATCTTATTTTTTATGTAGTGCTGACCTGAATAAGATATTTCACATAAAAGACATTTACACATAGTCCACAAGAGAAAATAATAGTTGAATTTGTAAAAATGACCCCGTTCAAAAGTTTACATATATTTGATTCTTAATACTGTGTTGTTACCTAAATGATCTACAAGTATTTTCTTTGCTTTGTTTAGTTATAGTTGTTCACAAGTCCCTAAACTGTTTGCTGTTCTTCATAAAAATCCTTCATGTCCCACAAACTCTTTGGTTTTTCAGCATTTTTTGCATGTTTGAACCTTTTCCAAAAATGACTATGTGATTTTGAGATCCATCTTTTCACATTGAGGACAACTGAGGGACTCATATGCAACTATTACAGAAGGTTCAAACACTTAATGATGCTCCAGAAGGAAACACAATGCATTAAAAGCTGGGGGGTGAAAACTTTTTGAATTTGAAGATCAGGGTACATTTAACTTATTTTTTCTTCTTGGAAACATGTATCTTTTGTAGCTTCTGAAGGGCAGTACTAAATGAAAAACCTGATATTTAGGCAAAATAAGAAAAATGTACATTCTGTTCAAAAGTTTTCACCCTTGGCTCTTAATGCATTGCGTTTCCTTCTGAAGCATCAGTGAGCGTTTGAACCTTCTGTAATTGTTGCATATGAGTCCCTCAGTTGTCCTCAGTGTTAGATCTCAAAATCATACAGTCATTGTTAGAAAGCGTTCAAATATCCATAAATCTTGAAAAAACAAAACATTTGTGTGACCTGAAGGATTTTTCTGAAGGACAGTGGGCAGTTTAACTGTTCAGGACAAACAAGTGACTCGTGAACAAATATCGCTAAACAAACAAACAAAAAAATCACTCTATGTAAACCTTTGAACGGGGTATGCTTTTAAAAATGCAACAATTATTTTCTCTCGTGGACTATATGTAAATGTCTTTTATGTGCAATATCTTATTCAGGTCAGTACTAAATAAAAAATAACATGCATTTTGTTTGATCCTCTTATTTTGGTCAAATAATTAACATTGTGCAGATTCTGCAAGGTGTATGAAAACTTTTGACTTCAACTGTATATTACATATCCTCTTTCTTTAAAGGTGAAGTGTGCAATTTCTGCTCTGTGTCTCCAAACAACATTTATAACAAAAAGTGTAATTGAACTGCAATTGCTCTGTCAAATAGATAGTCCAATCCCAACCCCAGTGGTCTTTAATAGCACCACAGAGACAGTGTTTACACCTTTTGGAGAAATTCATCTACAAATGGCTTATTTATAATTGCCTCTATTGCGCAGAGATAGAGAAGGCATTTTAAAAACCAAACATTATTACATAAACTGCACACTTCAGCTTTAAACAAGTGCTTCCAGAAAATTCCATTTAAATTAATTATAACTAATTCAAAAAACGTTCTACAAGAAATTAGGAAACAAACAAGCTTTCATCTTTTTATGTCGCAAACACCAGGGAAACTTTGCCCAGTCAGAAGACGAGGCGAAACAAACAGGTTATGATGCAATACGGTGTAATAATGCGCTGGATGACTGAATGAGTTTTCCGATGTTATTTAAACGGCACAAACGTTAACGGGCATTGTATTAGAACAGCTTTAACTCCATGTCAACTGTAGCCGGGGAGATTTGGATTACAGGAAGTAGAGCTTTAGCATTTGCCGTTAGCCGTACCACGCACGAAAATCCACTGGCTCCCTATTTTAATTCCTGCCAAACTCTCTCCATCTGGAAAGCGAAGTAATATGTCATGTGATAATAATAGTGTCCAGACAGTTTTAAGGGTGTCTAACTTGTCTCCCGCACGCTGGTCCGAATATAAGACTCTAGAGAAGCGTGAATCGCTGTCTGAGCAGCTGTTTTTGGACCATCGTTTCCAACAGCAGCTGCTCCAGCTGATGCAGTACAGATGTTGGGCTAAAAATAAAAGCTGCTTTTTTTAACTCCCACATGTTACACATTGAGGTTAACAACTCTGCAATGTGTAAGTGTGGCGAGATAAGGGACAAAGGAAGGCTTTTCTATCCATCTGAACCTGTCTTGCACAAGTGCTCCGAGATCCAAAGCTCCCACTGCTATATGGCTGCTTCCCACTAAGCGGATGAGAAAAAGCAGGTCTCTTGGCCATGCACCGGCAGATGCCTGTTAGGTCCTCAGTAAAGCATTAAACCATTAATCCTGTTGAGGCGTCATCATGCAAAACCAGAGGATGCCTCCCCACTGAGAGCGGGCAGATAGTCAGCCCAATTCAATCGGTCTGCCGCAATGAGCCTGAACTGAGCCTCAGTTCAGCCTCGAGAAAGAGACCGAGGAAATAGAGAGAGGGATGATCTAAGGCCCAATTTTTTATCAGCGGGGAAGCAGCTCGCAAGAAAACAAAAACACAGCACTGCCAATGGAGCACAGACCAAACGAGCCCGTGGTGGAGGGGGGTGGATGGTTTAACGGACCTGCTGTGGCTTTTTGCCTCCCGAGTGCCAAATAGAAAATCTCATCTCCACTGATATCATCTGCAATCGCTCCGAGACTAGCAATAAAGCCGGCTGCAAGAGTCAGGGGGAGGTTGCCGGAGGGGTCAGGGCTCTGGAGAGGAGCTGAAGGTCTCCAGGCTTCACCCGTGGCCACCTCTCACAGACATTTATCACTCTGCACTCTTATTACTCTAAGATTGTGTCAAATCACTCTCTAGAGGAGGCCAGGCCACAACCTGAATTGACACAAGGGTGGCCTGTGTAATCCACAACAAGACCTGCTAGTAGGATGGGGTTAACAGGGGTTGGGTTGAGGCGGTCGGGCTGTTGGCTGCTCCGGCTGGCAGTGGCTGTGCTTCAGGGTTAGGGGAAGGGTCGTACCTGGAATGGCGGTGGGCTCTGGCAAGGTCCTGAAGGAGAGGACGCCGGGTGCAGATCGTCCTCGCTGGTTTTCGGCAATGACGTTGACCTCGTACTCCGTGTTCCACTCCAGACTTTGCAGAATGGCGTATTCGCTGCCGCTGGGCAGGCGGATCTCCGGCTTCCAGTCAGAGCGATTCTTCTACGAACACATGTGGACACACTTAATAAGGGTCAATGACACGATGCTCATTTTTATATTCACTGCCATTCAAAAGTTTGGGATCAGTAAGATTTTTCATGTTCTTTTTTTATTTGATCAAAAATACAGAAAAAACTGTAATATCGTGAAATATTATGACAATTTTAAATAACGGTTTTCTGTTTTAATACTATTTGAAATATCATCTGTTTCTTTTATGCACAGCTGAATTTTCATCAGCCATTACACAATTCTTTTGTGTCACCTTCTTAACATGCTTAATTTTTTTGGAACCTGTGATACTTTTTTAAGGATTTAAGGATCTTTGATGAATAAAAAGTTAAAAAGAACAGCATTTATTAAAAATAGATTTTTTTTCTTAACAATATCACTTTTTATCAGTACTGACCTTAAACTTTTAAATGGTTGTGTATATTGTTACAAAGGATTTCTATTTTGAATAAACGCTGTTCTTTTTGACTTTTTATTCATCAAAAATATTAAGCAGTAAAAACTATTTTAAACATTGATAATAAATAAGCATATCAGAATGATTTCTAAAGGATCACATGACACTTAGGACTGGAGTTATGATGCTGAAAATACAGTTTTGATCACAGGCATATATTACATTTTAAAGCATATTAAAACAGAACACTGTTATTTTAAATTGTAATAGTATTTCACAATATTCACAATATTACTTTTTATGTATTTTTGATCAAATAAATGCAGCCTTGATGAGGATAAGAGACATACGAGACAAAAAGCATTAAAATCGTACTAATCCCAAACTTTTCAAAAACAACATATTATGCATTTATGTATTCTAATTTCTTCAAAAATCCATAAAATTCACACTGAATTGGCATACACCTCTTCTATGATGTTTTTATTTTCGAAATTAAAATTTAATTTGATATTTTTTGAGGGACATGTTTTAAATCTTCAAATGAATAAAATACTAACAATTTAAATATTTAAATAGATTTGAAAATATTCACAAAACTACTCAGTAATAATTGAAAAACATAAGTCTGCCAAATCAAAGGCTACCAACATGCAGAAAAATGCAGGAATAAAACATAAAAAAATATGAAATTATGTCATAGAGAGGAACCCTGCAGAAACCTCATGACTATGTTCCAAAGTAAAATATTACATAATTAAATTTTTTTATTACAAATTAGTTTTGGTTATAAAATATCATGTGTGATTTTCTAAAAAAAAAAAAGTTTATATTGCTATTATTAAAAAAAAAAAAAAAAAAAAAAAAAAAAAAAAAAAAATATATATATATATATATATATATATATATATATATTTTTTTTTTTTTAACTTTTTTTATTTTGGGGTTAGACCACGCCATTTTTTAAATTATTAAATGTAACTTTATTTCCTAAAAATTGTATAAACATTTTTCTAAATCAAACATGAACACAAAGAGTTGATTTCTAAGAACACTTCTTTAGATTTCGTTTTTTCCTTTCCTTTCTCATGGACACTTTTATGTCACTGACCCGTCAACTTCACTACCTCTCCAAAGGCATGTCACTCTCGCAATGGCGGTATAAATAATTCAAAAGACAGGATGAGTGAAGTATGTTACCTCATGTCCAATCATACTCACAGCTCTGTAGCGCACTAGATAGTGTTTGATGGGAGAACCCCCATCGTCCTGCTTGATCCAGTGGACCTTCATCTCGTTGCCTGTGGACACTGGCTTAGCCTCCAGTTTAGGAGGATTAGGTTCCCCTGAGGAGAAAACGACCAGAAAAAAAACAGTATTAGAAGACCCCAGCACAGATTCAAAATGTCCCCTAACCCAGGCACATTTCCACAGGTAAATGTCCCCTCATCCTTAACCAGCTGATTTGTAATCCACAAGGCATCCTTTACCTCTGAATATGAACTGCAGAAATAGGTTAGCTAATTAAACTCCTGGCTAATTTTAGCTTATAATTAATTTACAGTGTTAACCCAGCTGGGAGAATTTGAAAGGAAGTTACATGGCTAAACTATGGACAAAAACTGGTCAAATTAACGATCAAAGGATGAGATGTAACACTTTATAGTTGAGTCACTTAGCAAAGTCTCAATTCCTCTGTTCTCGTTTTTGGCTAAACTGTCGAGACATCTCATCGCAGAGGCTTTTTGGCAGCATAATGATGACTTCTGCCTCCCATCCTTCCAAATGTGGAACATTAATGAAAGCGCTTGGCTCTTGTAAAAGTGGAGCTGAGTCGCTTGGGCATGTGGAGGGCTTTAATGAGAGCTGGACCTGTATTGGTGGCAGTGACGGAGGAAGAGAGCGGCGCTGTAATGCAGTCTCTGGGGGAGCTCGTTATCTCGACTTGCCCACTACTTAATGACAGAACTCCCTTAATTATCCTCCATGCTTTGATTGGAGATTCTCAGCCATTACATTTAATAATATCAGCGGCCTGAGGGGGGAGGGGAATGCGCATGTGTGGGCGCTTGTTTGGGATGTTAGCTGTCTACCTGTGTCACTAGAGGAGCCTGGGAGGAGGCCACATCGCTCTGCTCCCATTAATCATCATAAATTGCTGCTAGACAAGAGCCCCTATTAGGTACTGATGTCACACTGTGTATATACAACACCACATATACAAAACATGACAAATGAGATGAATTTTAGGTCAAGGGAATAGGATATCTGAATTTTTGACCTAAGAAATATAATGAACAAGTCCGATTTGACACTAATACGTTTACATTCTCCTGGCAGAATCTGCAAAATATAATATAATATAATATAATAGTACACAACAGTTCAAAAGTTTGCAGTCAGTAAATTATATATATATATATATATATATATATTTTTTTTTTTTTTGACTTTTCTGAATTGATTAAAAGTGACAGTAAAGGCTTGCTACAGAATGCTATAAAATGCTATAATTATAATGCTATAAAATATTTTTCAAATAGATGTTATTTTGAATTTTCTGTTCATCAAAGAGTTCTGAAAAATCATGGTTTGCACATAAATATTAAGCAGCACAACTGTTTTCCTGGCAGAATCTGCAAGATATAATATAATATAATATAATATAATATAATATAATATAATATAATATAATATAAATATAATACAATATAATAGTACACAACAGTTCAAAAGTTTGCGGTCAGTAAATTATCACCAAATCAATAAACTAGAATGATTTCTGAAGGATCATGTGACACTCAAGGTTGCTGAAAAATTATATATTAAAATAGAAAACAGTTAGTTAAAAATATAACAATATTTCACAATTTGACTGTATTTTAGATTAAATAAATGTAGCCTTGGTGAACGTAAGTGACCTTTTAAAAAAAATTAAAAATCTTACCACCTCCAAATTTTTAAACAATATAATATAATATAATATAATATAATATAATTAATATAATATTAACAGTAACATTTTGAAATATTTTTACTATTTAAAATAACTGCTTTCTATTTTAATATATTTTAAAATGTAATTTATTTCTGTGATTTCAAAGCTGAATTTTAGCATCATTACTCCAGTCACATGATCCTTCAGAAATCATTCTAATATTCTGATTTGCTGCTCAAAAAATGATTATTAATATGTTGAAAACTGCTACATTTTTTCAGTTTTTTTCAGTTTTAGAAGAACAGCATTTATCTGAAATAGAAATCTTTTGTAACATTACAATGTCTTTATCATCGCTTTTGATCTTCTTGCTAAATAAAAGTATTAATTTATATATATATAATTTATTTCCCAAAAGAAAGAAACAAAAATTATACTGACTCCAAGCTTTTGAATGGTATAGTGTATAATGTTACAAAGCTTTTCATTTGAGATAAATGCTGATCTTTGGATCTTTCTATTCATCAAAGAATCCTGAAAAAAATGTTTTGAATATTGATGATAATAATAATAATTTAAAAAAATGTTTTTTGAACAGCAAATCAGCATATTAGAATGATTTCTGAGGGATCATGTGACACTGAAGACTGGAGTAATGAAAATTTAGCTCATTTCAAAATATATTTAAATAATAAGCAGTTATTTAAAATAGTAAAAATATTTCACAATATTACTGCTTTTGCTGTATTTTGGATCAAATAAATGCATGGTGAGCAGAAGATATATCTTTAAAAACATTACAAATCATACTGTTCAAAAACTTTTGACTGGTATAATATAATATAATATAACATAATATACACAGGACAACATAACTAAATGAACACAGTCAATTCTGCCTTGAGGATTCATGACTTTTTGTAAGCTTTCGTGAACGTTTTAGTTCTTGAAGTGAAGCTGCCCACTGTTTTCCAGGTCCTTTAAGTTTTTTGGTTTCCCAGCATGCTTTGCATATTTAATGATGTCGAGATTAAAAAATGACCAAACAATCGTAAATGGCTTTAAAAAGTCTGGTATGTAAGCGAGATCACTGTTGTAAATTAAGTTGCTATTTAGTCTTTTGGAATATGTAAACATGTTTACAGCCAAAAAACATAAAACAAAAAAGACAGATTCTGCAAAGGATAATGTAAACTTGAAACCGTAACCCTCTATGTTTTTTATGGTCTCGTATCTTGATAAATCTCTTTGTAGTGTTCTGTAATTAAGCTTAATTGAAGTTAAAGGCATTTTTGAAAATTTCAGACCATCAGGCAGTTAGTTTCAGCATGCATGAAAATAGAGGCCTAAGGTGTTTCCCTTCGTGATGAATTGAAGCTTGATTAAAGTTTGCAATCGGATGCTGCAATTTAAATGAAGACAAGTTAATTTAAGACAAGCAGTGCAGGAGTGATGGCAGTTAAACATGTTTTCTGAGATCCAGTCATCATTTCCAGTTAGCTGAAGGACTTCCAGATGCTAAGAAGACAAAGAGGGACAGATTAGGGTTACAGAGAGGAACCATGCGCTACCATGCAGAAGGAGGATTAGATTCAAGGGTCATGGATTATTGCGCCGCTCGATCATGACTAATAATGACTGCTATCCTAACTTGACATATTTCAGAAATAGCAACTGAGAGACACTACAGAAAAAGTGACAGAGACAGTATCTCATCTCAAACCAAGCGCGTCGTTAAAAATGTTTGGTTAGAAAAAGAGAAAGTAGAAGCGTTTTCTTAAAATACGAGGACGCTGTTCCTCATAGGAACAGCAGACGGGTTCATTCATAAGACAAAGACGTACAATTAGGACATGCATGAGAGGCTTTGAGTATAAAGACTGAGACGAGAGACAGAGAACAGAAGTGTGTGTGAATGTGTTCATGCAATAAGTTGTTGTTAGGCTTTGTGGTATGAAGACACTTGGCACGTACTCCATCTATAGCATAATTTATCATATAAAGCACATTTATGATGTGCAAATGAATGAGGGCATGATGATTGATGTTCTTTATACTAATCTGTACAAAAACAAGTGAAAATGTGTCTTTTTTAATAAATGAGTTTGTGAGACATAACCAACTCATTCGATTTATTTTCTTTCATCTTTAAGCAACTCTCTTTTAGAAATAGTTTAACCAAAAATGAACATTTGTTGTAAATGATGTGGAAGGAATTTAGCATTAGATCACTCGCCAGTGGATCCTCTGCAGTGAATGGGTGCCGTCAGAATGAAAGTTTAAACAGCTGACAAAAACATCAAAGTAATTCACACAACTGTGTAATGAAAAGCTGCATGTTTGTAATAAACAAATCCATCAAGATTTTGTTTTTAACTTCTCTGACGGCACCCATTCACTGCAGTAGATCCATTTGTGAGCAAGTGAATTTCTCAAAATCTGTTCCGATGAGCAAACAAACTCATCTACATCTTGGATTTCAGCAAATTTTCATTTTTGGGTGTGCTATTCCTTTAAGATATTCAGACATTTTCTCCAAAAGTTACATCATTTATTAAAAGAATAGTTGAAGTGGGAGGGTAGAAATGATTTATACGTCAGTAGAGTGAAATATGTATTGAAAATCAATAAGAAGTTCAACATGCAGCATGTGTAGGAGACTAAGCTTTGGGATTACTGTCTAGGGAGAGTGGCTGATGGTTTTCAAAAAAGCCAAATAAAGTAGGTGGTGTGAGGTTTCTGAGGATGAATGACTCAAAAATGAAATGGCTCATAAATCCTGATGGTACTGGGTGGGTGTTCCCTCTATCTTCCCCTCATTGACTTCTCTGTTCTCACTGTTAATGGGAATTGGACCAAAATAAAAGAAAAAAAGCCAACATAAAATCAACAAAAAATTACCTTCTGTTCACCAGCGAAGACGACATCATCAGCACCATGCAAGAGTCATATGACAAAGTCACATGATACGCACGCACATGATTGGTGGAAAGGAAAGTGGAAGGGGGGAGGGGTCACATGGAAAATACAAAACATTGAAAAAAATTATACAAACATGGAACGTGTTAAGACCAAAAAGTACAAACAGAAACACAAACAACAAAAAGAAAACATAAATTATAAACATAAATACTTCTCTGTAACATTAGATATAGTGTGTATAGATCCATACAGCAATTCCAGGACAGTTTAAAAAAAAAAAAAACAAACACAAATCAAAGTACTTACAAAAAAAAATTAGCCCTCATGAAACCCATTTAAACTATGCCGGGTAAGAATAGGGTCCAAATTGCTTTATGAATCCATTTCACCGGCAGTATTTCCTCTGACTGCGAGTGGTACTTTTGATAAGAGGATTCAAATGCAGCTCTCTTGCACTGTACATTGAATTATAAATGCCTGTGCAGATTGAATAGCATCAAAAGGGCTGTAAAACCAACTGAAATAGAACAGGCCAGCCAAAGGCAGAGGAAACTCAAGTGATGTTGACCGTACAGATAAAAACCTGCCTCATCTACTGGACATAAAGCTGGATGCTACAGAATGGGCAAATGAGAAGCTTTAAGGCAGAGGCTGCCCATGTGTACAAAGTCCGAGACAATGCTATGAAATGTTGATCTAGGATTATCCATCAGGATGGAAAACAAAAACTTATCTTAGATCAGCAATTTCAGCCTGAGACATCTACATACATGAGCTCAGGACTGTAGCGGGTGGAGGAGGATAAAGAAGAGGAGCAGCATTTTCCATCACAGCAAAGTCGAATACTAGATATTATGTCAAATGTACACCTTCAGGGTATTAAAGAACTCCACTTCCAGAACAACAGTTTACAAATAATTTACTCACCCCCTTGTCATCCAAGATGTTCATGTCTTTCTGTCTTCAGTCGTAAAGAAATTATGGTTTTTGAGGAAAGCATTTCATTTTTCTCCATATAATGGACTTCACTGGTGCCCCGATTTTGAACTTCCAAAATGTAGTTTAAATGCAGCTTCAAAGGGCCCTTAACAATCCCAGCCGAGGAAGAAGGGTCTTATCTAGCGAAACGAGTGGTCATTTTTTTCATACTTTTTAAGCACAAAAGCTAGTGTAGCACAGGCTCTGGGATGCGCGTCCACGGCGCTACGAATCACGTCTAAGTTCATCGTCTGTGTACTCTGGCTCAAAAATAGAGTATGTCGAAAAACTCCATCTCATTTTCTCTTACAACTTCAGAATCGTCTGACATCGTTCTACCTTTTTGTTTGTAAACAGCGTTTGACTTAGTTGCACTTCCTTAGTCTTGCGCATTCGCTTTGTAAACACTGGGTCTACAGTTCCGCCTACGTTCTGCGTACAAATTTTTATTTTCCGAAAAAAATTACAGATCGTTTCGCTAGATAAGACTCTTCTTCCTCGGCTGGGATCGTTTATAGCCCTTTGAAGCTGCATTTAAACTGCATTTTGGAAGTTCAAAGTCGGGGCACCAATGAAGTCCATTATATGGAGAAAAATCCTGAAATGCTTTCCTCAAAAACCACAATTTCTTCACAGCTGAAGACAGAAAGACATGAACATCTTGGATGATAAGGGGGTGAGTAAATTATTTGTAAATTGTTGTTCTGGAAGTGGACTTCTCCTTTAGGACTTGTATGGCTTAATATAACGTAAATAATATCTCTTACTTAAAGGAGAAGTCCACTTCCAGAACAAAAATGTACAGATAATGTACTCACCCACTTGTCATCCAAGATGTTTGTGTCTTTCTTTCTTCAGTCATAAAAAAATAAATAGTGGACTTCAATGGCGCCCCCAAGTTTGAACTTCCAAAATGTTTAAATGCAGCTTCAAAGGGCACTAAATGATCCCAGCTGAGAAATAAGGGTCTTATCTAGCGAAACAATTTGTTATTTTCTAAAAAAAATACAATTTATATACTTTTTAACCTCAAACGCTCGTCTTTTCTCTGCAATGCGCATGCGTACTTTGTGTAAGGTCGAAAAACTCCCATCTCATTTTCTCCTCCAACGTCAAAATCGTCCCACATGATTCTGAAGTTGGAGAAGAAAAAGAGATGGGAGTTTTTTGACATATCCTAACTGTATTGGACCGGATTGCACAGAGCTCGCATGCACCTTGCAGAGAATAGACAAGACGAGCATTTGAGGTTAAAAAGTAAATAAATTGTAATTTTTTTTTTTAGAAAATAACCGATTGTTTTGCTAGATAAGACCCTTATTTCTCAGCTGTGATCGTTTAGTGCCCTTTGAAGCTGTATTTAAACATTCATTTCGCTAGATAAGACCTTTCTTCTTTGGCTGGGATCGTTTAGACCCCTTTGAAGCTGCACTTTAACTGCATTTTGGAAGTTAAAACTCGGGCCACCATGGTAATCCACTATATGGAGAAAAATTGTGTTAAGTTTTCCTTAAGAAACATAATTTCTTAATGACTGAAGAAAGAAAGACACGAACATCTTGGATGACAAGGGGGTGAGTAAATTATCTGCAAATTTTTGTTCTGGAAGTAAACTTCTCTTTTGATATGTAGTAGAAAACCAATGAAATATTGACGTTATTTAAAAAAATCCACATCATTTTATACATTTTGGACTATGGGGGGTGCCATTATTTGCTTTGACGTGAAATGGTTTCATTTGGTGAGCTACTGGCGCTACCTGTTGCGATTTTTACCTCAACACAACTCGAAATACACAACTCGGAAAATAAAATACTGATACAATGACCACAGCTACTGAAAGAGCTAACAGGTGGCGATGCCGTACCATTGATCTTTCTCCACAAGGAGTCTAAACGCCCCGGATATCGGGTGAAATCTGCACTGAGAAACTCCTTCAGTGCCTGCAGCTTCATGACAAGCGTCACATGTTTACATCCAGCCAGTCTCTGCCATTTGTAAACTCTTTCAGTAGCTGCGGTCTACTAATAGCCTCAAAGACATCAGGCCTAAAGTGAAGAGAACAAAGACACTGGTCTTTAGGAAGTTTTATTCGTACACAGGCATATTCTCATTCTTTTCGCCTCTTCTGATCAATAGGAAAGCAGTAAAGACTTACATTGCTTCTCTTTTCGCCCTGCGACTGAAAATAACAACTGAAAGCCGAACAATGTGGTGTATTACAAGTTGTGGTGTGGTAAAAATATCAACAGGTAGCGCCAGTAGCTCACAAAATCCAACCATTTCACGTCATTGAAATAATAGCGCCCCCTATAGTCTAAAATATGTATGAAACGATGTGGACTTTTCACATAACGTAAATATTTAATGGGTTTTCTACTACATATTTTAGTAAGAGACATTGTTTATGTTACATTTAGCCGAGTCTTAATACATTCCATTCCCTTTAAGTTACATGTAAACTTGCATAAATTAACGCCTCATGAAAGCATCTGTTAAAATAAGTTTCCATGCTGGGGTCCATACAAAGTTTTATACAAATTTCTTTATGTACCGTAGTATAGCTTTCTAAAGAGTTCCTAAAGACCTTCTGGCCAAACAAGGTGTTCTTAAGTATGCAATCTAAGACAGATAACTGTACTAATTAAAAAGAACAAACAGGCACATTACACATACAAATATGCACTAACTTTCACTTTGAAGCCATTTGAAACGAGTGTCTGTAAACCACCAGGGTTCCTTATAAACTGTAGCTGTCAAGCAATTTAGAAAGTCTGAAATCTTCATGCTGATTATGACTCATTATCGTACAAAAGAACAGATCTTTTGTTTGCTTATCTACTCATACAACCCTAAAAACCTAAGCCTAAAAAAACACTTATTATATTTTAATTTCTTTGACATCTGAGGAACTTTTAGTTTGGCGCAATCTTAAACCTGCCAGTCAATGTCAACCAAGCAGACAATAGTCAAACAACTGCCTACTTCTAAGATAAAGACCCTGTCATTTCTCTGACTGAATGAGACAGAATAGCTGTCTCCGGAAAGGAACTATCTTTTCAGACCCTCCCAATTTGCGGTCTGTTTGTCGAGAGATCAGGTGTAATCCGTGCTGTCATGGTAACTCTATTTTCAGACTAACGCTTGGTGGCGTCTCTCGCAGGATAGTGGGAAGTGAGAGAGCATTGAGAGTTTCAGTGTTTAGAGTCAAAATTCAATTGTTTAGAAGGCATACACAGATGTACGATTAATTTGGTGATTGTACAAGTTTGTAGAGTTGAACCGTGAGCCCTTGCGCACTTAAACACAGGTTGTTGCCATTTGGCAATTCTCTTCAGATAAAAGCATCTGTGCTTGCATCTCTAAGGGATGTCATGCACTCCTAAGAATGCTAATGTTGACAATTTTGCTTAATGTTGTGAAGACAGCTCCATTAGTCGAGACACTACGCAACACATCTCATTAATATCTCAGAGTGCACAATAGGAGAACTGCATGTGTCATGCTGTTTCTACAACTTTCTGCACATCCAAAAGAGTTTACAAACCATTAGCACAAAAAAGCATGTCGTTCATGTCATATTCCTGTTTGTCTACCATGCAGTGACACGTTAGACAGGTGAGCTGGTCTACAAGCGGATGTTAGTGATGATTCTCTACGGAGGCTTGAAGGTCATGAGCACGATCCCAGTGTCTCATTTCCCTCGCCTTCACTAACATCTACACAATCTCTCTTCTCTATCACAGACGTGTGTTGTCGGTCTACTGTGAACGTCAGCGGTGTGGACTTCGGGAACAATGGTCTAGGTGAGGCGAACAAACGTGTAGCAGGCGGATAAAGAGTGGCAAACGACACTGCACACAGTCGGCATACTCACTAAGGTCGGCAGTGGTTGGAGGAATGGAAGTTGGAGTCTCTGAAGACACTGGAAGATGGTGAGAACATGGTGAGATGTGCTTCCGCTGTGCCGCACTGATTGTAGAGCCACTGCTGCAACAGTTTCATAGCAACTAACTAGTGTACATCACACCGCAGCATCATTCAACCAGTCCAGGCAAGTGCATGCGACCCACATAAAAAGTACCTCAGTGTAGAGACACAAACATATAGTATATGGCCAAATGTATGCAAAGGTGATCCCGGGATGCCATCTGGATCAATGTAATGACAAAATTTATGTGCATGGCACAGTATTATGTGAAATTATTTAATCTTATTAGACTTTAGTCCTTCAGTTGGATATGTGGCATGGGCGACTAAAGTCTAATGAGAATACAAAGAGATCATGCAGTCATTTTAACTGCACGAAACACATAAAAATGGTAAAAGCTGAATACATATTTATTATTTAGTTCAGAGTTGGATAATATAATACCTATGTGAACGTTTTTGTACCAGTATGTACCAATAAGTACATATCAATGCAGTTTCTAACAGAAATGTCCACTAGAGGCGGTAAACAGCGAGCACTTGTAATCATTTTCATACACAGTTACGATTACAGCTCCATATGTTTCGCTTTCTGGCCATAGCAAGCTTGTTCGGTAGCTCAGCCTGCACGGAACTGAACTTAGGATGTGTAATTCTTGGGTACGAATCCCGTGAAAAACATGACTCACGATGAAAAAGCTGAAAGATGAGAAATCGAAAAACAAGCTAAAAAGGCATGTTTGCAATTGTGTTTTTACATCACTTTCGCTTGTTTAGGTGTAGTGCAGATGATGCGTTATTTTAAAATGTCATGCAGCATTAGAGTTATAGCGCCACTCAATGGACATTTCAAGTCAGAAATGCGATGACATACAAAACCAACGTCACATAAAATGTACCATATGTATGTTAAATTTTTTCTGGGAAAAAACGAACACTCTTTTAGCGCAACTCAGTGGACATTTCAGTTGGAAACTGCAGTGATATGTACTTATTTGTATTTCGTGTCTCGCAAAAAAGTTGCCACAGGTACGTTTTTGTCATGGGACCAGGCTGAAAATATAAATATAAAACAAATAATTGAAATGACTACAAAATAAAATAATTTTCTGTTGGTTTGAAAGTCAGTTATTTTATTCATTTATTTATTATTATTATTATTTTTAGCAAAATCCAATATAATATACACTACCATAGTTTTAGTGTTTTTTTTTTTTTTTTTTTTTTTTTTTTTTTTTTTTTTTAGTTCAGTAATCAGTAATGCAGTTCTTTTCAGCTTACTATTATTTAAAGAATATTGAAAAAGTATCATGGTTTTCATAAAATTATTATAAGACATGTTTCTTCAGCACTAAATCAGAATGTTGAATTGTGACACTGACAAAAGAAGCAATAGCAGCTGAAAATTCAGCTTTGCCATCACAGGAATAAATTACATACATAAATTATATTAAAATATAAAACAGTTGTTTTAAATTGTAATAATATTTCACAATATTACTGTTGCAGTATTTTTGACCAATCTTAAACTTTGGAACGGTAGTGTGCTTTCTTTTATACCGAAAAAAGAAGAAAAAAAAGGATTAAAAAAAGTGCTCTGTGTGAACTGGTCCTAAACCTTTATTTTAATCACTCTAAATCTAAAATATAATTGAAATGTATTAAAATAAAATGTACAGTACCCAGACATTTCTGGTCATGAAGTAATGGTTTGAGATTAAAGGGTTAGTTCACCCAAAAATGAAAATTCTGTCATTAATTACTCACTCTCAAGTCGTTCCAAACCCTTAAGACCTTCGCTGATCTTTGGAATACAAATTAAGATATTTTTGATAAAATCCAGGAACTTTCTGACCCTGCATGGACAGCAACACAACTGACACATTGCGTTGAAAGGTAGTAAGGACATTGTTAAAACTGTAATGTTATGAAGCTATGTTATGAAGATTACGTTTTGTGTGCAAAGAAAACAAAAATAATGACTTTATTCAACAATTTAATCTCTTGTCAGTTCACGAGAGTACCACACACGCCTCTGCTTGTACGCACGTCAAAGACTGACAGGGAAGAAAATAAATTGTTGAATAAAGTTGTTATTTTTGTTTTCTTTGTGCACAAAAAGTATTCCTGTAGCTTTATAACATTACGGTTGAACCACTGATGTCACATGGACTATTTTAGCGATGTCCTTTATACCTGTTTGGGCCTTGAACATGTCAGTTGCGTTGCTGTCTACGCAGGGTCAGAAAGCTCTCAGATTTCATTAAAAATATCTTAATTTGTGTTCTGACAATGAACAAAGGTCTTACGGGTTTGGAACGGCATGAGGGTGAGCAATTAATGACAGAATTTTCATTTCTGGATGAACTAACCCTTTAACAGTTAAATTAATAAAATCATTGTCCCCAGCCACCTTTAATTTTTTTTCTTGAGAGAACAACACTACTCCAGCTGAATTCAAGAACAAAGAACATATAGATGACACCACTATTCCAAGCAAGAGAGCAACAACATTTCAAAGAACGGGCTCTTCTGGAGCATGCACAAACAATTTAACGCTTATGACGACATTCCACGTATCACGGGCATTGAGACGCACATAACAACCTGTATTTAAATGTCAACCTTGACCAAGCTGAGCTTGACAGCACAGACGTCTCAAGCCGCAAGGACACCACTCCATTGAAAGTGTGATATTTTCTCGGAAGTGCATTAGTGCCGGTGACTCAGACATCATCACCTTCAATATACCCTCATCTAGCTAATCTGAGAGAAGGCTGGCTTTCATTGAGCTGAACCTCAGAGCCTTGGAGTTAAACGATAAGCACTTTGAGTGGAAGGTAATGATATGATGGGGGCGAAATATCCCCTGTTTCCTCTTTTAAGCTTAACGCAATTAGACAGAGCCGCAGCCTGTTTGTGAGCCCGGTGTCTGACAGATGACAGACTATGTTAGAGTTTCAAAGACTGTTTGACTAAAGAGTGCCGAGCTTCTGTCTTTTAATCTCTTTCTTTCTCCGCCAGTTGTGAATTTATTTCAAGGAACTTGTAGATACTGACAAAGGAGCCTGAAGTGCTAACAGCATCGTCAGTTAGTCCTTGGAGGATTAAAGGAATAGTTCACTCGAATATGGAAATTCTGTCATCATATACTCACCCTTGTGTTAATTCAAACCCATATGAACCCTTTCTTTCTTCAGTGGAACACAAGGAGAAATCTTAATAATATATACCAGTTGTGCTTTTCAGATGGGGACTGGAGCTTTGAAGCTGTCAAAAGGCCATACGACACTTTATGATCAACAAACTGTAATGTATTCACTGAAAATCAAGTGAGCTGTTAGCCACGTGACAGAATCAATGATTCAGTAATCTGAATTTGAGAACTGGATCAGTATAATTTAACAAAAAGACTCAAAAGAACGATTCAATCACCAATCACTTCTCTAATGAACAGGCCAAAGAAAGCTAAGCTGGAAGTCAACGTATTTCATGTGAATTAAATACATTTTGGCCTGTTCGTCACACAAAGCAGTCAATTTTTCAAACCACTTTTATAATGCTTTTGCACTTTTTTAAGAACTTAAAAGCTCCAGTTCACATTCACTGTAATTGCACTGAAAAAAAATACCACATTTTTCCAAAATTACTCCATTTATGCAGAAGAAAGGAAGTCATGCAGGTTTGAAACGACATGAGGGAGAGTAAATGCTTTTCATTTTTAGGTGAACTATCTCTTTAACAGCACATCGATAAAAAATGCAGATTTATTTTAGCTTCAAGACAATGTTAACAAACTCAAATCTATCTTCTCTCTCATTTCCAGTGTTTTAACTTGCACACAACTAGTCACTGCGGGTGTATTGATCTCACAAAAGACTGCTCTGTTCTTCAATTTGGTCTACTGCTCTGCAGATGTAAAAATACATGCAAAAATGGAACTGTATTATCCGCTGTGGTCTGATGAAACGCTGTGGGGCAGCTACATTGTGTAGTGCTTTGCAGATATCGCAGAGCAGAGGCCGAGGTTCAAAGCACACAGAGCATCGCAGACAGAGAAGAAAATTGCTTTGCGAAATAATAAGGATTATCATATCGTAAGTGTTTCATGTCAAGGGGAATGAAGGGGGTGTTAATGCCGTTGCAATGGTGATCACAATTAAAGCACTCCAGAACTCTACCTGAGGACGTGGACCATCTGTTAGGTCGCTGGCCTGTGTCTCTATCTCTGAGAGATGAATTCACCGGCACTGAAGCAGAGAAACTGCTGAGAACCACCAGATGTGCTAGGCAATAGACCTAGTTTAAACATCTCTCAGGAGTACTAGATAACTGAGCACAATCTGATGAAGTGCCACGTAAACTGTTTTACAGTCTACTCTCCGTGGCCCATTATGATTGCGTTATGTGTTAATAAAGAGGTTTGGTTGTACAAGTTAGGTTGTATTTGAGACAGAGTCAACACAGTACAGATTACTGAAATATTTTTGTGTGTGAAAACTGATATGTAGAAGCCAATTTTAATTGTTTTATTTCTTCTTTTTGTTATTATTAGACTACAACTTAAAAAACCCCATAATTTTCAAAACGAAATACTGATAAAAAATATTAGTAGTAGTACTATTTTTATTTATTTGCAATCTAAATGTTTGACTTTCATATTGTAATATTTGTTATATTTTGTTATATTGACATATTTTGCAGAAATAACAGAACTATTAATATTATTTTTATTATTACTAAACATTCAGAATTAATATAATTAATAAAAAATATAACACACATAAACGAACCAAAACAAAACAAAACAAAAGTCACTTCATAGATGTGTCTGATAAACAAACAAAAACAAATAAAAAACCTAACAAAGCAAAACAAACAGAACTAAACAAAACAAAACAAAACAAAAACAGCAACAAAAACAACAACAAAACAAAAACAAACAAACCAATGAACAAAAAGCCCAACAAAACAAAACAAAAGCTGCTTTGGATAAAAGTGTCTTTAAAAAAAAAAACAACAAAAACAAACAAAAAACCCACCAAACCAAACCAAAAGGTCGCTTTGGATAAAAGTGTCTGATAAACAAAAAAAAAGCAAACAAGCAAAAACAACAAAACGAGTTCCAACAAAACAAACAAACAACAAAATGAAACAAAAGTCATTTTGGATAAAAGTGTCTGATAAAAACAAAACAAACAAATAAAAAACAACAACAACAAACCAAAACAAAAAACTCAACAAAACAAAACAAACTAAAGTTGCTTTGAATAAAAGTGTCTGATAAACGAACAAAATCAAACCAACCAAACAAAAAACCCAACAAAATAAAATAAAAGTCACTTTAAAAGACAGTGACTGATAAAAAGAACAAAAACAAACAAACAAAACCAACAACAAACCAAAACAAAATAAAAAAACCCCAACAAAACAAAACTGTTTTGGACAGAAGTGTCTGATAAAAAGAACAAAAACAAAACAAACAATGAAAACGCCAACAAATCAAAACAAAAATCCAACAAATCGAACCAAAACGAAAGTTGCTTTGGATAAAAGTGTCTAATAAATATGCAAAAACAAAACAAACAAACAAAAACCCCAACAAAACAAACAAAGACACCCCAACAAAACAAAGAAAAAAAAAGTTGCTTGGGATAAAAGTGTCTGATAGCCGAACAAAAACAAAACAAAAGTCGGTTTTTGGTTAAAAATGTCTGATAAGCAAACAAACAAACAAACAAACAGAAAACCAAACAAAACTAACAAAAACAAAATAAAACATACTTCGTATGTTGCTTATTAACTGTGAAATTCCTTCCTTTTGTTTTTCATATACTTAATAGCTTTTTCATATACTAATTTTTTTTTTCTGTATACAGTACTCAGAGAAAGGCCAAACCAGTTATCTCAGCGGTACGCTTTGGTACAATTCTCTTCTCCTTTTTTTTTTTTTTTTTTTTTTTTTTTTTTTTTAAACACAGTAGGTTAAATACCTGAATTTTCCCTTTGACTTTAGCTTTGGGTTCTTAGCTGACCTCCTTTATTTTTTATAACCTACTATTTTCAGATCAGAGGCCGTTTCCACTGCAGGTCTCCATAGGTACAGTCCCTGCCACGGTGCTCTCTGATCCTTCACGGTCCAGGCCGATCGCATTCATATCAAAGAAAGGCTCTGTCGGTGGAGTCTACGTGCCCTCAGGGAGCGGGATGACCCGTGCACAGGCTAGCAATCCGAAAGCTTGGCACGCAGTCACGGAAAGAGTCCCTATTTGTCCCTGTGAATATTTTAGCTGTCACCCGAGATGACCCTACTGCAGTGAGCTGCAGAGGTGGTATTATCCATCAGAAAACTCCCAGAGGTGCCCATCATTCCTGCCTCTATCGCTTACGTGACAGGCCTAGCTAGCTTTGTCATCACTCCATCTCCATACACAATCCCAGCCTCTTCATTCACGCTCATAGCACATAAAATAGAGAGGAAGCTCTCACGCTTTGAATCACCGGTCCCTGCAGCACATACCGCAGTAATGTGAATTATATAGTGCTCTTTTACAATTTCCACAGGCTGTGGAGGCCAGAGGCGGATCCTTGCTCTTGAGTAAGTCTCAGTCACGCTACTGGCAACAACGTCTTTTGTGTCATTGTCTTCCTCTTCCTCCGGCACTCTGGGCACTCTATTGGCTGAGACTGCGGGATGGCCTCTGGTGATAAATCTCTGACACGCACCTGAGAGCAATACCGTACATCTTACTTGAAGCTCCATCTACGTCAAACTACGCCACTCACTGCAGACATACTGTTGCTTTATAATGGATGGAGTCCATCTGCCATACTTCCCTAACTGTTAAAATTTTTTTTTAAATGTGACCATTAATTACTTCATATAACTTCATGTCGCTCCAAAGTATGCTGTTATCCATTTGGAATCATTACCAGCTTCCTGTTTTTAATGGAAGTACACAGTGACCAGTCTATCAAGTTACAAAGGTGCTACAAAATGACTCATGAACTATGTTTCAAGTCATCTGAAGTCATATATGATAGGTTTCGGTATGAGGAACACAGAGGAAATATGTCATTACTGACTTAAACCGTATAGCATGTCTCAAATTAAATATGATGTCTATGACACAGGTTTAAAGTCCCCATGAAATCAAAACTGAAGTTTTTTGGCTTTCAGTTAGAATATGTTAGGCCTAAGGTTATCTAAATTCTAGAGTGTTTCAAAACAATGACAACATTTGCATTTACAAGATAGAAGCATTCAAAACTTACTGTCTTTAACTTCCACCAATATGGATCAACGATTTTGATGAAATCACCCTGCACTTCAGCTTCTCATCAAACTTTCTGTCCAATCAAATGCTCTCTAGAATTCAAAGTGTCCCGCCCCCTACACTATAAATAGACGCTGAAGCTTCGGCTGAAATCAGTCACTTGTTCACAGAATTAGTATTTTCTGTAGGGTGAATGGCACGTGCACTATATAGGGGATAGGGAATGATTCAGACAGTGTAAATATGCTTTCCACTGGGGCAAAAGAAGTCTAGTTTTGTGCAGTGTCACGCATACCGCACGGAGCGGATCATATGCGCAAGTCGGCGCAGAACATAAAACGCATTGGACCTATTTGAATTCTACATAGAATGCTATATTTTATAGCGATATGGACGATATTGTAGCTGTCATACACTGTCAAATGCCGCTTAACGGCTCAGGTTGTGATGTAAACAAAACGCTACTGTCTATTTAAAAAAAGGGGGCGGGACTGCATGAAATGTCCCACCCTGTCTTCTTGTTTCTGTTGAAATTACATCAACACTTAGAATAACACTGTGTTTCAAACCACTTCAGTGAAACTTTAACAATATTTGGTCACAAAATGTGAAAACCAACTCATTATATTGACATCCAACCTGCTCATTTGACAGCAAATAAAGATTTCAATTGTGATCTGTTCATGAAACAAAGCTTCTGCATCAGAAATTCACTTTTTTGCATGAGTGGTTACTGTAAATTATCTAAGTATGGAAATATTAGTGTGAATATCTTTAAAGGGGTCCTGTTATGCTTTTTCACTTTTTGAAAAAAGTCAGTATGTGGTGTGTATTTTTGGACATAAAAAAGATCTACAAAGTTACAAATCTCAAAGTCCACTCCAAAGGGAGATATTTCGTTTTTAAAAAATCCTTTTTCAAGAACTACAACGAACGGCTTGTTTGAACTACAGTGTTGTGATGTCACAAAGCTCATTAGAATATTATTAAAATAAATGGCGGGTGGGTAGGGACGAGGTGGGGGATTGGCCCCCCAACTTTAGCGATGCAGCGTGGAGATCTGCTTCTGGGAAGCTTCAATGAGCTGCGGTGCGGCTGGTATAAACACAAACATTGACTAGAGTGGCCGTGATCTGCTCTGGTGGCTGCGTCAGAGCCGTATTGCACCACAATGTGCCGCAGATGTGTGCAGTATAGGGGGTCAAAATACATGTCGAAGCCCGGCTGGTATAAACGCAAGCATTGACTACTAGAGTGGCTGCGATCAGCTCCGGTGGCCGTGACAGAGCCGCAATGCGCCGCAGACGTGTGCAGTGTGTGGTAAGAGATTTATTCATCATACAGTGTAGATAGCTTCACTTTTAAGGCAAGTGTTTTTTAAAATGCATAAACTTGAACTAGACTAGACTAGGCTAGTGATGATGTTCTTTGATAATGTTTGCTCGTTTTCTGTAGCTGCACTGTATTTAGTAACTTATAGTGTTTTTATTCAATTGTTGTCATGTTAAATACAAATTAAGGCATATTAAATACATTAGGCTGCTTTTCGCCTTATGCTGGAGCTGGTTTTGGGCAATGAAACTAAGTATGTAAATAATTAAATAAATTAGCACAATAATAACATGTATCAGCGATTTCGCAGGCTGACGATAAGACCCAACACTACTGTAGTGTCAACTACACCTTAATATATCCTTAACTATAACGGAGTAGATGGAACTTGCTGCTTTGGCAGTACTGAAACATGGTCTAAGCTGTTCGCCAATCACAAAGCACTGGGACAGCTAACCAACCACACATTTTGTTTTTCGGAAGGCGGGCCTTCATTAAACCCGGAACTAATTGAGCCATTTGTGCCAGGCTGGGGAGAAAGGTATTGTAAATTATCTGAAAAATAATGCGTTTTTCGAACCAAGCATGAGAGCATGTTATAGTACATGTATAGTACAAAAAAGTGCCTAAAACCTGTCTAAAATCAGTCCGGCCTAGGACATTTTAAGCAAGGATACTGAGAAAATAACAGCATAGAGGTTTGGAACAACATGAGGTTATAAATTGAGAAATGACAGAATTTAAATTTTTGGGTGAATTATTGCTTTAACAAGTTATTTTCTGCCCTAGATATAGCAAGACTCATTGTTTCCAAGATAACAAACAACTTCATTATGATTGTTCATATTCAAAGAGATAAAAGAAAGCTTGCAAAAACATTCTGCTATTGTTAGGATTTCTTCTGAAGACTTGTAACAGAAATTTTCGCTTTGGTTTGGAAACTCGTGACAAATAAACCCAATCTGGACTGTCACCATATTTGTGAAGCCATAATTTGACAAGTGTCGATGCCGCCTGCGGTTTCACTTTGTCATGTACAGATTGATAAATGATCAGTAAGTGTTTGAAGTGCTGGATCATTGTCCCGCCAATCACCTCTTAAATTCACGGAGGTATAGTTCCAGAGAAAGAACGGTCAACGCCATCAATCTCATCTGAACACGACCACATCACACTACCATTACGAGATACGGTCTCCGCCTCGACCATCGCCTCTTTTTTATTCTGCTGTGTAATGATCATGAGAAAGCTTCCGCAGTCAAATGATCCCTGTCAGGGATAATGAGAACAATAGAGAGCCATAACAAGAAAATACTGACAATTAAATTAGCAACAGCTTCATCACAATGTTATTTGTTTTGTGTTGCACAAACAAACAATAGTCATTCTACAGTTCGACTGTTTTAAAATTGCTTTTTTGCAAAGCAATCTCCCTCACACAAACTATGAATTATCCACCAACATTAGCCAACGAGATTGCGACTATCCTACAAGTGTGAAATAAATAGATTGTTTTGAGACTTCTGTTGATTTTATGCATAGTACTGTAAATGAAAATACACATAAAACTGCAAACAGACTCTGACTAGAGGGAAATCTAGACTGCAACGACTATTTTTTATACTAAGATGCCAGCATATAAGTTTAAATGGTGGCTTTTCATCAATAGACCCCAGGGAGCCTAGATAAATTTTCGTTTCAAGCCACGACCTAACACACCTGATTCAATTAATCAAGTGTTGATTGCTCCATGTAGCATAATTGAGTTGAACCAGGTGCATATTTACTGTAGGTTTTGGATAAAAAGCAATTTTCTCAATTGAGCCTCCAGGACTGGAAGGAAAGAAAATGTACTGGTCTGAATGATCTCATAGCAAACCTTGATCCTCGTTTGAGTAATAGAACTGAATTCCATCTGGAAAGTACAACAACAGATATAACGTGAGTCACCACAGTTCTTTAAAGCACAGGCTATAATCAAAAGTGCTTTAAATTCAGTGAAAATCCCCTAGAAAGTTTAAAAGTCCACTTGAAGCAAAAATACTTTTTTTTAACATCCCCATGAAATCCATGAAGCCATGTCCGTATCTATACTCCTCATCATTTTTTGTCCAATCAAATGCTGTGGAAGAGTGTGCCCTTTCAGTAAACTGTAAATACCATTTCTCTCAAGGTCCAATCAGGGTTCATGACCGTGAAGCCTATTGGCTATTCAAAAAAGGATGAGTTCTTCCATTTATACAACTCAGGAAAGAAAACTGCATGCTATATCCCATTTTCATGGACTATTTAAGTTTCTATTCAAGCTTTTACTATCTTCTCTGAAGGCTTACTAGTAGATTTGGCAGGAGTGTTGCAATGGCTGAAATGGAAGCAAATGGAAAAACAAACAGAAATGCGAAAGGAAGAGCAGAGAGATGGAACACTTACTTTTGAAAGGGGAGCCTGATGTCCAGTGGAACAAAACAAAATGGAAAACATGATGAGAACCATAAAAGCAGTGAACATGAGAACAGGAATGAATAAAATGGAGGCCAATCCCAACTTGCCACTTTGGGGTTCATCTTATGAAACGGTGAGAAAATCACCTCGCTGACTCACATTTGGCCAGAATATACTATGTGAATGGCTTGTTAAGTCCCGAAGTGGCAAAACTGGGTGACCCAATTAACTGTCGTGAAATGAGTGCAGGAGAGAGAGCGAATGTGGGGACTGTGAAAACACAGGGTGCCAAAGCAAAGATGAAGAAAAATAAGATAAGAATTCATGTCAGCCTGTCTCTGACTTACATCAATGGAGCAATTCACTCCTGCCATCAGCTATTGTACTCCCAATAGAAGAATAAACAAGTCTTGTTTTGTGTTACTTTACTGTCGCTTTTTCCCCATTTTTGTAAAGCTTCTGGGTATCCCAATGGGAATCGAGCTTACTGCTGTGTAACTCCTTTTTTGTAATGTTATTACAAAGTGCTTTAGAATTGGATCAATAAATTGGATTAATACAGTGACAAGGAATGAGACTTTTTCTGCAATTTAAACTTTAGTCACTTAATCCCTGCGAGTGCAGAAGGAAATTAAATAATCAAACTAGAACTGTGTTTCTGCTCATCCCACATTTCTTGCAAACTGACTTTTCTAATCTGCTTTCTAAGTGGAACATTCTAAGCCAGCGGCTTCTTGTGACACGCAGTAATTAAACCAGTAGATTTGTAGGAATTTTGAAAACTACATCACAAAATATAAATATGGATGACGTTTCATAATGTGGAGAGCTCCACAACACAGAGTCAATCAAGCACTGCAAGCCAAATCTCAAATTTCACCTCGCTTCACTTTAATATAACTACAGTGTGAAAGCCTGTTTCCACCTAAGAGCAAAAAATAAGCTTAAAGAGATAGTTCATTTAAAAATTAAAATTCTGTCATTAATTACTCACCCTCATGTCGTTCCAAACCTGTAAGACCTTTGTTTATCTTCAGATCACAAATTAAGATATTTTTTATTAAATCTGAGAGCTTTCTGACACTGCATAGAGAGCAATGCAACTACCACGTTCAAGGCCCAGAAAGGTAGTAAGGACATTGTTAAAATAGTCCATGTGACATCAGTGGTTCAACCACAATTTAATGAAGCTGCAAAAATACTTTTTGTGCGCAAAAAAAAACAAAAATAAGACTATTCAACTAAAAACTAAGAGAGATGGACGTTCTACGCAGAACCAGCTCCTGTATCAGCAGTTCCAGCATCGAAGACTGACACCGAAGAGAAGAAACGATTAAATAAAGTCGTTATTTTTGTTTTCTTTGCGCACAAAAAGTATTCTCGTAGCTTTATAAAATTAAGGTCGAACCACTGATGTCACATGTACTATTTTAACAATGTTCTTACTACCTTTCTGGGCCTTGAACGTGTCAGTTGCATTGATGTCTATGCAGGGACAGAAAGTGCACGGATTTCATCAAAAATATATTAATTTGTGTTCAGAAGATGAACGAAAATGTTACGGGTTTGGAACAGCATGAGGGTAAGTAATGACAGAAATGTAATCTTTTGGGTGAACTATCCCTTTAAAATAATAAAAAAAGTGACATTGTGACACATGAAGTTGCAATTGTGAGTTTGAAATTGCAATTATGAAAATATAATCTTATATATTTAGACCCAAAGTCAAAATTATGACATATTTTTGATATATAAAGTTGCAATTATGAGAAAGTCGCAATTGTGATATTGAGTCATAATGCTACAATTATGAAATATATATATATATATATATAAAGCTATGATTGAGATTTGAAGTGGCAATTATGCTAAAATCACAGATTTTCAGAAACAGAAAATGACAAAGGAAGTATTGTAATTTCCCTACTGTAGTGTAAAGCAAATATAATATACCTATGAAATATTCATTTTCACTTATTTTACAGGTCAGTTGTTTTATAATATATGGCTATTACTGTCATAGGAATAATAATAATATAAAATTGTTGTTGTTATTATTACTATATTCTAGGGCTGTCAGGCGATTAATCGCGATTAATCACATACAAAATAAAAGTTTGCCTAATATATGTGTGTGTGTTCTGTGTGTAATTATTATACATATATAAATACACACAAATTAATGTATATATTTAAGCGAAAGATGTTATGTAAAAAATATTTTTATTTATATATAGTATAAATGATATAAAAATTATAATAAATACATATACTTGTAAATATTTCTTAAATATATACATGAATGTGTTTGTATCTATATATACATAATAATTACACACAGTACACACATATATATTAGGCAAACTCAAACTTTTATGTTGTATGCGATTAATCACGATTAATCATTTGATATTCTAATTAGTTTGGCTTCCTAAAACACCAGTGTGAATGTAACTTAGACTGAGACAGTATACCACAAATAAAAAGAGGGTTGAGTCCCCTTTAAAGTTCAGGTACAAGTCCATTTACTGACCTTTTTCTGACTTAAGTTTTCTTAGTTAAGAACATGGGTTGAAGCTTTTAATTTTAAACTCTCAAAGTGCATTTTGAAGAATTTTTGATATTGTTACATCCCTATTATTTTAAGGCAGAAACAGGCTTACATTCATCGCACACCCAGAGTATATTGGAGCAAAAGCAATCAAACTAGCTCTAGTTAAACATGTGAAATCCCATCTGGAATTATCTTCAAATGATGCTGCTGTACAAATGCAAAATATCTATGCAAAATATCCCAGCTTCATGGAGATTAGATCTCATTATTGATATTACAATTTCTGAGAGTCTAACCCTGAACTGATCGTGGATTTGAGGTTAAAGAGGGTTTCATCATCTACTCTACAGAAGAGTGCCCAATCAACACGGACGACACTTAACAGAGCACACTGCTCTCAGTAGACACGAGACACAGCTGTTGCCTGGCACATGCTGGCATCGGCAGAAGAGCCGTACGGACGGGGAGGAGCGCCACATCACTGGGAAGCACTGTTGAGGTGAGAGGCTGCAGTGACACGAAGGCCTTCAGGAAATTGTTTAAACACACGGACACACACTTAAATGAACACGCACATCCACATATAAATACAAAAAGCACACGCAGAGGACAAGCAATGCATCTCCTGGGAGTGAGATCCAGCAGGGTCCAGGGCAGGGATGCATTGTGGGTAGTAAGGTCTGCTGCTGCACTGAGGAGGGGGGGTTGATGGGTAAAGAGAGCACTAGGGTCATATGAAAAAGAGACTGAAAGAGGGACTGAGAGAGGAAGACAGAAAGAGAAAGGCACTTACGGACAGGTTGGGTTTTAAAGCTCTCAGGAGGGCTGCTTTCTCCTTCACCCTTGCCGTTGATGGCTGATATCTTGACCTCGTACGCGGTCTCTGGCTTCAGCCCAGTGATGGTGACCTGGTTGAGACCTGGTTTAGACAGATTTAGAGCTCCAATAAAATATCTGACATAAAAACCTGGAATTGGATGATAAAATATGTCTGGTTTCAACAAAGCATATCCCAAATCATAAAGATCATGTTCCAGGAAGATGTTTTGTAAATGTCCTACTGTAAATATATCAAAACTTAATTTTTGATTAGTAATATGCATCGTTATGAACTTCATTTGGACAACTTTAAAGGCAAATTTCTCAATATTAAGATTTTTTGGCACCCTCGGATTCCAGATATTCAAATAGTTGTATCTCGGCCGAATATTTTCCTATCATAACAAACCATACATCAATAGAAAGCTTGTTGAAAGCTTATTTACTCAGCTTTCAGATGATGTATTAATCTCAATTTTGAAAAATTGACCCCTATGACTGGTTTTGTGGTGCAGGGTCACATATTATCGCAGCATATGACCTTTAGCATTATAGAGAATTGGTTTGTTTGAAACTATTTACAATTTGTCTTAACAATTAAAAACAATTCAAATTTTAAGGGAAAATGTGCAAAATGGATATAGATATAGTGAGAAAAATATTACAGAAACAAATAAGGAGCGGTAAGTGAAACTTTATAAATAATGGGTTTCCGATTCTGAGAAAACCTGCAGGACTTTTTGTGGGTATTTCTTTGGGCACAGATCCCGTGTGGGCCTAGTCATCACTCGGATGCTTTCCCAGAAGACCCTGTAAAGCATTTTGAGTTTCACGATTGTAGTAAAATACATTTTAGTTTGATCCAAAAATGATTCTCCAATTAGAGTCATCACTCAGAGAGCTTTTCCCACAGGTCCTCATGCAGCATCTTACGTTTCATTTTTGTATTATTCAACCATTAGTTTTTGTCGTCGAATTTCATTGGAAAAGAGTGCTGATATTTCTTTGTGTTGTTCCAAGAACTCAGCTTTGGGTTTGTTTGAAACTATTTTCTTCAGCAGAACAAAAGTAAAAAAAAACAACTGGTCAAATTTTGTATAAAACGTGAATTATTTAATATTAATTTATACTAGTATTCAAAACTTTGGTACTGTGTTTTAAAAGAAGTCTTTCATGCACATCAAGGCTGCATTTATATGGTAAAAAATCAGCAGTAACAGTAATATTGTGAAATAATGTTATGTTATATAAATATTACCCTGGACCACAAAACCAGTCTTAAGTAGCACGGGTATATTTGTAGCAATAGCCAAAAATACATTGTTTCACAAGTTCACGCTTACATATAATTAGCCGGAGTATAGTAATGCATATTTGGCGTGCTGTCCAGGGAAGGGCTCCGAGCTCGGGAATGGCCCAAACCCAGAGAACCCCCCTAGGTGTAGTGAGAACTCGTGTGAGGAGTGAGGAGATGGGGTGGTGGTGGGATGCTGATAAACCATCAGATGGATAGAGGCAAGTCAGCTGTATTTAAATTGTAGAGTTGATTAACTTGAGTGAGCTCCTCTTGTGATAATTAGGCTAGGTATCTGACGCGCTCATCCCGAACCTTGTTAATAAAACATCATACGGGTCAAAATTGTTGCCAAAAATCATTAGGATATTAAGTAAAGATTATGTTCCATGAAGATATTTTGTAAATTTCCTATCATAAATATATCAAAACTTCATTTTTGATTAGTAACATTCATTGCTAAGAACTTCATTTGGACAAATTTAAAGGCAATTTTCTCAATATTTTGATTTTTCTGCACCCTCAGACTCCAGATGTTCAAATAGTTGTATCTATATAGTTTTATAGTTGTATCTGAGCCAAATATTGTTCTGTCCTAACAAACCATTCATCAGTGGAAAGCAGATTTATTTAGTTTACAGATTATGTATAAATTATTATGTATAAATCTTAATTTCAAAAAATGGAATACAATGTATTTTTGGCTATTGCTACAAATATACCCCAGCGACTTAGACCTGATTTTGTGGTCCAGGGTCACACACACACACACACACACACACACACACACATATATATATATATAGCTTAATTTTTAGCAGCCATTACTCCAGTCTTCAGTGTCACATGATCCTTCAGAAATCATTCTAATTATGCTGATTTGGTACTCAAGAACCATTTCTTGAAAACTGTATATTTTTGTGGAAACCATGACACATTTTTACAGTATTGCTTGATGAATATAGAGTTTAAAAGAATCTCTGAAACTTTTCTAACATTATGCATGTCTTTACTGTAACGTTTGATCAATTTAATGCATCGTTGGTAAATAAAATAATTAATTTCTTAAAAAATAAATCTTACTGACCCCAAACCTTTAAATGGGAGCGTACTGTTTAGAAAACAACAGCACTCTTTCTTGTGTGATATTGCTACAGCAAAATGCACTTTAGTTCAATATTCATTTGCTGCTGCTTATCAGTGTTTTCATTTAACTTGTAAATATGAAATGCCAAATGTTCTCAAATGTGAGTAATTTGACCGAATCACTAAAAAGAACCGGTTCAAACCTACATCAATCATCAATCATATATCAATAATGACCAAAAATCTGCTGGTCGTGATTTTTTTGTACTCGTTCAATCCGGTAACTTGTGTTGGAGTCTGCTGCATGCCTATCATACGCCAATCTAATGCATTAGAGACCGACTGACAAAAGGTTGAGTGATCAAAAAGCCATTGGCTGAGCAGGGGTTTGTGTGTGTGTAGGTGGCTGGTAGACTGCTTGGTGAAAGGCTGCGTTTGTGTGTGTGAGGCTTGTTCTGACGCATGTCCCAAGGAGGTCTGGCAGAGCGAGCAGGCTGTCAGCAGTGAGCAAACTGACATCTCTCCCCCCGCCACCCCGAGAGACAGACAGTACCCACAGACAAACAGAGCACATGTCAGGCTGTGACAACTGCTCCGAGCACTCTTATTTAGCATTCAAGTGAACCCTGTCCCTTTCCTGCATTTGCGCATTCTATTTTTGGTCAACTCTGCATCGCATTTCATGCTTGCCAAGCAATATTGCCAATGAAAGAGTTTTATGGCAGCGGGGAAGGTTATTTTGCCACAATTTGAAATGGCTAGCAGCTGTGGAAAGTGTTTAGTTGTTATATTGACTACGGGAGGGTGGCTCCGTGTGTATCAGAGACACTGCTGTTTTCTTCTTTAAGTGTACTACAGCATCTTAACTAGGCGAGAAGCGACAAAGTGACAAGCAATAAAAGCTCTTCCGCATTAATCAAAATTTCTGTCCTAACCAGCTGCAACAGTGACAAGCAAAGCTACATTTTGTCAGTTGCACACAATGAAACCTCACTGCACCAAAATTCAGCTCCTCAAACACGGACAAACCGCAGAGAGACTGACTGTGGCATTTAAGAAACATCTGCTATCAAATGACAAATCTATGGAAGCCTTTAAAATTAATTTGTAACTCTGTATCTCACAATTGCAGCTTTGTCTTTACTACAGCTTTAATTTAATTGCAACTTTATCCCAATATGTAACATAATATTTGGTCATTGCAACTTTTTATGTAATATTAAGAAATGTGATTCTATATCTAGGAAATGCAACTCTGTTGCTTATAACTGAATTGTGACTTTGTATTTTGCAATGTGAATTTACATCTCACTACTGCATCTTTGTTACTCATAATTGTGATTGTAACTGTGCAATAGCGACTTTGCCTCTTATAATTGTGAATTTATATTTCATGTGACTTCATATCTAGAAATTGTGTGTTTGCTACTTATAATTGTGAATGCATATCTCATAATGTGGCTTTATATCTAGAAATTGCAACTTTGTTAATTTTAAATGTGAATTCATATTCCATAATGGGACTTTTTATCTAGAAATTGCAGCTTTGTTACTTATAATTGTGAATTTATCTTTCAATGTGACTTTATATCTACAAATTGCAACTTTGCCACTTATAATTGTGAATTTATATCTCATAATGTGACTTTATATCTAGAAATTGGGACTTTGCTACTTATAATTGTGAATTTATATCTCATAATGTGACTTTATATCTACAAATTGCAACTTTGCCACTTATAATTGTGAATTTATATCTCATAATGTGACTTTATATCTAGAAATTGGGACTTTGCTACTTATAATTGTGAATTTATATCTCATAATGTGACTATATCTAGAAATATCGACTTTGCTACTCATAATTGTGAATTTATATCTCATAATGTGACTTTATATCTAGAAATTGCAACTTCGCTACTCATAATTATGAATTTATATCTCATAATGTGACTTTATATCTAGAAATTCCAACTTTGTTAGTTTTAAATGTGAATTCATATTCCATAATGGGACTTTTTTATCTAGAAATTGCAGCTTTGTTACTTATAATTGTGAATTTATATTTCAATGTGATTTTATATCTACAAATTCCAACTTTGCCACTTATAATTGTGAATTTATATCTCATAATGTGACTTTACATCTAGAAATTGCGACTTTGCTACTCATAATTGTGAATGTATATCTCATAATGTGACTTTATATCTAGAAATTGCGACTTTGCTACTCATAATTGTGAATTTACATCTCATAATGTGACTTTATATCTAGAAACTGGGACTTTGCTACTTATAATTGTGAATTTATATCTCATGTGACTTTATATCTAGAAATTGCAACTTTGTTAGTTTTAAATGTGAATTCATATTCCATAATGGGACTTTTTATCTAGAAATTGCAGCTTTGTTACTTATAATTATGAATTTATATCTCAGAATGTGACATTACATCTAGAAATTGCAACTTTGTTACTTATAATTTGTTGCATCTTTATCTGATCATGTGACTTCTACTCAATTGTGACTTTGTTACTCAGAATTTTGACTGTATATGCCATAAAATGACTTTATACATTGCCTTTGTACCAATTACGACTTTGTTACTCAAAACTGTGACTTTGTATTTTGTAAATTTACAGTATATTTCACAATTGCAACTTTTTTACTGATAATATGTAATATTTAACATAATATTTGTAACATAATATTTGTGGCTTTTTTACTTATAATTGTGAATTTCTCTTAATATCTATCTAACTTTACATGCCATAACATGACTTCATACTTTGCAGTTGTGACTTTGTTACTCATAGCTGTGAATTTATATCTTATAATGAGACTTTATACCTACTGTACCCATTGCCACTTTGTTACTCATAACTGTAAATTTCTATCTTTGTTACTCATAACTGTGACTTTATATGCTATAATATGACTTTATATCTTGCAGTTGTGACTTTGTTACTCATATTTGTGAGTTTATATACCATAATATGACTTTATATATCATAAATGTGACATTGTTACTCGTTTGTGAGTTTATATACCATAATATGACTTTATATCTCACAAAAGTGACTCGTAATTGTGATTTTACATGTCAAACTTGTGAACTTATATTGCACAGTGTGACTCCATATCTCAGCATGTGCCTATTTCGTATTCATAACTTTATATCTGACAATTACCCATTTTATTTTTTACTCTGAGGCGGAAAGAAGCTTTAATACAAATTCCTCAAGTTCCTCAAGGAAAACCATAAAAGGGCCATCTGGAGTACACTACTCAGTGTGTTGCAAGTGTGTGAGAAATTGTGCAAACACACACTGTTCTGATTGGCTGTGGTTTTATATTTTTGCTTTCAGCAAAGACAGAAAAATTGCTTGTTGCTGGAATGTCGCCGCTCTAGGACAGTGTTTTTTTAAAACAGTTGCGCTAAAACAAAATAACTCAGTTAAAATCCTTGCTCTAATACAATCATCTGAGTATCTATGGTCTTTTCTGTATAAAACAATGCTATAAAAACAAGAGCATGACCTTCACACAAATGAGGAAAAGCTTTTATAGCCTCCCAAAAGCCTCATTTATCTTATTTTCTCTCTTCGCTGCTTCCAGTTCTGAATAAATGTTATTACAGTGTGTGTGTGTGTTGGATACTTACCATCCTCAGCCTCGTACTCTCTGTCAGTCCAGTCTTGGCCTGCTATCCTCCATTCAGCCTTGTACTTGAGAATAGGCACTCCTCCACTGGAGGCAGGCTCATCAAACTCCACCATCGCTGTGCTGGAATACGGCTCCACACGCTCGATAGAGGGGGCCGAAGGCACATCTAGAAAACACACACACACACACACATACTTATACACACACTGGCGTACTGCTCTGCGCACACATGCAGGGCACCACAAAAATGTGAGTGAAGCAATAGACAAACTGAAACAATGAAAAATTGTTATGGGCTTGGGGAATGGTTCACCAAGGGAACTGTTATTGCACTGGCCAGTACAGTTTTTCCCTGAAGCACGAGTTAAATATTTTTCAGACAAACCAAGATATTGTTTAAAGTGGTCATATCATAAGGAATCAAATTTTCCTTGAACTTCTGAGATGAAAGAGTTTGATGTACTATGAAAACAAAAAAGCTAGAACAATGCTCCTAAAGCGGCTTGTTTTAACCTTCCCCAACCTTTGAACATCAGACAGATACATTCATGTGAAAATTATTGTTTTCAAACATTCCTCCAAACAGTCTGCAATTCTGTTTTTTGCCACCAGAGGCGCATTCTCCTTTAAATGTGGCTAAGTTTGCCAAAACGTGAGCTGGCCCTGAGTCTATTTTCCACTCTGCATACCCTCCCGAGGGATCCCAAAATTACAACCACAAATCTGATATATATTTGTGACCAGCTTCCTGATCGTTTAAGTCCTTATTAAGATCTAAACAATTTGAAACTAACGTTTCAGTGTGGACTGTTTTTGTAATCCTGTTAGAATTTAATGAAAGCTTTGCAAAGAAGCTGTTTTCAAAGGAAGCGTGATCTATAAAAAGTATTGGATGCAAACAGCAATCCCACAGCACACAATGAAAAAAAAGTGTTTTTTTTTATAGCAGTCTTAAAGACACAGTAGCAAAAAAATAGTCAGAACTGTGATTAAAAATATGTTTTTGTTACTAAAACGTTTACTAGCAACACCCTCGGGGGGGAAATATATTCGTAAATATATATAAAATGACACACCTTCCCTCACAGAACACACTTACTCAGTAAAACTCGCTGTTAGAGGAATGAGACTTTATCACACAATAAAAAGTGTGGTGGCTCTAAAGCCTGTGAGGTAGAAAAGAAGCGTCACTCCTGCACCGCCTCATCGCATTGAGACTAAATAATCACCTCACTGCCTTCCACACCATTTCACATCTGCCCCACTTTACAGAGCACCAAAAATATCAGAGTCAGTGTCGCATTTAACCGTCGAATCTGCAGCCTGAAAATTATACCCTGCTGTTTTTATTACCCAAGAGTCTCAGCCTAAAAAATACGAGCGCAGGCTCTGATCTGAAGCTAAAACATCTCTGTCTGAGGGAGATTTACCTTCTGCATACCTGCTGGATTATGAATTGGTACCAGGGGGGGTTTTAGAAGCGGTTTGTCTATGTTACAACACCCTTTGTGAGGATGTGTGAACAGCTAATTAGAACCTTTAGAATGACAATTTGTGATTGATTTGTGTAAAGCTAATTGAACATTTACAAACCTGCTTGGACCAAAATGAATTCCTTTGACTCTGTGCCGATGACATTCGTAGCCGTACAGTTGTAACTGCCAAAGTCGTTCTGGGACTCTGGAGTGACCTGTCAGAGACAAAAAAAGCCACGTCAAGGCACCGCCTCTCTTTTGACCTAGCTAGCATGACACAGACATTAGCTGGTTAAGGGAAGCTCATTGCCATGGCAATGGCAGTGACCTCCTATTCTGCACCGCTGGCATTCACCTCGCTCGATATTTATTGAATGACAGGGAGCGAGAGAAAGAATGGACGCTTACTGTCTCCATTAGCTTCAACAGCTTAGTAAAATGTGCCATGGGAACAGGGACAGTGACAGAGAACATTTCAAGCTTCACAGAGCAGTCAAAAAGCAATCTCTCATGCAATGGTGAACCACATATTTAAAGCCCCCTCACTGAGAACCAAGAGACACAGCCCTGCCCACAAGTGATGACATCATATGCAAGAGCTGTGGGAGTGTGTAATAATATTGCTGATTTATGTCATTTTGAAAGTGTAACTCTGAGTTAACATTAAATTAGTGTGTTAATGTTTAAAACCAGTAAATATTATAAAAGGCATTCCAAACTTGTAAGACACAAATTGAGATATTTTTGATGAAATCCGAAAGCTTTCTGTTCCTGCATAGACAGCAATGCAACTGAAACAAAAACAAAACGACTTTACCTTTCCTTCCTACCTTTCTGGGCCTTGAACATGTCAGTTGCGTTGCTGTCTATGCAGGGTCAAAAAGCTCTCAGATTTCATCAAAAATACCTTAATTTGTGTCATTTTTGATTGAACCAAAATTTCACAAAATGTAATATTTTCTGTATATACAGTTTTATGCAAAAGTTTTGGAACACCTTGCAGAATCTGTGAAAATGTAAATAATAGTAAGAGAGATCATATATAATGCATGTTATTTGTTTTTAATTTAGTACTGTCCTGAGTAAGATATTTTAAACACAATGCATTAAAACTGGGGGGTGAAAACTTTTGAACAGGATAAAGAAGTCCAAATTTTTCTTATTTTGTTAAAATATAATTTTTTCCCAATTAGTACTGCCCTTCGGAAGCAACAGAAGAAAATAAGAATTAAGTACAATTTACCTTGGTCTTACAATTCCAAAAGTTTTCACCCCCAGCTCTTAATGCATCATGTTTCCTTCTGGAGCATCAGTGAATGTTCGAATCTTTTTTAATAGTCCCTCAGTTGTTCTCAGTGTGAAAAGATGGATCTCAAAATCATACAGTCACTGCTGGAAAGGGTTCAAATATGCAAAAGATGCAGGAAAACTGAAGAATTTGCAGGACCTGGAAGACTTTTCTGAAGAACAGTGCCCAGTTTAACTGTTCAGAACAAACAAGGGACTCATGAACAACCATCACAAAACAAAAAAAACCCCAGATCATCCAGGTAACCACACACAGTATTAAGAACCAAGGGTTCCCAAACTTTTGCAGGGGGTTATTTTAATAATTCCAGTTATTTTTTTTGTCTTGTGGACTATATGTAAACATCTTTTATGTAAAATATCTTATTCAGGATAGTACTAAATAAAAAATAACATGCATTTTGTATGATCTGTCTTATTTTGTTAAAATTATTCACATTTTCACAGATTCTGCAAGGGGTTCCCAAACTTTTGCATAAAATTTTAGATGTTAAAAACTGTGCTTTGCAAGACTACAAAAACAATATGCTCCATGCAGGTCATTTACAATGCGTTGTTATACAGAAAGCAAATTATTGTAATTAATGTTATCAGTCAGTAATGTGAAAACTAAATCAAAAATCAAGCGAATATAGAACTGAAACAACATTAATTATTCTCCAACACAAAAACAATTCATTATATTCTCAGCACTTGGAGACTCTGAAGGCTGGGTAGATGTGTGTTCAGCTCTATTTTGTACATAAACTCAGAACACAGGTTACTGGAAAGAAAAAACAGTTATTACTGTGTTTCTAAATTCAGTATCGACAGCCGCTATTGCTATGATTTAATATCAAACGCTACAGAGTGCTGAAGTATACTGAAAATGAGCCCAGAAAGCAATTATTAGTGTCAAACACATCTTTAGTGTTGAAACTTTAATGAGGGGGCATCTAAAAGCTGATGGGTTGGAGCGGTGATGCCGTACCTCCAGGAAGCTGGCAGCAGGAGTGTTGTAGATCTTGACGTTGGTGGTATTAGCGCTAGGCAGCAGCAGGCCATCACGAAACCACAAAACGGAGGCGGCTGGGTGAGCGAGGGCCTCGCAGGTGATGTTAGCCGGATTACCCTCCCAGGTGAACACCGCCGCAGGGCCTTGGATCTTCGGAGCATCTGTAATTATACACAGTGTCAGCCAAGTGCAACCAACACATGGACTGTTTCAGAGATAGACCTTGGGGCAAAAAATACAATGGCTTCCAGCTAGCATACTATTTTTCAGAATTGCAATTTCTGATATCTGCTCTATTGTCTGTTGTGATTGTTACCCCCTGATGTTCACTTCAGCTAACCAGACCTTTCACTCCAGGATTGATACATGCAGTTGAGTCATCACATTTCCCATAAGGCTGATAAGACATATCCACTCAAATCTTATCGCTATCTCGGGACCACAGGCTGCTGAGATAATGTCAGCACCCCAAAACATAATGTCTCTCTTTTGGATGAAACGGCCAGTCTTATCACAGCAGTAGCTGAAATTAATATTGGCAAATTTAAGGCATGAAATGATTCATGGTTTCATGTGCGATTTTAGGAGAACACGTTCTTACCTTGTTGATGTAAGTAAACGAAAAACTCTGCATGAAGATGTTTACTGATTCTAGAATAAACAGTCTTTCCAACTGGCTGCCAGCCTAAAACTTTTTTACTCTGAGGCTGATCTCTTTTTCAGTAAAACAACACGTAAACAACCAAGCGAAAGAAGAAAATGCATTTTAATGTAAACTTGAAGTAAAAGGTGGGAAATAAAAGAAATGTACAGTCATGCAAAACAGAACGAGAGTGTCTGAGCACGGGAGTGAACAATCTCATCTAGGATCATTTGAAGCAGACAAAGCACCTTTTCTTATCGCTAATTACTGCGAAACGCTCCGTGCACTCAACCAAGAAGCTGATTACTCACAAGCCGGGCTGTGGCAAACTGCATTTCCACACAATTTCTATCAATTGCACATTGTGATGCTATCTCAGGAACGGGAGAAGATTTTTAGGGCAAGAAAAATTAATCCAATTAGACTTTCATTGCACTTCAAGCCTCACTCCCTCCCACTTTTCTGAATTAGATTGTGGGAATGCTTAAAAATCCACAAGCAGATGAAAATAACTTTAAAGCTAGCTTTACTGTAATTCCCTACCTGGCAAATGGCACAAAAGTGCACTCAGCCAACTGCAGTAAACATAATCTGATAAAATAAGCATTTGCTCTCAAAATTGAGTTTAAGGATGTGAAGATGGCAGTATTTCATTTCATATGAAGAGCTCTGAATGTAAGAAATAAGCCCAAAAGCTATAAAACACAGTTTTTGGTAGAAAGCAAGTTTAATGTGTTTCAAGCAGACATATACTCAAATCGCCCTCAAACCACCAATTCCTTCACAAATCATTTTTGTTGTTAAATCGAATATTTTGCTATATACTGTATCTGTCAATACAAAACATCCCATTCCCTGCTGGTCTAGGCTGGTTTGGCTGCTCTAGTTTCTGGCAAACAAGAAAGTCTTGATTAAGTTATTTAAAGGGATACTTCACCCAAAAATGAAAATCACCCCAGGATTTACTCACCCTCAAGCCATCCTAGGTATATATGACTTTCTTCTTTCAGACAAATACAGTTGGAGTTATATTAAAAAAATGTCTTGAAAAAGTCCAAAAAAGTACATCCATCCATCATACAAAGTGCTTCACATGACTTCAGGAGGTTAATAAAGCCCTTCTAAAGCAAATCAATGTGTTTGTGTAAAAAAAATGCATATTTAAAACTTTATAAACTGGAATTTCTAGCTTCTGCTAATTGTTGTACGCACATACACAAGAGAGTGGCGTTCCAGCGGATGATGTAGGATGTAAAATGAATATGCTAGTCTTGCGAGAACCAAGTTTTGTTTACAGCAAAGGAAAACCAGTCTCCTCTTGGCTTATAACGAAGTCCTCCAACATTCTTCTTGACAAATCCTCATTTTGTACGTCTAATTTGTGCCTGGTGTTTTGTTTCGCTCTCTCCACTGCACTTCCGCAGTTAGCGGAAGCTAGAGATTACGGTTTATAAAGTTTTAAACACCCCTGGAGTCATGTGGAGCACTTTTTATGATAGATTGATGCACTTTATTGGACTTCAAAGTCTTAACGCCCATTCACTGGCATTATAAGAGTCAGAATTTTTTTTTAATATAACTCCAGTTGTTTTCGTCTGAAAGAAGAAAGTCATGTACACTTAGGATGGCTTGAGGGTGAGGAAATCATGCGGTAATTTTCATTTTTGGGTAAACTATCCCTTTAAGACCATGGTGGTCCTATTTTTGGTTCCAGCATTCATTTACTGGTGTTTTATTAGCCAGCAAAGTCTAGTAGCTGACAAAGATCAAAAGGAACATTGAGAAATCACAATCTGTCCACTTCACTGAACTCTGACACATTTGCCCTGAACACAACGAGACAAATAACCTACAAAGGACAAAGAGAGAAGTTTGTGGTTTAGCTTACAGCGCACTTCCAGGTACATGCTCTGGATGTCCTGACCAATGGAGTTGCGGGCAGTGCAGAGGTACTGGCCGGCATCGGTGAACTGCACGTATTTCAGAGTTAGAGAGGACACACGGGCATCGCTGCGCACGATCACGTTCCCATCCAGACTCTAGAAAAAGAGAAAGAGAGAGAGTAAGAAAGAGATATGCAAAATACAAGTATATTAGTCGAAGTTAAACCTAAAAAGCAGTGCTAGAGGAACAAGTGGGTACTTAAATGAAAATTTAGCTTGTACTGCATTTACTCTGCTGCCCATCTCTGGTTACTATGGTGATCTAAGATCCTATGGTTGGAGGGGCTTTGAATTCAGCAATCAATCCTAGTTCCAGCTGTTACAATGAAAAGCCGGCGTGTTTTTCATCACTGTGCTGTGTTGTTTGCATTTCAAAGCATTTCTTGCTAGTTTTCTTGCTAGTTTCACTAGTTTTCAAAAGCAACTAAAAAGGCCCTTCAGATCAGCTTCCGTATGGAGCATATTCGTATCATTAACCCGTGATTACACATTTGCGGCGGACATGAAATACTTTTGGGAAGTTCAAAAACTGTGCCGTAGACTATTTTCTACAGCATTTTGGTAATTCTTCTATTCTTCTTAAACATGCAGCCTAATGACCTAATGCTAATTAAGAAACCACATGGAATGTACTTTTCAAAGTTCATTTGCCGCATCACATGACCATTTTAAAATGAAGTAAAAACAAAAAATTAAAAAGGAAATGAAGTTAAAGGACCTACTGAAGCTGTTAGACACCACAAATAAAATTCTTGTTTTCTCATGAAAAAATGGAAAATGTTTGACATTTTTATTGTTAATTCTTAACCAACAAAACACAGGGTCAAAAAATCTAATATTTCTTGTATACAATAAATAAGGAGAAGGTTTTGTCTTTTATTTGAAGTTGTCCTGTTTTAACCACAAGGTTAAAATGGAGATCTCTCAAGCGGTGTTCATTTAATTAAGAAATGTGGCCTTCACCATGTCTAATTGCAAGTTAATAAATCTTAACATTATGTGAGCTCTCAGTTTTTATATATTTAAATATTCTCTATTCATTAGTCGATTTTTACAATAATACATTATTACATTAAAGTCAAACGTATTGGTTCTGTATTTAATTGGTACCTTATGAATGAGACTGGAAAAAAGTTCATGGACACGTTATGTGTTAACTCTCTGATGTGATGCTAGACTTGGTAATTTTCAAAAGAATAAATCAAATGAAACTCACATATTAAAGACACTCATGTAATTGACAAGAAAATGAAAAGACGGAGCGATGCACAGCTTCCAACTAAAGTCAAAAGTTTACATATACCTTGCAGAATCTGCCAAAATGTGAATTATTTTACCAAAATAAGAGGGATCATACAAAATGAATGGTATTTTTTATTTACTACTGACCTAAATAAGATATTTCACATAAATGATGTTTACATATAGTCCACAAGAGAAAATAATAGTTGAATTTATAAAAACAACCCTATTCAAAAGTTTACATATGCTTGATTCTTAATACTGTGCTGTTACCTGAATGATCCACAGCTGTTTTTTTTTTTTTATATTTTATATTTTTTGTTATATTTGTTTATGAGTCCCTTGTTTGTCCTGAACAGTTAAACTATCCGCTGTTCTTCATAAAAATCCTTCAGGTCCCACAAATTCTTTGCTTTTCCAGCATTTTTGTGTATTTGAACCCTTTCCAACAATGACTGACTGATTCTAAGATCCATCTTTTTACGCTGAGGACAACTGAGGGACTCATATGCAACTATTACAGAAGGTTCAAACATTCACTGATGCGCCAGAAGGAAATATAATGCATTAAGAGCTGGGGGTGAAAACTTTTGGAATTTGAACATCAGGGTAGATTTATCTTATTTTGTCTTCTGGGAAACATGTAAGCATCTTCTGTAGCTTATGAAGGGCTGAAGGGAAATATGATACTTAGGCAAAAAAAGAAAAATGTACACATCTTCATTCTATTCAAAAGTTTACACCCCCGGCTCTTAATGCATCGGTTTTCCTTCTGGAGCATCAGTGAGCATTTAAACCTTCTGTAATAGTTGCATACGAGTCCCTCAGTTGTCCTCAGTGTGAAAGATGGATTGCAAAATCATACAGTCATTGTTGGAAAGGGTTCAAATACACAAAAATGCTGAAAAACGAAATAATTTGTGGGACTTAAAGGATTTTTCTGAAGAACAGCAGGCACTTTACCTGTTTAGGACAAACAAGAGACTCATGAACAACTATCATTATCAAAAAAAACAAACAAACATCTGTGGTAACAACACACTATTAAGAATCAAGTGTATGTAAACTTTTGAACAGGGACATTTTAATAAATTCAACTAATATTTTCTCGTGTGGACTATATGTAAACATCTTTTATGTGACATCTTATTCAGGTCAGTACTAAGTAAAATTTAACATGCTTTTTATATGATCCCTCTTATTTTGGTAAAATAATGAACATTTTGAAGATTCTGCAAGGTGTATGTAAACTTTTGACTTATAATAATATGATAATTATTTTATATATAAAAAACAAAAAGAAAGTTTCACCTTTTATTTGGAGTCTGTTGATTTCTTTTGCACCACAAGAATAAAAATGTAGATCTCTCAAACAATATTCATTTAATCAAGAAATGTGTCCTTGATGGAACTGAATGCATCTTAACATTTTGTGAGATTTTAGTTTTCACCTTAAGGCAAAATATGCAATATTTTTGCATATATTATTTATTTATTATTGCATATTTATAATAATTATAAATTATACAATCTTTATTTAGTTTCTAATTTAATTGGTTACACATTTACAACCAAGCACCTTGTGAATGGAACTGAAAAAGCTTTTGCGTCAACTCTCCATATGTTACCCATACGTTAGTGACAGACACATGTGGTTTCGACTTCAAAAGAAGAAATCAAATGGAAATCCACAGATTAATGACACTCATGTAATTTACAAGAAAATTAATTGACTGAGCGAATCTGACTTGCATAATGTGACCCATGTTAATCAGAGAGTGCAGCCTCTTCCATGACACGTTTAAATAGATTTATTAGTCATGCCAGCTGACACCATATTACTCAGTTAACAAATACAAGTTGCTCCTCCACTCCAGCGCCGAAGCCACCGGCCACAATATTCACATGGATACCCATTACAGAAGGACATTTAGAGAGAACAAGAACAGCTGTCACACCTTCATATTAACAATAAGCATCGTTGACATTCACAATCAGTATTCACTGCAGCAGAATGAATAAAATAAGCCCGGATGCACTCTACATTTTTCGTGCTTAGTGAAGCGTACTTTGTTTTACCTGCACTACAATGTCGCTACTGCATGTACATGCATACTAAATGAAATATGGGATGCTGTTTTGAGCATCGAATAACTCACCGCAAACTGCTCAGCGTATGATTCACATTTTTCTTTAAGTGAAGGCACCGCAAAACGTGAACATTAGCGCGCACCTTTCATCAGCGCCACAGACGGTCCCCTGACAGCGCGCGAAGACAGCTGGGAAATAAGATGTTTCTGAAACCTGCAGTGGCACTTCATTTATAAAGTGCCTGTTCAATGGTCAGTGAGAAATTTGACTGCGGAGCGGAATAGAGTGTATGCGGCGCTGAAATCCAATCAATTCACAAACTTGATTTAAGGTGTGGTGGCTTAGTCACGATCTGAGGGATTGAGTGCTTTAAGTAACAACCAGGGTCTCGACCATAAATTCCATCCTGCTTGTGCCTCACGTTCAGAAGGCTGTTAGTATGCAGGGCTGTCGAGCGGGTCCCCTCCCGTTGCATAGTAATTGACAGTAAGCCGCATACGCAGCGTCTCTCCTGTTTTATGTGCGTACGTAGAGTCGGTCGCGTATAAACCTTCACGATTTCTTTGAACGTTAATCTTGAACGCTTGCGGCAAATCACTGCGCCTATACCTTCTCGTCTGTTGTCAAATTTAGCAGAAAACAGTAGGGAGGGAGAGCGTTTCGGCTTAAGTTTTGGCACTGAAATGCAATCGCTGGCCCGTGCGCTTATCTCACTTAATAGAGAATGTAGGAAGCCTCATTCTGCCTGTCCGTTTCTCCTGAAAGAGCAGGCGACAAATGTCGGAACAGAATCAGAGCTCACATTCAAGGTCTTCTGTGTGAAAGAAAGGGATTTCTTCTTTTCCCCCGGGAGAAAATAGTAGGTGACGGATATCATATTGTATGACTGCACTGACAAAGAGACAATGTAAGAAAAAAAAGCTGTTGCTGAGTGTCGCTGTCGCTGAGAAAAGCGAGCAAACGGTGTCCTGCACTTCAAATTTCACGCTAACAAGAAACTGGAAGAACACTCTGGCACAGACAAGATGGATCACAGTGTGTCCAAATGCGGAAGAGAATAAATCTGAACTTTTGATAAAGATGGCCTATCTTGGATTGATGCAAGACATGTTGAGAAATAGCTGCCCCGAGGTGGTCTGCAGCAGTAAGAGTCTAGACAGTGAGCAGGGAAGACGTTACAAGATTGAATGATAATTGAATCTGGTCAAGGTCACATACTGTAGTGTATACTTACCATTGTGTGTGTGTGTGTGTGTGTATATACAGTACATATACAGTGTCTATAAGTAAACACTTTTATGAATAAACAACTTGATTGATCAAAAAATGTACATTTAAACTAAATGCTGTTCTTTCAAACGTTGTATTCATCAACAAAAAGAAATGTATCACACCTGTAACAAAAAATATACATATGTAATATTTTCAACATTAAAAATAATAAGGAATAAATTACATCTTAAAATATTTTAAAACAGAAAACAGTCATTTTTAAATTGTACAATTACAAAATGGATTTTTTTCCCACAATATATATTTTTGGTTAAATAAATGTAGCATCAGTGAGTATAAGAGACTTCTTTAAAAAAAAACTTATTTCGACTGGTAGAATACATATATCTATATACTCATATATTTAACTAAAAAATCTATAAATTGATATTGAGATATTTGTGGCAGAACTCAGCTTTTTTTTAGAAGTTGTTTTTTAATTAAAATTTGCACTATCAAATCAATTAATCGTGAATAATCGCATATAAAATAAAAGCTTGCATTTTTTTCACACCCTCAGATTCCACATTTTCAAATTTTCCTATCCTACAAATCACACATCAGTGGAAAGCTTATTATTCAGCTTTCAGATGATGTATAAATCTTAATTTTTTTTTTAAAAAAACCCTTATGACTGCACTGTAAAAAACAAATTGTTGAGTCAACTTAAAATAATTTTTAACCTGGCTGCCTTAAAATTTTATGTTCAGTCAACTCAAAAAAAGTTTATTCAACTTGAAATGTTAAATTATACTAAGTGACAACTTAGATATTTGAGTTGAATCAACTTAAAATTTTAAGGCAGCTGGGTTACTTACCCATCTGTTAAGTTTAGCAAACAAAAATATATAAGTTGTTACTTAGTACAACTTAACATTTCAAGTTGACTAAACTTATTTTAACTGACTGAACTTAAAATTTTAAGTCAGCAGGGTAACAAATTATTTTAAGCTGACTCCCGAGCGCCCTCATGAGTCCGCGCCTCCAGAGTGCCCTCCTGAGCTCGCACCCTCCTGAGCGCCCTCCGGTGCCAGCGCCTCCTAAGCCTGGCCCTCCCATACTCTCCCGGGCTGACAATACCCTAATTTCCCCCAAGAAAATTTTTTTTTGGGGGGTGGGGGGGCTACCTCCCTGATCCTCCTTGGCCGTCTGGACTGTGTACTTAGCCATGGCTCCCCGAGCTCCCTGACCCGCCCTGGCCGCCAGGACTGTGTACTCGGCCAAGGCTTCCCGAGCTCCCTGATCCACCATGGCCGTCCAGACTGGGTACTCGGCCATGGCTCCCTGACCCGCCATGGCATTCCGGACTGTATGCTCCGCCGTGGCTCCTTGAGCTCCCTGACCTGCCATGGCATTCCGGATTGTATGCTCCGCTGTGGCTCCCTGAGCTCCCTGACCCGCCATGGCATCCCGGACTGTATGCTCCGCCGTGGCTCCCTGAGCACTCTGACCTGCCATGGCTCCCTGATCCGCCCTGGAGGCGTACCTCCTCTCCCTCCTGTGTCTGCCCTGCACGAGCCTCCAAGGCACCCACCCCCCTTCCCCGGTGTATTTGTTATGGCGCGAGACGCGCCTTATGGGGGGGGGGTAATGTCACACCCCTGTGGACTGTTTCATTGTTTTTCCCTTGTTTGCCTATATTTGGTCTTTCCTGTTCCATCTTCTATTATGACGTCATTGTTTAATCACTCACACCTGTCCTCGTCTGATTAGCCTGGTTATTTAAGTTTGGTTCTGTTCCCCATTTGGTGGTCGGTTCTTAATATCGTTTAACGTCTCTTAGTGTTGTTTTCGTTGTGTTGCGTGTGGATTCCCTGCTGTTCCTGTTCGTTCCTGTTCCTTTGTATGGATTATATTATTAAAGTGCATGTTCCTGATTTCCTCGTCCCTACTCCTCATTCCCGCACACAACGCGTGACAGAGTGGTTTTCTCTTCTTCTTAATATTCACAATAGATTAATCATAGCCAAATAATAGACAGTGGGAGGTTCATTTACATTTCGAGGCACACGTATCTGATATTCTAAAACATCATACATCTATTTTTTTGTTGTTGTTGTTCTACCTGTTTGCATTCACTAAAGGCATGACCGACTGTGTTTACATTAACACCTCGGCATGACGAGCATTTCAAACTAGAAAAGCAATTGTTCATTCACGCGTGTAGCATTACTGTGAGGCATGAGTGCACTTCAAAAAGCACAAGCACAGTACGTGTGAGAATTGAAAAGCAGCCGTCTGTCAGTCACATAACACTTAAGTCAATGTTGCCCATAATCTTGAATTTTTAGTTTGAAGTATCAACTCAATACTGCAGACTTTTAATTATTCCAAAACTTACGATAAAGTAATTTCCTTGTCTTTGAGAGGAAAAGCGCACGTGCAAAGAACCATGGTGCTTTTTATCTGTGCTCCTGAGGATTAAAAACACGAAGTGATGTGTGGGCAATCCCATAACTGTGGCCTTTCATCTCCGCAGATCAGATAAACAGACCTTCCCACACAATCCATATGCATCTGAATCATACTTAATCAGCAATGCAGACTCTGATGAATTTTCTCTCTGACAGATGAATAAAGCAAGTCATTTTAGCAAGTCAAGCATGGAATCACTTGCTCATATTCTGCATCTACAGCTAAAGTCAACATGAAATCAAAATTAGCCTATTTGCTTTCTTCTTTGTGATCTGTAATCACAATGTAGTTTTCCTTTCCATTGCTGTCACTATTGGATAATGTTATATGACAGGCAATATTTTTGGTCTGATACTTTAATGCCTGCTTTTTCCAATTTAATCAACTCCCAATGGATAAAACACACTCACGTCCTACATTTTCATCATTAAATGTCCTATTTATCACAAGTGTGCCACATTATAGCTAAATGGGTTTCACGTTGACTTTAAAGTTACTGTAATCATCTCTGACATGTGGCGTATGAGTTTATCCAGTGAAGGTTAGTATATTTATGTTAACAGAGGCTTGCGTTGTCTGAAGCTAGAGTTGGTTATGTGTGTTAGTGTCTCCTTTAGTGCGGCTACATTCCCCTGTCTGAGTCTATGGGAGAACACTGAGTGTTGGCTCATGCTCTAAAGAAGTACCTGGCATGTTTCAACCCTTGAAGCCCTGCTCTAACACCCTCTCTTTATTTTCTTCCTCAGTCCCTTGAGAAAGTTTGTCCGAGGGGAATTCGTAAAGGAAAACAAGGCTACTAAGAAAGGCGAGGTTATAAAAAAAAAAAAAAAGACCAAATAGGATCTTCACCATTTCTGTTGACAGAAGCTATCTAGAAAAATAATGAGCAATATGCTGTAAAGAAATGAAATGACACAACAATCACTGTAGACTAGGGCTGCCATTTGATCAGATGCGATGTGTGTGGGTGTGTGTGTCTACGGGATTTTAAGGGTAGAAGAGAGCCAACACTTGATGTTCTGCAGTGATAAAGGGCTTCGCTAGGATTAGTGAACATCCTGGCTACGTGTGAAGCAGCCCTACCTTGTGCTTCTCAGGTCGAGTCCATGAAGCCTGGGAGGACAAACACATAAAGCAAAACATGGCAGAATTGAAAAATAAAAACAAACAAATAAATGAATCAATAAATGAAATCAGCAGGCACTCAGTTAGACAGGCGTCACACATGAACGTTATTCAGAGCAGACAGCTTGGGAAGCTTCAAGTTGACAACTTGGCTTTAATCAAGTCAAAGACAAATCGCTTTAGCATTTGTACAAAATCACAGACAACAGACTTCTTAATAATAACTTATTTAATTCTGATTATTTATAAAAACTGTATAAGAAAAGTAAGCTTCATAAATTAAATATATATTCAGATTCAACATATTAATATATATCATTATTATTAATTGTATATCATTTTAATTCTACATATATAATTTATATTAATATTATTATAATTTAAGTTAAAAATATTTTATATAACTTTACATTCCTTTATTTTGATAATTGTAACTATTATATATATATATATATATATATATAGTTACAGTTATCAAAATAAAGGAATATAAAGTTATGTAATATAAAAAAGAATATATATATATATATATATATATACACTACCGTTCAAAAGTTTGGGGTCAGTAAGACTTGTAATAGTCTTTAAAGAAGTCTCTTATGCTCATCAAGGCTGCATTTATTTGATTAAAAATATAGAAAAAAAAACAGTGATATTGCAAAATGTTTTTACAATATAAAATAATGTTTTTTATTTTAACATACTTTAAAATAGAATTTATTCCTGTGATGAAAAGCTGAATTTTTATCAGCTGTTACTCCAGTCTTAAGTGTCACATGATCCTAATCATTCTAATATGCGGATTTATTATTAGAATGATCAATGTTGGATAATATCAACAGTTGTGCTGCCAAATATTTTTTGGAACCTGTGATTTTTTTTTTTTTCAGGATTCTTTCATGAATAACAAGTTTAAAAAGTACAGTGTTTATTCAAAATATAAATATTTTATAACAATGTAAATTATTTATTATTAACTTTTAATACACTTTTAATTATTAACTTAACACATCCTTGGTGAATAAAAGTATTAATTTCTTAAAAAAAAAAAAGTACTGACCCCAAACTTTTGAACGGTAGTGTATATATATATATAAATGTTTATTAAGAAAAACTACAATATGTATAAAATTATTGTATATAATTTGTATTATTTTATAACTATTAGAATTATATAATTATAATTTTTAATGATATATCAGCTATATATATATATATATATATGTATGTATATATCATATATATATATATGTTCTATTTTTTATTTTAAATTATTAGATGTAAAATAAATTAAAAATGTAATATATATATATATATATATATATATATATATATATATATATACAATTCTATACATTTTACATAGAAAATTTATTTTTTATATTCTTATTCTTATATATATATATAATTTTTATAGAAAATAAAATCTGAAAATATATATAAAATATTTTTATATATTTAATTTGTATTATATTATAACTATTAGAATTATATAATTATAATTTTTAATGATATATCGGCTATATATATAATATACATTCTATTTTTTATTTTAAATTATTAGATGTAAAATAAATTAAAAATGTAATATATATATATATATATATATATATATATACACACACATACAATTCTATACATATTTTACATAGAAAATGTATTTTTTTTATATTCTTATTCTTATATATATAATTTTTATAGAAAATAAAATCTGAAAATATATATAAAATACTTTTATATATTTAATTTGTATTATACTATAACTATTAGAATGATATAATTTTTTTTTAATTATCTATCTATCTATCTATCTATCTATCTATCTATCTATCTATCTATCTATCTATCTCTCTCTCTATATATATATAATTGTATACATATTTTTATATAGGAAATTAAATTATTTTCTATTCTTATATATAATTTTTATAGAAAATAAAATATGATATATATATTTTTTTATATATTTAATTAGTATTATATAATAACTATTAGAATGATAAATTATAATTTTTTTAATTATCTATCTATCTATCTATCTATCTATATATATATAATTTTAGATTTTATAAATTAAAAATTTAATTATTTTATATTCTTTTATTTTATTAGATATAAAATAAATAAATAAATTACTATGTGTGTGTATATAATATTAAGCATTATAAGCATTATACAAGGGAAAATATATATTATATATTATATATTATATATATATATATATATATATTTTTACACATTTGTATATATAAAATAATAATTTTATATAATTTTATATTATATAATGTTATATTCTTTAATTTTATTATTTTAATTATCAGATATTAAATAAATAAATTGAAATAATTTTATAATTAATTAATTTATATTTATTTACATTATTTATAATTATTTATTTTTATATTTTATATAATAAATATTCTTCATATTTATTTCATTATTTTAAAACATTAAATGAATGAATAAATAAATATAAATAAATAAATAAATAAATAAATAAATAAATAAATAAATAAATAAATAAATAAATAAATATGACCTTGAACTGACTTTGTCATGACCAGTTTCAAAGCGTGATATTACTTGAGAGGCGCATAATCAAAGCATCATCAAGTGTGACAAATCATTTTTTGACTTGAGCAACAATCAAACTGCATGGAAAAGGACACATTTAGGTGCAGGCTGGGAAATCAAATGACTAAAACATGAGTGGATGCTCAGACATCCAGGTGCAATGCTCCAGGTGACACATGCATGTGATTTTGCAAATGATGTGAAGTCAACTCCCCCACACCCCACATGCTGACAAGCCATCAGAATGCCACACGACATCAATAATTAATACCACAATAGGTATACATATGAAATGATGCACGCCTTGAAACTAAAGCGACATGCCGAAAAGCTTATCTATCTGCCGAAATCTACTGCCTGTAAAGCCAACGGTGATCACCACATTCATTTCATCTACGTCCCATAAGTCACCGGCAGCAGCTTTGAGCCTTAACGAGAGCCATTCTTCCATTTGACAACACAGATCCCTTTATTCTTTGAACGGGACAGTGATGAGTAGTTTTCAGTGAAGGTTTTTATACCTTCCACTCATTTGTTAACCTAAAATCAATCAATGACGCTGCCATCTGGAATTGCATCGCCGAGAATTTGCATGATTCACAATAGAAGCTGTTGAAGACGTGACTCGAACCGCAGATAAATCAAACAGACATGAATAGCAGACAACCTACCCATTTGACTTATGACAGAGCGACAGCGATTCAATGAAAGCTTGCTCTTCATGAAGGCAGTATTCTATTATTTTGACTGCTAATCACACAATTTGCTCAAAAGGGAATCAGCCGCAGACAAGAGGGATTTCAGGATGCATTATCAAATCTGACACTGATCAAGCAGAATAATGACATTTGCTATTAAAGAAACTACTTGTAGTCTGCTGAGTTCCAGCTAAATGTTTAAAGCCATTTGCTTCTCATGAACAAAGGACAGGATTTTTAGGACTTTGTCTAAGCAAATCAACTGAGCCGTTTGTTGGAAAACAGCTAAAAGCAGTCTGATGGAGTCAAACTTTTGACTAACAACATCTGTCTGGTTTACTTTGCAGTTTATTCTAGCAAAGAAATGTCAAATTAGACAGGCAGAGATGGTTTGAGTGATATATAAATTGATCGGTCACAGTTTGTTTACTTTTTACTTACTAAAATAGCTGATGGCATAAAAAAAATGAAAAAAAAAAAAACAGAAATCTATTAAAGTCAGTTTTCACCTTAGAGTTAAAGGAGAAGTCCACTTTCAGAACAAAAATTTACACACCTCTTTGTCATCCAAGATGTTCATGTCTTTCTTTCTTGAGTTGTAAAGAAATTATGTTTTTTTAAGGGAAACATTTCATGATTTTTCTCCATATAATGGACTGATATGGTGCCCTGAGTTTGAACTTCCAAAATGCAGCTTAAATGCAGCTTCAAACGATCCCAAATGCAGTTTCCCAGCTGAGGAAGAAGGGTCTTATCTAATGAAACGGTCGGTTTTCATAAAAAAAAAAAAAAAAAATTGAAATACTTTTTAATCTCAAACGCTTGTCTTGTCTTGCTTTCCCTGAACTCTGTGTATTCTGGTTCAAGACAGTTAGGGTATGTTGAAAAACTCCAATCGTATTTTCTCTCTCAATTTCAAAAATAATTTCAAAATCATCCTACGTCGCTGCAGAAGTACCAACCCAGTCTTTGCAAAGTGAGCATGCAAAGAAGATCAAACACCCTTAACAAAAAAGGTAAAACAGCGATATAGGGCGATTTTGAAGTTGAGGGAGAACATGAGATGGGAGTTTTTTGACATACCCTAACTGTCATGAACCAGAAAAAAACAGAGCTCAGGCAGAGTAAGACAAGACGAGCGTTTGATATTAAAAAAAGTACATAAATTGTATTATTTTTATGAAAATAACCAATCGTTTCGCTAAATATAAGACCCTTTTTCCTCGACTGGGATCGTTTACAACCAGATTTGAGATCCTTTGAAGCTGGATTTAAACTGCATTTTGGAAGTTCAAACTCAGGGCATAGAAGTCCATTATACGGAGAAAAATGCTGAGATGTTTTCCTCAGAAAACAGAATTTCTTTACAACTGAAGAAAGACATGAACATCATGAACGTCTATATCTCACAATTCTGAGAATAAAAGTCAGAATTGTTTGTATCACAATTCTAAGAAAAAAAAATCAGAAGTTTTGAGTTTATATCTCACAATCGTGACTTCATAACTTGAAATTGTGAGTTTATATCTCACAATTGTGACATTTTTCTCAGATTTTCTATGGCATAATTCTGACTTTGTTTGCAATTGTGTTTATATCTCACAATTCTGAGAAAAAAGTCAGAATTGTGAGTTTGTATGCCACAATTGTCTTTATTTTTTACTCACAGTTGAGTTAATGTCTCACAATTCTGACTTTAAAACGTGCAATTGTGAGTTTATATCTCACAACCGTGACTTTTTTCTCAGAATTGCAAGTTTATATGGCATAATTCTGACTTTATAATTTGCAATTGTGTTAACATCTCACAATTCTGAGAAAAAGTCATAAATGTGAATTTGCATCTCACAATTCTGACTTTATAACTCCTAAGTTTATATCTTACAAGTCTGCGAAAAAAGTCAGAATTGTGAGCTTATATCTTGCAATTGTGACCTTTTTTCTCAGAATTGAGTTTATATCTCACAATTGTGACTTTATAACTTGCAATTGTGAGCTTATATCTCACATTTGTGACTTTTTTCTCAGAATTGCGAGTGTATATTTCAGAATTCTGACTTTATAATTTGCAATTATGTTTATATCTCACAATTCTGAGAAAAAAGTCAGTTTGTGAGTTTGTATCTCACAATTCTAACTTTATAACTTGCAATTCTGAATTTATATTTATATCTCATAAATCAGAGAAAAGTCTTTTTTGTGAATTGTGAGTTTGTCACAGTTCTGAGAAATGAAGAATTGCTAGTTTGTATCACGCAATTCTGAGAAAAAAAATCAAAATTGAATTAACTTTTGAATTAACGCAATTAACTTTTCTTATTTTCTATTTAGTGGCAGAAACAGGTTTCCATAGTTTACATAAATAAATAAATTAATAAATACACATGCTTTTCCTGCAGAGAGTCCATCTGAATTTACAGGCTGCACTTGTATTGAAGTGGCTTGACATCCTTTCTTCCTCTATTGATTTAATTACTTGCCCACTGACAGCTTGTCAAAAGGTTACAGGGGGGTTAAAACCTTGTGTTTGGCACCTGCTTCTGCTATCTTGGCAGCTCGACTCCCTTCTCTTAAAAGCAATCCTGGTCACGAACTCTCTTGTTGACCTTTAAAACAAAACCTCTGACTTATTACACTCTGCATGCATATAAACAGCTTCGGGTTGACACTGATCTGTAAAGAGCAGCAAGATCATCTGTCTATTGTTAAATCCAAAACTGAACATTCAGGGTCACATATGAGTGAGAGAGAGAGAGAGAAAAAAAAATCAAATCCTAAAAGTTATTTCCAGGTGCTCCTGCAGCATGGTTATCCTGGCAGGGTGTGAGATAATGGCTCTGAGTGCACAGACACATTCTGCTTAAAACATTAGGAGCGTCATAGCATGGACCGTACTGACCTCAGATCAGTAGGGGTGCCATTAAGGGACTATCATTAGAGAAGGGCAGCTTGGCTTTGGACTTCACAATAAGCTATCAGCCCTGAAATGCCTCTTCTGATTGTGTGATTCATACAGTAGCTGTGTCAAGGACAGCTCACTAGGTCCCAGTGAGAGCGGCTTAAATGATAAATGAAGGGGCAGCGACTGCACAGAAGCGGTCTCATCTTCACTTAATGTTAAGTCCCTTGAGTCAGTACTTTGGCATGTGATTTTCAGTGCGCAACACTCACAATGAGTAGCGATTGTTTTTAAAGGGGTAGTTCACTCAAATTTAAATTTGGTCATTTTTACTCAGCCTCATGTCCTTCCAAACACATATGCTGTTGTTTTTTTTCCATTTACACTTTTTGCCATGCAATGGCAGTTTATAGTGCCCACAGCTGTAAAGTGTGAAATATCATTACAATTTCAAATAACTAATTTCTATTTTATATTTTAAAATGTAATTTATGACTGTGATGGCAAAGATGAATTTTAAGCAGCCATTACTCGAGTCTTCAGTGTCACATGATCCTTCAGAAATGATTCTAATATGCTGAGTCGGTGCTCCACACTGTAAAAAAATTAAAAAACACAATTTGTTGAGTCAGCTTAAAATAATTTGTTACCCTGCTGCCTTAAAATTTTAAGTTCAGGTAACTAAAATAAGTTTAGTCAACTTGAAATGTTAAGTTGTACTAAGAAACAACTTAGATATTTGTGTTTGCTAAACTTAACAGATGGGTAAGTAACCCAGCTGCCTTAAAAATAAAAAGTTGATTCAACTCGAATATCTAAGTTGTCACTCAGTACAATTTAACATTAATATTTTTTGAGTTGACTGAACTTAAAATTTTAAGGCAGCCAGGTTACAGATTATTTTAAGTTGACTCAACAAACTGTTTTTTACAGTGTAGAAAAAAATTGTGATTTTTTTTTATTTTTCATTAGGATTTTGGATTAATAGAAAGTTAAAACAACAACATCTATTTAAAATAGTTTTTGTGTAATATTGTAAACATCTGCATTGTTACTTTTGATCAATTTAATGCACCTTTGCTAAATAAATGTACCAATTTCTTTAAAAAAATAGTATATACACTACAAATCAGAAGTTTTTGAACAGTAAGATTTTTAATGTTTTTTAAAGAATTCTCTTTTGCTCACCAAGCTTGCATTTATTTGATCAAAAAGCACTAATATTGTGATTTTTTTTTTTTTATAAATTATAGAAATCAACTTATATACTTAAATACTTATATTTAGGAAGGATGCTTGATCAAAAGTGATGATAAAGGCATTTATAATGTTACAAAAGATTTCTATTTCAGATAAATGTTGTTCTGAACTTTCTATTCATCAAAGAAAACTCTTTTCAACATAATAATAATAAATGTTTTTTCAGCAGCAAATCGGAATATTAGAATGATTTCTGAAGGAACATTTGACTGGAGTAATAACGTTTACATTTTAAAATATATTCAAATAGAAACAGTTATTTTAAAAAGTAAAAATATTTCAAAATTTGACTGTCACTTCTGTAATTTGGATCAAATAAATGCAGGCTTGGTGAGCAGAGGAGACTTCTTTAAAATACATAAAAAATCTTACTGTTCAAACAATATACATATACAATTTAGTCAATTTTGACTTGAATGAAAGTTCATTTAGATGCTACGACACAACTTTTTTTCTTGATGTGAAATGGATATGAACACAAATAATGACTTAGATTGAGGTCTATTCATCCATAGCAATCGTTTGGCCTTAGAAAGTCGGAATATAGTGCACAAATCATATGGACTCATTTGAATGTGTTTAGGTCCATTTTGGACTAGGACTCATTTGGACTCATTGCATCAAACTCAACAAAATTTCTCATTTCGTGTCCCACTACAAAAACCAACAGCAATGAGGTTTGGAGCAACATGAGGGTGCGCAAATGCTTATAGAACTTTAATTTCCTTTAATGGCTTTCCCTTTGGACGAATGATCAAAAACGTGCCTCTTATGTCAGAACATGCTGCCTCTGTGAACTCTCATGCCATAACTATTCATCCAACAGGCAGAATGGAAAACAGACAGAGAATCGTCCATAATGCCGTTGCTTGGAGAGTTCAAGGGAGATCAGTCTGTTCCAGTCCGGTTCAGATATTGCTCACTTGGTAGTCACAGTTCTCTGTCTTCTCTGAGGTTTTTGTGCATTTCTGACTTATTCAGACGTTGGAAATTTGCGGTTGGGAATACAGAATACGTATGCGGGACAGAATTCGAGGAGGCTTCAGACAAGCTCTTGACTCATCATATCCGTATTAATATGCCAGCTCACCCACAGAAATCCCTGGTTTGATTACAGCCTGCTCTCACTGAGATGAACCCTCATGATCTTTGCCTATCCAAGTACATTTTAAGATATAGAGAAAACACCAAGGGAATTATTTTACACTGCTGGAGTTCCTGCTATAATAGCTGTTCTGACCATGCTTTACATGACAAGAAATAACCACAGATCATTGTTACTATTAAATACCACGCACTTCATTTAATGGCAGCGGTGATGAGGCCTCATTGACTTAAGGTACGCCTCATTAAACACTGCTAGCTCTTTTCACTTAAGGCAATCCTCGGGCAACCATTGAAAGATATACACACACACATATACTTATAGCACTGTCCATCTGAATACTTGATTCTGATTGGCTGGAACTATTGAATGTAGGTAGATCTATCTGTACATGAAGTTCAGGTCAAAAGTTTACATACACCTTGCAGAATCTGCAAAATGTTAATTATCTTACCAAAATAAGAGGGATTATACAAAATGCGTATTATTTTTTATTTAGTACTGACCTGAATAAGATAATTCACATAAAAGATGTTTATATATAGTTCATGAGAGAAAATAATAGTTGAGTTTATAAAAATGACCCTGTTCAAAAGTTTACAAACACTTGATTCTTAATACTGTGCTGTTTTCTGAATGATCCACGGCAGTTTTTTTAGTGATGCTTCAGAAAAATCCTTTTGATTTTCAGCATTTTTGTGTGTTTGACCCCTTTCCAACAATGACTGTATGATTTTGAGACCACTGAGGACAATTGAGGGACTTATACAGGGACTATTACAGAACGTTCAAACCCTCACTGATGCATTACGAGCCAGGGCTGTAAACTTTTGAACAGAATGAAGATGTGTTCATTTTTCTTATTTTGCTTAAATACCATGTTTTTTTAAATTTAGTACTGCCCTTCAGAAGCTACAGAAGATACTTACATGTTTCCCAGATGGCAAAATAAATGAAATTTACCCTGGTCTTCAAATTCAAAAAGTTTTCACTCCTGAATTCACTAAATTGTTGCTTATTCACGTAACAACACAGTATTAAAAATTATGCTTTTGCATGGGGTCAGTTTTATAAATTCAACTATTATTTTCTCTTGTTGACTATATGTAAATGTCTTTTATGTGAAATATATTATTCACATCAGTACTAAATAAAAAATAACATGGCTTTTGTATGATCCCTCTTATTTTTGTAAAATAATTTACCTTTTGAAGATTCTGCAAGGTGTATGTAAACCTTTGACCTCAACTGTATAATAACTAATGGAAACCACTATTTTATCTATTCCGTCAAATCCGTTACATATTTATGCAGAAATATAATAAACAAAGATGGAAAATTCACTGCAAATGAGCTGCCAGCAGCTATGGAATTTATTTTGCTTTTATTATTATTATTATTTTGAATTTAATTAAAAAAATTGTACACAGTGACTCATTCATTTTGGAACCTTTTAACATCGTAAATGCATGAACATTTTACATGATCTTTTCTGATGTAGGCTACTTTGTTTATACCTAATCAACACTGATTTTGTGAATGCTGACACTTTTAATCCTTCTGGAATAATCATATGTTGGAGGGAAATGAAGAAAGTGAACATAAAAGCATCACTACATCCTGTAGAGGTGATGGGAAGGGGTGAGAGACAAGCGCAGATCATCAATATAAGTGCTAATGAACTGCTACAACCCGGCAGAAAAAAATCCAGGTTATTACAGCACAGCATGTGTTTTTTAACACAGTAGCTGGTTTTGGTTTCTCTAAATCAAATGGCCATTAGTTGGTCAAGATGATTTGCCAAAATATCAGCTACTAGCTTATAGTTCAACAGTTTCTGCAAGTTTTCCTTAATTGTGACCCTGGACCACAAAACCAGTTGTAAGAGTCTTTTTAAAGCTGAGATTTATACATCATCTGAAAGATAAATAAATTAGCTTTTCCATCGATGTTTGTTAGGATATGACAATATTTGGCTGAGATACAACTATTTGAAAATCTGGACTGCAAAAAAAATATTTAAAGTTGTCCAAATGATGTTCTTAGCAATGCACATTACTAATCAAATATTAAGTATTGATACATTTGCAGTAGGAAATTTACAAAATATCTTAATGGAACATAATCTTAATATCCTAATGATAAGAAAAAACTGATAACTTGGTCTCATACAATATATTGTTGGCTATTGCTACAAATATTCCCATGCTACTTATGACTGGTTTTGTAGTCCAGGGTCACAACTGATGGACTGGAGTCATGTTGATTATGTGTAGTCTATTGTGATCTTTTTATCAGTTGTTTGGACTCTCATTCTGACGGCACCCATTCACTTGTAGAGGATACATTTGTGACTATTCTGTTGAAGAAACAAACTCATCTACATCTTGGAAGGCCTTTGGGTGAGTGTGAACTATTACAGCTAAGATACCAGTTTAAATGTATTTGGTTGTTTTAATCCAGTTCAAGTCCTATCCTTACAGCAAAATGAACAAAATTACATAATCCAACAATGCTTACAAGATTGTGCCTTTAAGTGCATGTTCATAAAAGCAACTTTCCAAAGCAATCACTTTTGTAACCACTGTGCTATAAGTGCAAACACTCATGAGGAGAAGTCAAACAAGAGTCAGACATCAATCAGGTGCTTTTTCACAGCCCACCTACACAACATAGCCCACCAGCAGGAGGACAGGACAAGCCTGAAATAATACAATGCAAACACAGGGAAGGATGGCATGAAAATATCATCTTCATAGGTGACCCGTGGCATATTCTAATAATACATGAAGGGTTTTATATAAGGATTAATTCTCACGATGCCTTAGGGATTTGATGCATATAATTAAAGTATTACCAAAAAGGATTTGAGGCTTCAGAGACTTGTTAACATGCCTGGACTTCACACCTGCCTACTGAGATCTATAGCAAGCCCAAAACCCTCTAACAATGAACTCATATTTTCCTAGCTATGAGATTGGAACAGGCTGGACTTGTAGGGTTTACTAGAGAGAGGAGAAGAGGAAATAAAGTTTGGAGTGGTTGGGGGCTCCCCATCAGCCTGAGAAGCAGTAAGAGCTTTTAGCAGCTGTCGATGAATTCTGATCACTGTACTATGATGAAATATGAATTGAGACAGAGTATTTCAAGACTGTTAATTAGGTACTGCGCTTGACTAAATCAGAGGGTTTCAGACTCCAGCAGTGCAGTGGCCAGTGAGACTGAGCCTTGGTGAGCTTGCTGCTTCTAAGATATAAAAAGTCTTTTAGTCACTAGCATAGGGCTACAGCAATCTGGAGAACTCATAAATGTGTATTGTACTTTTGATTTCACACCTCTAAAGCAATTGCTGCATCTCTTGATCAGGATAGGTGATAAAATCAGAAAGTATACATTACTTAAACATAAGATTTAAAAAAAAAAATCTGATCAATAACATACAATACACAATCTGTTGCCTTTTCTGGAAACACTAACTAGCCTTTTTGTATGAACTTACACATAATACACAGATTTTTAAGAAAACGTTTAAAATTAAAACGTTTAAAGGAAATAAAAAAGTCCTTTTAACTAAATTATCTTTATATGAACAGTTATTAATACTATATACAATTATAAAATATATAGAATATAGAATTTCTAATGCATTTATTTGATCACTATTATTGTAATATCGTGAAATAGTACTAGAATTTAAAATAACTGTTTTCTACGTGAATATATTTTAAAATGTAATTTACGTAATCAGCAAAGCTGAATTTTCAGCAGTCTTGACAGTTTTAAATGGTGGTGAATATCAATATAGCTAATTACTGAAAATGATATTCATCAGGCCATTATTCTGCTCAGAATCTCTTATTTTAATCCAACCAAAAAATGAGCTCTCTTTTTAATTGAACATGATAAACGCTTGCTTTGATTCTGAAACAAGCCTCTCATCAGGCATTCCATTGGAGCTTCCATGGCTTACTATAAACCTTTTGCCAACCATGTTTAATTACTAGATAGTTGATCCAGGTGTTACTTAATAATTCCAGAGGTAAATCAATTGTCTATCCTTGTTTGGAAGCAGCAGAACAGGTGCACATGAGAAAAGTTTGAAGCGTTAGCAACAATAACAACAAAAGGGGGCAGTTCAAATAACACAAAGGGTTTAAACAAGCTTTTTCTCATTTCCTCTGATTGTAAAGTGACTGAAACACCCACGTAATACCATGTGGCTACGTTTAATATAACCATGATAGAAATAATACTCAAATGTACAGTATACACATACTGTACAGTTGAGGTCAAAAGTTTACATACACCATCATTCATGAGTCCCCACTAATTCTTTGGTTTTTCAGCATTTTTGTATATTTGAACACTTTACAACAACTATGATTTTGATTTTCCATCTTCCTCACACTGAGGACAACTGAGGGACTCATCTGCAACTATTACAGAAGGTTCACACGCTCACTGATGCTTCAGAAGGAAAAACGATGCATTAAGAGCCAAGGGGTGAAAACTTTTGAACAGAATGAAGATGTGTACATTTTTTTTTATTTTGCCTAAATATCATATATTTTTTTAATTTAGTACTGCCCTTCAGAAGCTACAGAAGATACTTACATGTTTTCCAGAAAACAAATAAGTTAAATTTACCCTGATCTTCAAATTCCAAAAGTTTTCACCCCCCGGCTTTTAATGCATTATGTTTCCTTCTAAAGCATCAGCGAGAGTTTAAACCTTCTGTAATAGCTGCATACGAGTCTCTTAGTTGTCCTCAGTGTGAAAAGATGGATCTCAAAATCATACAGTCATTGTTGGAAAGGGTTCAAATTCACAAAAATGCTGAATAACCCAAGAATTTGTGGGACCTGAAGGACTTTTCTAAAAGAAGAGTGGGCAGTTCAACCGTTCAGGACAAACAAGGGACTCATGAACAACTATCACAAACCAAAAACAAAAAAGCGGTGGATTATTCAGGTACTAACACAGTATTAAGAATCAAGCGTATGTAAACTTTTGAATAGGGTCATTTTTATAAATTCAACTATCATTTTTTCTTGTGGACTATATTTAAATGCCTTTTATGTGAGGTGTTTTATTCAGGTCAGTACTAAATAAAACACATGCATTTAGTTCAAACCTTCTTATTTTGGTAAAATAATTAACATTTTCCAGATTCTGCATAGTGTATGTAAAATTTTGATCTCAGCTGTATCTACTAGTATTTTCCTGCCTTTAGTACTAATCATTTTGCCCCTGAACCCCTCCGTACCTGCTCATTCTCGGTGAAGACTCGTCGACCGAAGCTCCAGATGATGTTTGGAGTGGGATCACCCGTGGCCTCGCAAGTTAATGTGATCTGCTCCTCCAATTCAGAGGCTGTCTGGTTTTCTAAAAACGTGATCTTGGGTTGCACTGTTGACACAAAAACACACAAGTACTCAAAACACAGCCTACAAACACACTCCTCGGGGAAAAGAAATAATGATTTTCCTCTATGCAATTACTGAGCCTTTACAATGGTCGTAATACCAAACAGTGCTCTTAAGTTGATGAGATGAGAGTGCCTCACTGGCTGGGTGCATTCAATATTTAATCAACACATTGTTATATTTTATAATTCAAACGAGGAACTTTGTTTAATGGATGAAATGAAGTAGTACTTTGATTCACTTTTATTTGCCTCGGCTCTAATCTAAGCGCTCTGAAGCAGCGCCGGAGAATGTGGCTGGAGAAAACGTACGCATGATGAGAAATATAAATATTGTGATTGCGTGCAAACATGTAAAATATACATGCAAAGTTAATAACAATGATAAAGAACAGAAGCATAGAATCACACTGAAACAGCAGCTCTCAGAATCTGTGCTTAAAGTATAAACGAAGAAGCGATGTTTTTTGTGTTGACATTAAAGCATTAGTTCACCCAAAAAATGAAAATTCACACATTAACTACTCAAGGTCATATCGTTACAAACCTGTAAGACCTTCATTCATCTTCAGAGCACAAGTTAAGATGTTTTTGATGAAATCCGAGAGCTTTCTGACCCAATGCAACTACCACGTTCACCAAATTATGGTTGAACCACTGATGTCACATGAACTATTTTAACAATGTCCTTACTACCTTTCTGGGCCTTAAACGTGTCAGTTGCATAGAAAGCTCTTGGATTTCATCAAAAATATCTTAATTTGTGTTCCAACCCTGGTGAAAAAACCAGCATATGCTGGTAGGTATGTTTTGATGCTGGTTTAAGCTGGTCCTTTGCTGGTTTAAGCTGGTCCTTTGCTGGTTTATGCTGGTCATGTTGCTGGTCAAGGACCAGCATAAACCAGCAAAGGACCAGCTTAAACCAGCAAAGGACCAGCATAAACCAGCAAAAGACCAGCTTAAATCAGCTTAAACATACCTACCAGCATATGCTGTTTTTTTCACCAGGGAAAGATGAACGAAGGTCTTACAGGTTTAAAATGTTCATTTTTTTGGGTGAACTACCCCTTCTGACTGTTCCCATGCTCTCTTTCCAAAAGTGATAGTTACTTTTTAGGAGTATTCACAGTTGTTCTTACTAAGAAAACAAAGCTCAGATCAACTGAGTAAAAAGAATTCAGTTCTCTTTGTGTTCACAGCATGTTATACCCAAATCAAACAAGCAAAAAAAAAAAAAAAAAAAAAAAAAACTTTATTTGTGGTACGGTCATAATGCCCCTATTCATTTACATTCATTTAAATAAAAATGTGATTATATATGATACTATTTAAATGCAATACTAATTAAAATAGGCATAAATAATAAACCAAGACCTTTCAGTGTGAACTTCTTAATAAGCTCCTTATTCTCCTATGCTGTCTTTCTCTCTCAACAAAACCCCTGCGTCATTTCATTACATTTGATTAGAACAGCAACTTGTAGAGTGATTTGCTCTGCGATGCTGAAAACACCACACCAAGGGCCCTTTGCGTGCAAAGACGACATAACAGACGACAACTCTGAAACAAGCAGCGCGTGCAGTTTATATTCATTTAATAACATTGCAACATTTCACGGCTTAATAATCGCACAAGGCACTAACACGATTTAGATTTTAAATTGATAAACTGTAAGGTCCTAATGGAAAGGACATTTTCCTGGTAACTAATGTGTAAACACTTGTTTTCAGTTCTGCTCCAATGCTAATGACAAAATTCTTCAGCTTACCAAACACATTGAGTGAGACTTCCTCGCTCCGCTCTCCGGCCTTGTTTCTAGCGATGCACTGATAATCTCCTTCATCAAGCTTAGTGACGTCTTTGATGGTCAACTCCGACCCGTCTTCATTCAGACTGTATTTTCCTTCTGACTCCAGTACGATATTACCTCTGTGGGGCAGAGATAGTGAGAGATAGGTTTACTGTTTGGCCTTCGAGCTGTTACTTGCTCAGCAAAGTCATGAATACATGATGCCTCATCTCCACATACACCCGAAAATACAGAGTGAAAGTGTGCCTGGCCATGAAATGGATTCTTCATCCTGCAGTGCACAGCTTCTCATGATGCTGATAGTCCAGGATGAAGCTGGAGAAAAATAAAAGCCGATCTGCTTTGTCATCTTCGGTTTCTTGACACGTTCCTGTCTCAGAGCCAATATAAAAGCTGTAAATAATGTCTGAAGGCCATAAACATCAAGCTGATGGGCTTTTTTATTTGGAAGAATGCTGTGCGCTGTGTTTCCCTGTGACACTAAATCAGTCATGCAAAGTTTGGATCCAAATACCTGCTCTTTTTGCTTGTAACAGCAGCAATTGAGCGACATTTTCAAATGGCCCCCAAGTGACAGCACTGTCAGCGAAGGAGGGAAATAAATGAGGTTGTGGCGAACGCTCTTATCCCTCCTTCTCCTGAGACAAACTGATGCGATCTCGTCCTCTCATTCACGACTTGGTTAAAGAAGTCACTGGAGTTTTGACGTAAAGCTGAAAGCTGCCAGCTGCCTTAGCTGCCATGGCTAACGGCAGTTGAAAGGATGAAACGGTGCCTCTGCCATTCACAGCACTTTTAGTTTACAAGCTCCAATAGCTCTGATCCCTCTCCCTCCCTGGATTCAGGGAAAAGCTTCGCTTTCCCTACAGAGATTTGGCTGAACTTTTTCAGTGCTGTTTTGGCACAGACAGATAAAGGGGCTGCTAAAAAATAGAGGGTGATGAATGACACGTACCGGGCCCACGTGACGGTGGGTTCTGGGTAGCCATCTGCGTAACAGGCCAACGTCACGGCTTGGTTGATGTCTGCAGTGGCATTAAGCTCAGTGTAGCGGGTCCTGATACTTGGCAGAACTGGGAGAAGGAGAGAAAGGCGAAAAGAACATTCTGGTAAATACTGGCTCTTTTAAAGAGACAGACAACACAAAAATGACAATACCACTCTTTTGACTTCGTCCCAAATGCTGTTATTTTATTCTGTGGAACTCATTTCCATTTAATGACAGTTCACAGTAACCATGTGCTCCATAAAAGAAGCATATAAAACATAATAAAAGTAGTTTTCAGAATAGCGTCGCAAAAGTTTGGTCTTTTCCTTGCACAACGTTATCGGATCAGAACCAGTGTATTATTAAAAAAAAACACTTTAAATATTTCTGAAATATTGTTTTTTAAGTTCCCTAGACAAAATAACAACATAAGGGTTTGGAAATACTTTAATAATTGTATTTTCAAAGGAGAAAATATTCTATTACATAATGTCGCTGTACTGTTTTACAGTACATCTAAAAATCTTCTAAATAAAAATTAAATATCTAATTAATCTAAATTCATCTAAATTTATTTTTTAGGCATAAATCTCACAGAGTCTTTGATTTATGCTTAAACATGTTTTTAAAAAGGTTAATGAAAATAAGCCTTATAATGTATTACGAATGATTAAAATTAAGGAATTAATAACATGCAATTTTGCATCTCAGGCAAATTTATTTTGTTTTTTAGTAGAAAAAAAGTTTTTGACTTAAATACAGTGGTGACCAAAACTACTAAAAGCTAAAAATGGTTTTAAGTCAGTTAATTCTATCTTTTGCTGTAGTGTGGCAGTAGGAAATATCAGTTTACAGTTCCAAACATTAATTTTGCCATTAATTGTAATAATCCAAAAAGATTTGTCTGACAACAGCCAGTTCTCCTCACAGATCTGATCTAATCATCATCCAGTCTGTCTTGAATGACATTAAGAAACAGAACAAACTGAGACAGACTAACATCTCCAAGATGCTTCAAGAGACCTACCTGCAAAGCTACCTGAAAAACTATGCAGTAATGCAAAGGATTTAGTTAGAATTTAGTTAACGGAGGTTAATTGATAAAGAAAATCTACACGAGTGCCTAAAACTTTTAACAGTACTGTAGCATTGCAGGTAGGCTTTTTTAAGCATCTTGGAGACGTTTCCACAGTTCTTCTGGCTTTAGTCTGTCTCAGTTTGTTCTGTTTCTTCAAGTCATGAGAGCATATCTCTGTGTGGAGCACTGGCTGTTGTCAAACTCACTGGATTACAACATTTAAAGGCAAAATGAATGTTTGGAAATGTAAACTGATATTTTCTACTGACACACTACAGCAAAAGAGAAATAACTAACTTGAAACCATTTTTTAGCTGGTGATACTAGTGTTCTAATAATTTTGCCACCACTGTATATGTATATATATTAACATGCACTACTTTTAAATTCAACTGCCAAAGTCAGACTGTTTAAACGTGTATAAACTCTCTGCTCCCGTGTTCATGTGAGCTAACAAAGCAGGTGGTTCTAAGATTGAGTCCTCACCGTTGACAATGACCTTGATGACCCTGAGGTCGATTTCTCCCCGGGCCATAATGCGGCCCTCGCAGGTGTAGTCACCCTCATCTGTCTTTTTGATGCCTCGGATCTGGAGGTGGTTGTTGCTCAAGACCTTGAAGCGGACTGTAGGCGTGAGATAGAAACAGAGAGGCGGGAAAAAAAAGAAAGGAAGCAAAATGAGACAGTAATTACTCTTGAGTAAGATAAGGAGACCATGTTAACGAGCCTCTCATTACATGCTGGGCAGCAAAATGACTCGCTGCACATCTTCTCCCGGTATAAAATCATCTTTATGGGCTTTTCTGCAGCGTGATCTGTATTCAAGACCCACAGTAAAGGTGCATATAATATTTCAACTCCATGGAGACACAGTAAAACAGTACTGATATATTAAAAGCGATGAAAAAGGCAAATTCAGCAAGATAAAGCACTGAAATGGAATTTACTTAGTGCACACTACACAGTATACATTGGACACTGCCTGATGTTTTTCTACTATTACTGCAGCAATAGTAAGAGCAGTGAGTAACACAGAGAGAGTGTTTTGTGTCGCGCTTCATCTGAACTCATCAACCAACCAAAAGAAGAGCACAGAAGAGGTTAACGAGAGAAATGTGGAAAATGTGTTATTTACATAGAGCAGTTTGGTTTTCAAGCTCCGCTACAATTAGTGGTTTTGCAGTGAAAATTTCATCTAGCAGCGGCCTGTGAGTTCACGTCTCACAGCAGAGAGCTGCGGTCACTGCTTCTTCCAGCGGTCTCTGAGGGAGGAGCCCTCCGAGGTTAAAATAGTTTCATCCAAATGAGGCTTAACTGACAAACAAAACAGTGCAGATGAAAACCGAATGAAACTTTGAGGTCTCACAATAAACATTCAGGTACTTTTTTGCTGCTCATTGTCACAGTGCCAGAGAGCTCTCTTACTGTAAAATTTTGACAGGAACTTTGATTGAAAAGTATGGGAGATATTCGAAAATGTTGTGTAAACACAAGTGTGACATCTGCTCGTGGTACTGTACCATCAGTCTCAGGCTGGATTCTCATCTTTTTATACTTCCAGATGATAGTTGGGGGCGGCGAGCTGATGACGTCACAGATGATGTCAGCATCATCCCCTTCATTGAACTCTTGAGGCGATGGAGCATTTTGGAAAGTGAGTTTCTCTGAAAAAGACATTTGAAATGCACTTCAGTTATACCGCTATTGCAAAAAATGATTTTTTAAATCAGCATTTTTGTCTCGTATTCCAGTAAAAGCTTGAGAAGCAATGTTGCATAAGATATTAAGGAATGCTTTGAGAAACAAAATATGTAAACATACTTAAAAGAATATACGTCTGAGAAAGATTTAAGAGTTTTTCCCCATTGGTAAACAGTTTATTGCTGGGTTGAAAAAAACATCAAGATGACAAACGATCTGAAATATTTTCTTTTAGTAAGTATCTTTGAATGAAGTGGCATGGTGGTCAACAGTTATTTTATTAAGTACATTTATTTTAATCATATATATTCTATAATTTTTATTTTTTTTTTATATTTTATTATAAGTATTAAAATAGATAGGTTGTCAGAACAGCATAATTAAATACAAAAACACAGTAGGTATGACAGAATTAGTTCACTTTAAAAGAACAGTTCACCCATAAAATGAAAATTACACCATACTCACCCTCAAGCCATTCTAAGTGTATATGCCTTTTTTCTTTTAGGTGAATACAATCTGAGTATTAAATAATGTCCTGGCTCTTCCAAGTTTTATAATGGGAGTGAATGGCTGTTGAGATTTTGAAGCTCAAAAAAGTGCATCCATCCATCTCAAGAAGGTTAATAAAGGCATTCTTACAGCAAAGAAAAAACAGTCTCTTCTCAGCTTCTATTGAAATCCTGCAACATTTGTGACCCTGGACCACAAAACCAGTCTTAAGTCGCTGGGGTATATTTGTAGCAATAGCCAAAAATTATTGATTTTTCTTTTATGCCAAAAATCATTAGGAAATTACTAAAGATCATGTTTCATGAAGATATTTTGTAAAATTCTCACTGTAAATATACCAAAACTTAATTTTTGATTAGTAATATGCATCAGTAAGAGCTTCATTTGGACAACTTTAAAGGTGATTTTCTCAATATTTTGATTTTTTTGCACCCTCAGATTCCAGATATTCAAATATTTGTATTTATTCAGCCTGCAGATGATGTATAAAGCTCAGTTTCGAAAATTGACCCTTATGACTGGTTTTGTTGTCCAGGGTCACATTTTTCAGTACAAAATATCGTTTTGCACTTTTAACTTGTGACCAGTGTTTTGTTTTGGTCATCCACTGGAACGCCACTGTGTCGTTTGGTTTATAAAGTGTTAAAGGAGTCATCGGATGCCCATTTTCTACAAGTTGATATTATTCCTTAGGGTCTTAATGAAAAGTCTACAATATACTTTGGTTAAAAATTCTCAATGGTAGTGCAAAACACCGCCATTTTTACCTTGTTAAAATGAGCTCTGCCAAAATCAATCCATTCTGATGGATTGCTCCTTTAAATGCAAATGAGCTTTGCTCACCCCGCCCCTCTCTTCTATCTGTGGAGTGACGAGCCTGTTTACTTTAGTCGCATTTAGCCGTGAAACTTGCTAATTAGCACGTTATTAGGAAAGGTGATTGCAGAGATTTATAAAAAACCCCTTATACTCATTTCTGCTGTAGGTGAAGCTGGATCACAATTGATTTGCACCAACATTTGCGTGAACATGTACATCAGGAGGCGCATTCCATTCACAAACAAATGTAATCCACTGTATCTTCAGCAGCTCAGATGTCGGGAGTAAACGACGACTACTACGTTCATTACTACATCCAGCAACACAACACCTCATTTGCTCATTACGAGATATTCTTGTCTAACTTACATCCGTGCTCCGGCACCGAAACAATGGAGGTTGCACTGTTACAGCTGATTTAGGCAGTTCTGTGGTAAGATGCTCATGTCAATCAGCTATCGTGGGATTAAAAAACTTTTTTAGATAGGGCAGATTTGTACATACACTGCCAAAACACATTAATGTTCAAAAATGTAACCATGAACTTTGCATGTGATGACCCCTTTAAATATAAATTTTTTTATATTTATATTTAAACTCAGATAGTATTCGTCAGAATACAAAAAGAAGAAGAAAGTTATATCCACCTAGGATGGCTTGAGGGTGAGTAAATCATGGGGTAATTTTCATTTTTGGGTTAACTGTCCCTATAATAAAGCATCCAAAATTTTGGGCTTGAGATAATGATTCCATTATGTAATGTATTCCGTTAGCAACAGTCTTAATGCCACATGTGTGGTTGATGTATAAAACTGACGTGCATCAACCTCAAGCTTTTATTATTAGTGTACGTTTGTTTCGTTATTAAATGTTGTGGTAAATGTCAGATGTTTTATTGTGCTTGGAGGTTAGCGTTGGGTCCAATACAATTTGATTTCTCATTTCTCATGATTTCGAAATAAGGAAAACACTTACGGAAAATTTTCACGATGACAGTGCCCTGAGATTCTTTATCCCCGCTTTTCGCCACACACTTGTACATGCCCGCATGGTCGACGTTGGCATTGTAGATTGTGAGCGTCGACGAGGACTCGTCATTCTTGCTGACGCTGATGTCTGGTCTGCCTGGCAGGAGCTTCTCCCCATTGGGAGCAAACCAGTCTATTTCCTTAGCATCTCCAACAACTGACAGACAAACAGACTGAGTGAAACACTGTGATCATCAGCTCATCAGCTATTTAATAACTGATATGCCAAAATTTAACAACACATAGCAATAGACATTTCCTAAATCAGATTTATCTACATTTGTTATGTAACATTTGATTGAATCACATAATTAGAGTTGATTCAAATTTTTAATTCTTTAATGCTCACGTCACATAACCAAGGAGAGATCAAGAAACTATTAATTTAATGAAATGCTCTTTAGAAATAAAAAAACACAATAAAATGAAACACTAATGACATCGCTGAATTTTATATCTGCAACTAAAATAATATAATATATTTAAAATGTTTAATGCATTCTTCATTGCTACTTAAGGACGCATTCAAGGCGGTTAATGCGCAGTAAAAAAAAATTCACATATTTCAGTAAAACAAAAAAAGTGAAATAATATAGCTGTAAATAAGTCACATTTTCTTTTTCTCCCATTTGATGAGTCCTCTGAATATTTCAGGTGTTCCTCATTTATAATACAAGATGTTTTTGCTTTTTATCTACCGCCATTCCTTAACATTACATTTTTCTCCTTTGGATCAAAATCCAAGGACTAGAATTCACATAGTGATTTACTGAAAAAGTCAGGCAGGTCAATGAATTTACCTGCTGTAAATAAGCACATCAAAGCTTTAGCCAAACTTGCCCACCCATCAGAATGTAAGGGCTCGTTTAAATGCATTGAACAGAGTGGTGAGAGCAGGTTTGAAATCAAAAGCACTTCGTGAAGGTCAAATGTGACGTGACCCTCAATTTGTTTCATCACAGGAGGGTCATCTTCCTACCTTCACACAAAAAGAATTTGGACTCTCCCACGCTGATCTCTCCTTGGGCCGGAGTGATTTCCACTTGCAAGGCAGCTGGAAAACAGAGAGACAGAGAGAAATTCATATTTCAGGAATAACCCACAAGGACACGATGCACAAATCAAACAAGGGAAGTGGAAAACTATGCATTCGACTGGCTGAATGATTAAAATAATTTGTCATAATGTCATAGATGTTTGTAAAAATAGCAATATTTTGTAATATTATTAAAATTTAAAATGAGCCTTTTCTATTTTAATATATTTTAAAATATAATTTATTCCTGTGATGGCAAAGCTGAATTTTCAGCAGCCATTACTACAATATTCAGTGTCACATGATCCTTCAGAAATCATTTTAATATGCTGATTTGGTGTTCAAGAAAACTTGCGCTGTGTAAAAGTTTTGTGAAAACAGTGAGACATTATAAATGTCTTTTCAGTCACTTTTTAATAGTTTAATGCACCCTTATAGAACAGAGAAGTATTAATTTCTTTAAAAATGGCTCACAACTTTTGAAACAATAGTGCATATTTTAGAGCTGCCCTCTAGTAGTCAACTAACCATTAGTCAACTAGAAGAGGCTTGGTCGACCAAGATTTTATTAGTCGCTAAGTTGCAGAAAAAAAATCCACAGGAAGTAGCGAAATCACGCAGCCGGATCGTTAACGGTAGGTCTTTGTGGTAATTACATCGGATAGAGTACTATCATTCATCGACCTCAAATATGGCTTTTCATCTGAAATATGTAAGTAGTAGCAACTTTACATGGCCACTCAATCTAACGTAAGCCTAGAAAAATGTGCGCTATTGAAGTGTCTGTGCGGAGTGTGGAAGCTTAATAGTAGTGTGCTCACTACATGACTGAAAGAGGTGCCGGTGTGTTCACTTGTCCTTAAAATACTCATCATTTTTGGTAATACAGATTAAATTCATCTTTCGAATCTGTAAAGACTCTACGTTTATTTGTGTGCATTCAGAATGACAACAAAATGTTGCGCTTTTGTAAAATAATGAAAGCAAACATGATGCGCTTTCTCGGTCTCTGTGAACTTGAGTGTGAAACTTCGAGTGAAATGTTTACTTTCAAATGAACCAATTCAAATGGAAAACAAATATTCTCAGATTATGTCATCTGTATGAAACATGTAAGCACATCCACTACTGCGGAGATGACGAGTCAGTGTTGACGACTTGTCTTAAGCCAAAATCAAAGAAAGCATTGATTTATCGATAAATTATTAAAACGTTAATGCAGTCTCCTTGCTGTTTTTCCCGGAAACACCCATGATTATTATATCTGCCGGTGTGCTGTGGCAAACTTTTTTTGTGTGCGCTTGAGCTCTTATTAGGCTATGTAGGCAATTAAAGGAGAAGTCCACTTCCAGAACAACAATTCACAAATAATTTACTCACCCACTTGTCATCCAAGATGTTCATGTCTTTCTGTCTTCAGTCGTAAAGAAATTATGGTTTCTGAGGAAAGCATTTCAGTATTTTTCTTCATATAATGGACTTCAATTGTGCCCCCCGATTTTGAACTTCCAAAATGTAGTTTAAATGCAGCTTCAAAGGGCTCTAAATGATCCCAGCCGAGGAAGAAGGGTCTTATCTAGCGAAACGATCTTTAATTTTTTTCGGAAAATAAAAATGTGTATACTTTTTAAGCACAAAAGCTTGTGTAGCACAGGTTCTGGCATGCGCGTTCATGACGCTACGTACTATTGAATCATGTCGAAAGGTCACGCCGAATGTAGGCGGAACTACAGACCCAGTGTTTACAAAGCGAACGCGCAAAGACTAAGAAAGTGCAAGTCAAACGCTGTTTACAAACAAAAAGGTACAACGTGTCGGACGATTCTGAAGTTGTAGGAGAAAAGTTGTGAAGCTGCATTTAAACTACATTTTGGAAGTTCAAAATTGGGGGCACAATTGAAGTCCATTATATGGAGAAAAATCCTGAAATGTTTTCCTCAAAAACCATAATTTTTTTACGACTAAAGACAGACAGACATGAACATCTTGGATGATAAGGGGGTGAGTAAATTATTTGTAAATTGTTGTTCTAGAAGTGGACTTCTCCTTTAAAGGCTCATTATTATGATTTATATGGTTTATTAAACGTGCGACTGATATTTACGTCTGTGGGAATCCTCAACTACTGTAATTGGTTATCATCCATCATGACCCATTCTTAAATTACACCCATACACACTTGTAGAAGTTCCTCCTACACATCCCAACCGAAGCATTTGAGCAGAAAGCTTTTCTTTGCTATCTAATTACCAAGGTAGTTTACATAAAATCATAGCTTCTGTCTTAAAGCTAAAAAGAGAAGCATATGCTGTACATCCCCAGTGACTGGGCCTGCCAACCAATTAAAACGCACTCCTGGGAAGGATGTTGTCAGTGGGCGTACGAGGAGCACAAGGCCGTGCATTTTTGGACCTCAAGATAACAACACGTCAATAGTGTTGGCTCTTTTCCAGTTCCATTAATGTGGCAGGCGGAGATGAGTATTTACCGCGGTACAGAAACGGCTGCGTGGGGTGTTGGCGTACAAGAGCGATGTGCAGCAAAGCGTAGCCATGGTAACCCCAAGTACTGTCACAAGCGCTTATTGAAAACCCTCAGTGTTAGGCAGGCTGATTCTCGGACTAAATATGACAATTAGGGTTCGGCACTATCAGAAACACGGTGAATTATAGGCCTCTCTCAAACTTATTTTCCACCCACAATTACCTGGGGGTTCTGAACTACACTGATATATCATAATGGTACCTTAAGCTTCAATTTTCCAGTTTAATGGAAGGCACCTGATGGAGCTCCCTGAACATTTTCCTTCGTGTGCAGTTGGGGAGCGTAATGCTGTAAATGATAGCATATTAGTTTCCCGATATGAGGCTAATACATTTCATCTTCCTGCATCAACTGCGGTGAATGAGATGAGCCCAGGCAGCAAATGGCTGTTAGCTCCACGAGCGATGGATGCCATCGCACTGCAAGGAAAAGAGATGAAGACAAACCGGTCTATCTTAAAGGGGAAACTGTACCTGTTGAAAAACAACATCGGATTGTTTCTTGTCAGAAAAATCACTGCAGGCAGTGTCACTGAGATTGTCAATCATAAACACAATAATGTGTCAAGAAATTACAGGAATGCTTTGTTTCCTAATGCTTGTGACAAGAGAGGGATTGATCTAGAACCAAACCACATGAGACAGATCTATACACAGCAGCATTCTGCAACTCAGAGCTCGTTTATACACACTGCAATCACGGGTAATTAGAAAAACGCTTCACTCAATACGTCAAATTTATCTGAAGAGCTCAACACTTGATTCTTGGTAACCCATAAAAGGCTGAAAAGGCTAACTAAGAGAGTGAGAACGTCTAAACTAAACCAGCGGATGTCCACTAAACTTGAACAGTACTGTATGTGTGTAATAAATCTATTCTTAAAGGGATAGTTCACCCAAAAATGAAAATTACTTCATGATTTACTCACCCTCAAGCAATCCTAGGTGACTTTCTTCTTTCAGATGAATACAATTGAAGTTATGTTAAAAAATGTCCTGGCTCCTCCTAGCTTTATAATAGCAGTGAATGGGTGTTGAGATTTTGAAGTCCAATATAGTGCATCCATCCATCATAGAAAGTACTCCACCAACTCCCAGGGCTTAATAAAGGCCTGCTGAATTGAATCGATGTGTTTGTGTAAGAAAAATATCCATTATTAAAACTTTATAAGCCGTAATCCCTAGCTTCCATTAACTGTCGTACTTGCGTTCACAAGAGAGTGGTGTTTCAGTGGATGACGTTAGATTTAAGCGTAGCATAAACTCCAGTGACAATATGCTAGTCTCGCGAAAAACAAGTTTTATTTACATGAGCAAAGGAAAAACAGTCTCCTCTTGACTTATATCGAAATATACCACAGTTTTATGCAAAAGTTTGTGAACCCCTTGCAGAATTCGTGAAAATGTGAATCATTTTAACAAAATAAAAGAGATCATACAAAATGCATGACATCTTTTATTTAGTATTGTCCTGAGTAAGATATTTTACATAAAAGATGTTTACAAATAGTAAAAAATATCTGAAATTAATAAAATAACCCTTTTCAAAAGTTTGGATTTTCTTAATACTGTGTGATGGTTGTTCATGAGTCCCTTGTTTGTTCTGAACAGTTAAACTGAGCACTGTTCTTCAGAAAAATCCTTTAGGTCCTGCAGATTCTTCAGTTTGCCAGCATATTTTGCATATTTGAACCCTTTCCAGCAGTGATTGTATGATTTTGAGATCCATCTTTTCACACTGAGGACAACTGAGGGACTCAAACAAAGCTATTAAAAAAGGTTCAAACATTCACTAATGTTTCAGAAGGAAACACAATGTATTAAGAGCCAGGGGGTGAAAACTTCTGAATAGGATGAAGATGTCTAAATTTTTCTTATTTTGTTGAAATATATATATTTTTTCATTTAGTACTTCCCTTCAGAAGCAACAGAAGATACTTGCAGGTTTCCCGTAAGACAAATTAAGCACAAATTTACCTTGATCTTCAAATTCAGAAAGTTTTCAGCCCTGGCTCTTATTGCATCGTGTTTCCTTCTGGCGCATCAGTGAATGTTTGAACCTTTTATAATCTCAAAATCATACAATCACTGATGGAAAGGGTTCAAATATGCAAAAGATGCTGGAAAACAGAAGAATCTGCAGGACCTGGAGGATTTTTATGAAGAACAGTGCTCAGTTTAACTATTCAGGACAAACAAAGGACTCATAAACAACCATCACAAAACAAAAAAAAAAAAACAGTCATAGATCATCTAGGTAACCACACAAAGTATTAAGAACCAAGGGTCCCAAACTTTTGAAAGGGGTTATTTTAATAATTTTAGCTATTTTTTGTCTTTTGGATTATATGTAAAATATCTTACTCAGGACAGTACTAAATAAAAAATAACATGCATTTTGTACAATCTCTCTTATTTTGTTGGAATTATGAACTGTATTATTATTAAAACTGTATACGACCAGAGATTACGATTTATAAAGTCTTAAATATGAATATTTTTCTGACACAAATGCACTGATTTGCTTCAGAAGGCTTTTATTAACACCCAGAGCTGTGCAGAGCACTTTTTATGATGGATGGATGCACTTTATTGGATTTTAAAATCTCAACACCCACTCACTGCCATTATAAAGCTTGGAAGAGCCAGGATATTTTATAATGTAGCTCCGATTGTATTTGCATGAAAGAAGAAAGTCATATACATCTAGGATGGCTTGAGGGTGAGTAAATCATGGAGTAATTTTCATTTTTGGATCAACTATCCTTTTAATACGCATGTCAGGTTTTAAACAAAACAGGGTAGTTTGGAAGTAGAATAAGGACAATGCAGTACAATATCAACAAAAAACATCCGCTAACCTCAACAACCTTGAACACAGACCTACAGCCCAGTACTTCATCATGAAGCTTCAAGATACAAAGTGTCATGTGTGGTGATGTGAGAAAGTACACACACAAAAGAAGTATTTGCTCTAGTATTTGCAGTCGAGCATCCCCATTTGTTTGTGTCTGTATATGAAATGCAACTAGAGATATTCGTTGACGTTAAAGTACTGTGGGAGGAAACAGTGGTTCTGTCTTGTTTGCTCGAAATGAATTTCCAGACAGGCTCTTACACTTTCAGCACAAATCGAAAACGGAAAAAAAATCTTTTCAAAACCAAATCAAGTCTTAAGTGCGCACATCCAGCCAACCAGCTATATTACTTGGTCCCTGAGCTCGAAAAGCCTCCGTGTATACTTAATCTGAGTAAAATATTGTAATCCAATATCCTGATCCATGTATTGTGTAAAAAATCAGCCTCAAAAAAGAAACACAGCAGAGAAAAGGGCCAACATATTAAATTTGCCTACGACTTAAGTTGTTTGTTCACTGAAAGCATTTCTGCCTAAGAAATAGTTCAATTTCCACTCAAAAACACCAGAGCGCCTTGAACAGCTGAACTAAATAAATAAACGCGGACCATGAGAAATCCGGTACGGCGATGATATTGTTATTTGAACTTCTCTGACTTGGTAATGCAGTCTTGAGGCTGTATATTGAATGAAGCCAAATGTTTGGACTCCATGGTTAGCGAGTGTCAATACAGCAAAAGTGCAGCGCTGTGTCCTTGCTGAGAGCACAAGGGAGGCAAATGAACACGTAAAACACAATAGGATGGCAAATCGATAAGCCTAATTACAAAATAAATCCGAAACAGCTCAGCCTTATAGGTGGCAACTCGCTGTGCTGCCAGCACGTTCCTCTAGCATGCTTCATACGCTTTTCTCGTAATCTTCATTTCTACTGAACAGATAACAGCAGGCCGCTTAGCAAATCAGCATAACATATGATGGATAGCATATAGCACAATGACAATACAAATGCACAAATGAGGAGAGTTAATATGCTAAAACTCTGAGGAAACTCTCAGTGTTTGTCTGTGTGTTTGCTAGTTAGCATAGCGCTGCAAAGCAGCTGCCATTGAGATGAATGAGAATGCAAATGCATAGCTTTCTACATGAGTCAAATGCAGAAGGCAGAAAGAGCACACAATGAGCCTGAATATATCAAATGTAGCTTCTTGAATATAGACTAGCTGGCTTAAGATATACTACATTGTATATCTACATGCAATCCTATTTTTTTTTGATTTACAGTCATATTTTTTGCTAGTAAAATCACGCATATATTAGATGTCAGGTTTTCTATGAAATGTATGTATTAGTCTTTGACGGTTAATGAAAACAGCTCTGCATTTTCCCAAGTTCATTGATGTGTTACCAATCCATGTGTTTACATCTGACACAAAGCTACATCCTCTACATTAAATCACTATATTCATGCAAATACGCAGCTGTGGCAATTCATCTCCGTACTCTGGTGAAACATGCCATCAGACCGGCGTGATGGTGTATTAATCCTTGTGTAACGGAGGCAGAGACACTGATGTTGGCAAAACACATGACTATTAATCACGAGGCTTCGCGAAGGCTTCGTAAAGGCTTCGAGGAGATGAGCTGTCCCCATGTTGACGTGTGCCTGACATTGGGTGTCAGCTTAAATTTTTGTGGGCCAGATTAAAGAGATTCTCCCACTGACAAACTTTCCTGACGGCAAGTTTATTTTTACCATTCTGTGGCAGGAATGTAAGGTACTTTGAAATGCAGCGTCAGAAGGAGTATGAAGGCAAGATGAAAGAGCATGGGCAAACTCCGATATGTACAATGTCATTCCTTCTGAGCAGATTTAAGACTAACTGAAACACATTCACACACACACCTGGTACAAAGCATGGAGTTGCTGAGTTTCCACTTTGACATGATTTTATCTGGCATGCATCTAGCTGAGGTGCATCTGAGACTTGGAACATGAATCTACTTCCCCATTCAGGTTTGGTCGCAGGTTGTCAGTGATTAATGGTTTGGTAATCTTCATGAATTATGGGTAGACACCTTTTAAGTGTCTGTTTTAACCCCGACATGTCCCTAAGCTTATGTTTAGTTAAACAGGCCGATCGAAGTGACAGCTACATAATCTAAATTAACCATTTAATCATCAAATGCCGCCTGTAACAGAATGTGATTCAGCCCAGTCACAAACTAATTACTCTAATGAACTAATTTTCTTTTAAGGAATCATTCAAAAAGACACACACCTGGTTGATCTTGCTGAAAGATTTTTTTTTAAGAAACATAAAAATACATACAAAACGTTTGAGGTCTGTATTGATTTTGAAAGTCTCTTATGCTCAGTGTTGCATTTGTTTCAATAATACAATAAAACAGTATTTTTGTGAAATATTATTACAATTTTATTATTACCATTTTAGACTGTTTTCTATTTTGATACACTACCAGTCAAAAGTTTTTGAACAGTAAGATTTTTAATTTTTTTAAAGATTATCTTCTGCTCACCAAGCCTGCATATATTTGATCCAAAATACAACAATAGCAGTAATATTGTGAAATATTTTTACTATTTAAAATAAATGCTTTCTATTTGAATATATTTTAAAATTTAATTCATTCATGTGATCAAAGCTAAATTTTCAGCATCATTACTCTAGTCACACAATTGTTCAGAAATCATTCCAATATGCTGATTTTCTGTTCAAGAAAGATTTATTATTATTATTATCAATAATTAATACAGTTGGGTATTTTTTTATTATAGTATTTTTTGAAATAAAAAGAAATGATATAAATTAATATATTTATTTAGCAAGGATGCTTTAAATTGATCAAAAATGATGATAAAGATATTTATAATGTTAAAAAAGATTTCTATATCAGATAAATGCTGATTATTTGAACTTTCTATTCATCAGAAACCTGAAAAAAAATCTACTCAGCTGTTTAACATAATAATTGTCACAGGATGAACGAGACGAGAGGCGAGCGGATCCATATGCAAGCTCTTTATTGGGCGAGACAAAGACATGGTCGTACAGGCAAGGTCGAGACGGGAGCAAACAGGAATAACACAGGCAGTAGGAAAGAATAGTCCAGGAAACGAGAGCGATAATCCACAAGGCAGGCGGCTAGACAGACGTAAACGATAATGCAGGCGAGAAGTCAAAAACCACGGGAACTAGGAACTTGGAAACAGGAAAACGCTAGCAAACAACAATACAACAATCCGTGGTTAGCACGGCGAAATACAGGGGCTTTTATAGCGCCGCTGATTGGTCGTGGGTCAAGTGTAATGGCTGATGGGAAATGTAGTCCGGGGTGTGGTGCAACAGTCTGTGTGTGAAAGGGCGAGAGTGACATCTGGTGGTGAGCGGACAGCGGGACACCGACCAGATTCGTGACATAGCCCCCCCCAGGAGCGGCTTCCAGACGCTCCAACAGAGTAACAGTCCAGGGAGCGGTGGGGCGGGAGTGAGACAGGGCGAGGGCTGGAGGACCAGGTCCCTGCGGAGGACCCGGTGATTGAGGCAGAACCGACAGAGCAGGTACCCTCCAGGGAGGGGCTGGAGGCGGAGCAGGAAGCGCAGGAGCCCTCCAGGGCGGAGCAGGAGGCGCAGGAGCCCTCCAGGGCGGAGCCGGAGGCAGAGCAGGAGGCGCAGGAGCCCTCCAGGGCGGAGCCGGAGGCAGAGCAGGAGGCAGAGCAGAAGGCGCAGGAGCCCTCCAGGGCGGAGCCGGAGGCAGAGCAGGGGTGCAGGAGCCCTCCAGGGCGGAGCCGGAGGCGCAGGAGCCCTCCAGGGCGGAGCCGGAGGGAGAGCAGGAGGCGCAGGAGCCCTCCAGGGCGGAACCGGAGGCGGGACAGGCGACGCCCGAGCCCTCCGAGGCGGAACAGGAGGCGGGGCGATCCTCCAGGGCGGAACAGGAGGCAGAGCAGCCCTCCGGGGCGGAACAGGAGGCGGCCGCCCTCCGGGGCGGAACAGGAGGCGGCCGCCCTCCGGGCGGAACAGGAGGCGGAGCGGCCCTCCGGGCGGAACAGGAGGCGGAGCGGCCCTCCGGGGCGGAACAGGAGGCGGAGCGGCCCTCCGGGGCGGAACAGGAGGCGCAGCGGCCCTCCGGGGCGGAACAGGACCCCGCTTTACGATCTGGGACCTGGGGAAAGCAGAGACAGAGGAGACAAACAGAGAAGGGAGAGAAGCAGAGAGCTTGTAGGGGGACGCCACCTCCAAGGGAGGATCCACAGCCATGGCTGACACCTCTGGAGGTATTGGCGCAGCTTCTCCGACCAAGTGGCACTCTGGAACAGGCTTGTGACCAGGCGAAAACTCTGGGGCTGGCTTGTGACTAGGCGGGAGCTCTGGAGCAGGCTTGTGACCAGACGGGAGCTGGGGCGGAGCAGGAAACCGCGTTATGGCCTGGGACCTGGAAACAGCAGAGACAGAGGAGGTAGAGAGAATATGGGGAGAGGCAGAGAGTCTGTAGGGGGACGCCGCCTCCACGGGAGGATCCACAGCCGAAGCTGACACCTCAGGAGGCATTGGCGCGGCCTCTCCAACTGGCGGGGGCTCTGGAGTAGGCTTGTGCTTGGACAGGAGTTCTGGAGCAGGCTTGGGAGCAGACGTGACCCCAGAAGCACAATGTGCAGCCCACACACACCAGATGGCAATAGCCATTAAGGGTAGAGCAGCAGCGGGAGGTTGTGGTGGGTCCAGGGCGCTGGCTATCCCGATAGGCTGTGGTCTTGGGATGTCAGACGAGATGTGACTTGACTTGGGGTCTGGTGTGACTTGACTTGGGGACTGGGCATGACCTGACTCTGGGCCGTCAGACGGGTCATGGTAAGGCTCTGGGTGGCCAGACGAGACGTGGCTTGAGTCTGGGCCGTCAGGCGGGGCGTGGCTTGAGTCTGGGCCGTCAGGCGGGGCGTGGCTTGAGTCTGGGCCGTCAGGCGGAGCGTGGCTTGACTCTGAGCCGTCAGGCGGGGCGTGGCTTGACTCTGGGCCGTCAGGCGGGGCGTGGCTTGACTCTGGGCCGTCAGGCGGGGCGTGGCCTGACTCTGGAACAGCCGCCTTGACATTGCTCGACTTGGAAGCTTGACTGGACTTGGAAGCTTGACTGGACTTGGAAGCTTGACTGGACTTGGAAGCTTGACTGGACTTGGAAGCTTGACGGGACTTGGAAGCTTGACTGGACGCTGAAGCTTGACTGGACGCTGAAGCTTGACTGGCTGAAGCGCTGAAGCTTGACTGGAGACGGAAGCTGCATTATGACAGGACCTGACAACTAGGCTTGACTCACGAGGATCTGCAGAGGCCTGGCTTGCTTCAGGAATAACAGCTGTAACGTGACTTGGCTCAGGGACGACAGCTGTGACGTGACTTAACTCATGAGGAACAGCTGTGACTTGGCTTGACTCGTGGAGAACAAGAGCTTTGGTTTGACTTGACTCTGTTGTTTGACCGGACTTGGAAGCTTGACTTGACCCTGGGGTAGCAGCCGCGACGTGAAGGAGCGCCATTTTAGCTGCCCGTACAGCCATCAGGGGTGAATCCAGCACATGTGCCATCATGATAGGCCGCGATCTTGGGATGTCAGGCGGGACGTGACTTGACTCAGGAACCACGGCTGTGACTTTGCTTGACTCGGGAACCGCTTCAGGAAGGCCGGCCCTGATGGGTGCAGACTCAGGAGCAGAAAACACAACGTGAACAGGCTGTGGCTTGACTGAGATGGCCTGAGCAGGCTGTGGCTTGGCTGACATGGCGTTAGCTGGCACTGGCTTGGCAGCCATCTTGTGCAGTGGCTCTGGCGTGGCAGCCATCTTGTGCAGTAGCTCTGGCGTGGCAGCCATCTTGTGCAGTGGCTCTGATGTGGCAGCCATCTTGTGCAGTGGCTCTGACGTGGCAGCCATCTTGTGCTGTGGCTCTGGCGTGGCGGCCATCTTGTGCAGTGGCTCTGGCGTGGCGGCCATCTTGACAGTGCTTGGCTCGGGAATGATGGCTGTAACTTGACTTGACACAGGAACCACAGTAGTAGCTTGACTTGACATAACAACTTGACTTGACTCGGGAAAACAGCTGCAGCTTGACTTAACTTGGAGACTTGACTTGACTCAGGAAACACAGCTGCAACTTGACTCGACTTGGAAACTTGACTTGACTCGGGAAACACAGCTGCAACTTGACTTGACTCAGGAAAGGCAGCTGTGAAATGACGGAGCTCCGTTATCGCCGCCATCTGGTGAGCGCGCACTGGCGCCGCCGCCATCTTGCGAACGGGCATCGCAGTCGCCGCCATTTTGCGCACGGGCTCCGTTGTCGCCGCCAGGGTATGAACGCGCTCCGCGCGGCCGCCATCTTGTGAACGGGCGCCGGCGCTGGCGCGATATCGCGTTGCTTCTCCGCAACATCCACAGTAAGTGAAGAACCGCTAATATGTAGTGCAATGTTTAGATATTGGCTTATAGTCCAATGGGGCTGATGTGTTGGCATTAAGGAGACGAACGGTTCAGAGAGCCCTCCACGGAAAAAGATCATTAAACACAGATCACTCATAGAAGTCTGGTGTGTTAATGTATGAAAGTCCATAACGTACTCCTCAACCGATCGCTCACCTTGCTTGAGGAGCATGATCTGTATCGCAGGGTCCTGAGCTGCTGGATCCTTGTTGACGGATTGTTCTGTCACAGGATGAACGAGACGAGAGGCGAGCGGATCCATATGCAAGCTCTTTATTGGGCGAGACAAAGACATGGTCGTACAGGCAAGGTCGAGACGGGAGCAAACAGGAATAACACAGGCAGTAGGAAAGAATAGTCCAGGAAACGAGAGCGATAATCCACAAGGCAGGCGGCTAGACAGACGTAAACGATAATGCAGGCGAGAAGTCAAAAACCACGGGAACTAGGAACTTGGAAACAGGAAAACGCTAGCAAACAACAATACAACAATCCGTGGTTAGCACGGCGAAATACAGGGGCTTTTATAGCGCCGCTGATTGGTCGTGGGTCAAGTGTAATGGCTGATGGGAAATGTAGTCCGGGGTGTGGTGCAACAGTCTGTGTGTGAAAGGGCGAGAGTGACATCTGGTGGTGAGCGGACAGCGGGACACCGACCAGATTCGTGACAATAATAATAATACATATTTTCTAAGCAGCAAATCAGAATATTAGAATGATTTCTGAAGGATCATGTGACACTGAAGAGTGGAGTAATGATGCTAAAAATTCAGCTTTGAAATCACAGGAATAAATTATATTTTGAAATATACTCAAATAGAAAACAGTTTTTAAATAGTAAAAATATTTCAAAATTTATACTACACTACACTTTGGATCAAATAAAAAAAATCTTACTGTTCAAAAACTTTTGATTGGTAGTGTATATTTAAAAATTTAATTCAAGTGGTGCCAAAGATGGCGTTTCAGCATCATTACTCCAGTCTTCAGTGTCACATGACTCTTCAAAAATCATTCTAATATGCTGATTTGGTGCTCAATAAACATTAATAATAACATAAGACATAAGTAATAACATAATATACAAAAGCTTGGGGTTTGCAATAATTTTTAATGTTTTTGAAAGTATCTTATGCTCTCCAATGCGTTTATTTGATTAAAAATACAATAAAACAATATTGACTGCTTAATATTTTTGTAGAAACTGTGATGCATCTTTATCAGGATTTGTTTCTAACATTATAAAGTATTTATTGTCAATTTAATGCACATTTGCTCAGTATTAGTTAAAAAAAAGGTAATATATCATATTACATTGCATTAATCTCTCATGACCATGTTCACAGTTTCAACTTTTTGTGCTCATCCATGTCTGAGAACTTCTGTGACGAACTACGATTGTGAGCATGAACTCTTATTCCTTCTGATACAGTAAAGCATGCGTGGTTAATTTGAGGTTGGCACAAAATGAGACATAGGAACTCCACGGAGAACAGCTGGTTCAGCTTAATATTTCACTTCTTACCCAACCCAGCCAATGAAGAGAACCAGCATCTCTGGGGTCTCACGTCAACTTTGAACTCCAAAAACTTCATGCACCACCCTCGGCGAGTTACTATGGAAACTGGAGGGCCTGGGATGCCCTCTAGGTGGAACTTTTCCAGCAGATGCCAACACAGAGGGCATTCGGGGTGAGAGAAAGTTAATGGATGGCCTCATTACCACGCTGATCATCCGGTCCGTTTGCGCCGACTGATCCAGTTCCAGTATTTGTCTCAGTCTATGCATGCATGATGTACAGAGGATGCAGCAATAACCTTCTGTCTTTAGGCAAGAAAAAAGACTAACAAGCGGTGGTAATGACTCAGTAGTGGTTACACTTTCACACGCACCAAAAAAAGATTGTGAAAACTCCTATTAACTTAAGAGCTTGTACTATTTTTATATTTTAAAGCAAAACTGACTTGAAGGCAATTACAAAAAGTAATAACAGCTTAGGGAAAAGAAGCATAGCCAACTGTTTTGCGATTTTCTCAAGGTTACATGGCACCATATTGTAAGAACAGATGGTAGAATAGCTCTGAGGTTCTATTTTAACACCCTGTGATCCAGAGAAATTCAGGAACGAAGTGACTAGCATTAACCTCCCACTTTCCTAAAATATAGGGAAATTCCATCCCTCAAAGTTTAAAAAAAACATCGGCTTATTAAGAGCAACAAGAATGAACAACAACAGCAGCTCCATTCAAATAACAACTATGAACGCCTACAACTTCTACTGGCACCATCCAAACTATTTTCAGAAGCTCATCCCAAATAATTAATCCTTGAATCAAAGCAGAAGCGCCCAACGTAAAGGAAACCGCTGACAGAATTTACAATCTGTTAGAAAGGTCCACGCTACCAACAGATGGGCATTAACTCTGATTTACTCTGATTGTCTGCGTGAGACAGACAATTGAATAAACAAAGCTTTGGACATGAAACTAATTATTTGAGATGTTGAGCTTCACTTTGAGAAGTTCACAAGTGTTGATGGGAAAGCTTATATATGTAATGCCACATTTCATAAAGCTAATAGGATTACAGACTCTTACACATGAACCCAAGCAGACAGTGCAAAGCCAACATCTACAGATGTTGACAAAGAATACAACATGTATAATCCACTCTTAAGAATGCTCTATTTTTATCTAAGAGGGCTACATGATATACTTGAAATGTCTTCTTTTGGGGAGATTTTCTGTTTATCCTGGGATCAAAACGCGACTACACCAGAGGGCAGCATAAATAAAACAGCTGTGATCTAGAAAAAGCAGTACTGCCGACCTTCGCCTCAGAAGTATGTGTAAATGCTCTGCCAGAGGTGATGGTAGACTACAAAGTAGCAACCAAAGTGCATGACTGAGGAACAACAGCAAAGCATCTGTCTCAAGGACCATGAAGTAGATAAAGCCGTCTGTGCTGACCTGCTGCTCCCACTTAAAGATTGACTTTGATACATTTGAGCTGTACACAGATAAACAGACAAGATGCTTGGGTTTTAAACATTGACAGGTCAAAGAATTATATACTTGCGATGGTGCAAACGGCATTTTTTCTTTAGAGCAGTGGTTCTTAACCTTGACTCTACATACCATATTATTCGTAACAGGCCCAATGACTTTTCGAGTTGTCTGTTATGCACTGTATTAGGATTAAAGGATTAGTTCACTCCTGAATAAAAAAAAATCCTGATAATTTACTCACCCCATGTCTTTTAAGATGTTCATGTCTTTCTTTCTTCAGTCGAGAAGAAATTAAGGTTTTTGAGGAAAACATTCCAGGATTTTTCTGCATATAGTGGACTTCAGTGGGAGCCAATGGGTTGAAGGTCCAAACTGAAGTTTCAATGCAGCTTAAAAGCAGGTGGCGGTCACAATTGCTTTGTCTGTTATTACAGATTGTTTGATATTTACTGAGTTGTTTATGAGTCCTTCTATGAAGGATGTAGGCTGTCAAACATACACAACTATTAGCCAATCAAAGCAGTGAGCGTTTACCTCAGAGTCTACAATCTGCCACACCAGAACGTTTTGATGAGGGGGGGTTGAAAACACAGAGAAGAGCTAAAATCAGCTGCGTCCTCACTTTCTGCTCAAAACATCAGCTGCTTATAGAAATAGTTATGTTGAGGTTCTCATCTTGAGAAAACCATCAGCACTTATTTGTTAGTTTTACTTGTCAGTAAGCCGTTATATGTTAGCATCAGTAAGCGTGTACCATTGCAATGAGTGGCTACTGCCACCATCACAATAACTGTAAGTGTGGAGTGAAATGTGCTTTTTAATCATGGCACGTCTTGGGGAAGATAAATTAGACCACTCGCTCGGAGGCTGCCACGACGTGTGACTAAGACAAATTCAAATGACTTGAATATCCCTTGCCAAAAACAAGTTCATTTCATTTACATATGTTATTACCTTTAATGGTGCAGATGCCCGGCGGTCTGCGGTGTCAGCTCGAAACTGGAGGAGCCACCTCCCACCACGCAGAGACTGAGCACTGCCTGCAGGATACTAATTGTGCTTAATGCAGATATGGGTGACTAAACATCAGAAAGATAGAACTCGCTCTCTGACTGGAGATTGCACATATCAATGACAAGGCAGAAATCCAATCTCCCTCGCTCTCTCCGTTTTTCTTTAAAGCAGCAGTTCACCCAAAGAAAGAAAGAAAGAATATATAAAATATAGACATATAAAGGTTTAGAAATGCAATAAATGTGTGTATTCATTTGTATAAATAAATAATAATAAAAAATAAAAATAACAATTTTATTTCACTTATTCTTTTTACTGCAACGTATATTTTTAATTAGATGTGTAATAACTATAATTGCTTTGTAACTGATGGTATTTAAAGGAAAAACAAAAGTGAGCAAAAATAAAGAAATATTATTTTTGTGCATTTATTTACATGAATAATAAACAAATAATAAGAAAGTAATACAGACACCAGCAATATGAATTTTACATAATTAATAATAATAACAACAACAACAATTATTATTATATTAATTATAAAAAATAATACTAATCAAATGAATAATAATGAAAAAGAAATAATAATAATAATGTTAATAATAAATATTATTATATTAATTATAAATAAATAATAATAACAATTATATTAATAATTATTATTAATTATACATAAGTAAATAATAATAATAATATATTAAGTATAAACATAATAATGATGTTAATAATTATTATTATCATAATATTAAATAAATTATAAATAAAATATTTAATGATGGATTATTATTATTATGATGGAAATAATAATAAAAAACAATAATTATAATTATAATAATTATGTTAATAATAATAGCATCAACAATAACAATACTACTAATAATAACTTTATTAATTACTACTAACAATTATTATATTAGAATAAATAATGATGTTATAATAATAATAATAATAATAACTATTATTATATTAATTATAAATATAATAAATAAATAACAAATGACAATGTTAATAAAAATAATAGTAATAATAATAATACTTATATTAATTTTAAATAAACAATGATGTTAATAATATAACAATAATAATAATTATTATTATTTTAATTACAAATAATAATAATAATTATAATAATAATTATTATTATTATTATCATATTATACATAGATAATGATGGTGTTAATTATTATTATTATTATTACTATTATTATTATTTTATAACAATAATAGTTATTATTTTAATAATAAAAATAAACAATGCCATTTTTGTTATTACAATGTTATTTTGTCACATTTGAAAAAAAAAAGACAATTCTTTATGCTAATATTTTTCCGTGGATCACAATATTTTTACTTAATTATTTTCAAAATTCTACAAAAAGAAAATAATAAAAATATTTCTACATTTCTAAAATAAAAACACTGAATAAGTAACATCATTTTAAACTATTAATATAAATTCTAACATTACAAAATTATAACGTACAATCTAAAAATATATATATTTATTTTGAGATTTGCTAAAGACTAAATTTTTAGTGTTTTTACATGTAATTATTAAAATTACACTGTCATTATTTACTTATGCAATGAACTGCTTGTTAGTATCAATCTACATTTTAAAAATTAATGGTGATTTAATGACAATTTTAATTTCTTGGTGAACTACTCCTTCAAGATAAAATAGAACAGATTTCAAATGTACAGCACACCTCAGTCATGAATGAGCAGAATGAGCAAGCCAGACGCAGTGCGCTCGAGGTGTGATATCAGTAGGAGCGGTCTTAATTAAACAGAAGAGGATGATGTTTATGAGGTGGGTGGTTGGATGCAGGTTGCTGGGGAGAAGACAATGTCTCAGGGTTGAGTGTGTGGCTACAGATCGTCCTGATGTCTTGCCTCTCACTGTGGGGCCTTGAGCCACAAGCTGTAATTAGAGTTAATTGACTTACTGTTGAAAGTCATTGAGAACAGGTGCTCTGGTGCAGCACTGGCAGAAGATTAGCCATCCTTATGAATCCCCCTCACAAACCTGCTCTTCTTGTACAGTAGCTCCACATTAGCAAGGCTTTGCTGCTTATTCTCAAAGTTAATTCGAAAAGGAATCATGCCAAGGGACTGGGATAGCTAGAAAATGGCCCTGTCAGATTGAAAAGGCGTTTGATCTGCGCAAAGACAACTGCAATGTACCGAACAAGCTCATCGCATCGAGCCAGCTGAGGCAGAAAACTCCTCCTTTGGAGATCAGCCAGTGTAGGACAATTCCCAGCTTTCGGTACCACTTCAATAGCCAGCAGCACACGTCTGGTCTCATAGCGTCAGTTCCAGAAGCTAACTACAACTTTAACTAACAAAACGACCGTCTGTTTGCATTGAGAACTCAACGGTTCCTCCAAACCAAACTCCTAGTGAACCCCGCTGAGAGTGTCTCTCCTGCAGATAAATACCCAGCATGCCATTTAGCTGAGCGTGTAATTTGTTTGCGCTGTGGACCGTGGTCTCTCCATGTCCCTCAGCGCCCATGAAGACAGAGGAGCGCCGGGCAGAGTGATGGTATGTCCGGTAATCCTTACTAAGCCGTGTGGTGGGGGATTGAAGGGTGCTGGGGTGTCTGACGCTGCAGTCTGTCCCGGGCTAATTACTATCCAGACTTGCTGGATGGAATCCGGCCAACTACTGTAAACACACCGTGACCCGCTCTGACCCCCATAAGCACACTCTGCTTATATAGATAGTAGTATAGAACACAAAATGGGCTGTGTAAAAATATCGACTTTCCTATTAATCGTGACCTGCATTTCAGGGATCTCTATATTGAGTCATAAAATCCGAAATTGCAGTCCAAAGAGAATGTAATGAGATAAAGGCGAGTACAGTGGCATAATGGCAAGAAAACACATATTTCTATTACGGTGTGCTCGTAGATGTTATGGCATACAGTGTAGTTCAGTTTACAAACAAATAACTCGTTTGAGCTGGATCTTTTTAGTGAATAAAAAAATACAGTGCAACCAATGTAGTCAGGATCACAAACAAGTGATTCTTTTGAGCTGGTTATTTTCAGTAAACCAATAAATACAGCACAACCAGTGTGGTAACAATCAGAAACAAATGACTCTTTTGAGTTGATTCAATTTTGTGAATCAAAAACATACAGCACAATCAAAAACCAGTGTAGTCAGAATCACATACGAATGACTCTTTTGAGCTGGTTCTTTTCAGTAAATCAAAAACATACAGTGAAACCAGTGGGGTCACAATCACAAATGAATGACTCTTTTGAGCTAGTTCTTTTCAGTGAATCAAAAAATACAGCGCTGCCAGTGCAGTCAGAATCACAAACGAATGACTCTTTTGAGCTGGTTCTTTTCAGTAAATCAAAAAACATTAAAATAAATATACAGTGCAACCAGTAGGGTCACAATCACAAACAAATGACTCTTTTGTGTTGATTCTAATTAGTGAATCAAAAACATACAGCACAACCAATGTTGTCACAATCATGAACGAATGACTCTTTTGAACTAGTTCTTTTCAGAGATTCAAAAACAAACAAACAAACAAAAAAACCATTGCAACCAGTGGGGTCACAATTACTTACAAATGACTCTTTTGAGTTGCTTCTAATTAGTGAATCAAAAACATACAGCACAACCATTGTTGTCACAATTAAAAATGAATGACTCTTTTGAGCTAGTTCTCTTCAGTGAATCAAAAAATACAGCGCTGCCAGTGCAGTCAGAATCACAAATAAATAACTCTTTTGAGTTGATTTTATTTAGTGAATCAAAAACATACAGCACAACCAGTTGAATCAGAATTCCAAACAAATGACTCTTTTATACTGGTTATTTTTAGTGGATCAAAAAAATACAGCTCATCCAGTGGGGTCACAATCGCAAACAAATGACTCTTTTGAGAAGATTCTTTTCAGTGAACCAAAAAAAATACAGCGCAACCAGTGTAGTCACAATCAGAAATAAATGATTCTTTTGAGCTGATTCTTTTTAGCGAATCAGAAACGTACAGCACAACCAGGGGAGTCAGAAATCCAAACAAAAGACTATTGAGCTGGTTCTTTTCAGTGAATCAAAAAATCAAAAAATAAATAAAAAATACAGCTCAACCACAGTGGGGTCACAATCACAAACAAATGACTCTTTTGAGTTGATTCTGTTTAGTGAATCAAAAACATACAGCACAACCAGTGCTGTCAAAATCACAAACAAATGACTCTTTTAAGCTAGTTCTTTTCAGTGATTTAAAATATACAGCGCAGTCAGTGTAGTCAGAATTACAAACAAATGATTCTTTCGAGCCGGTTATTTTTAGTGAATCAAAAACATACATAGAACATTAAAAAAAATAAATAAATAAAAATACAGTGCACCAGTAGGGTCACAATCACAAACAAATGACTTGAGTAGTGAATCAAAGACATACAGCACAACCAGTGTAGTCACATTCACAAACAAATGACTCTGTTGAGTTGATTCTATTTGTGAATCAAAAAACAGACCTAACAACCAGTATAGTCATAATCAGAAACAAATTATTCTTTTGAGCTAGTTCTTTTTAGTGAATCAAAAAATACAGCACAGCCAGTGTAGTCAGAATCACAAACGAATGACTCTTTTGAGCTGGTTCTTTTCAGTGAATCAAAAAATACATTGCAACCAGTGTGGTCACAATCACAAACAAATGACTCTTTTGAGCTGATTCTATTGAGTGAATCAAAAACATACAGCATAACCAGTGGAGTCAGAATTCCAAACGAATTACTCTTTTGAGTTGATTCCTTCCAGTGAATCAAAACATAGAGCATAATCAGTGTAGTCCGAATCATAAAGAAATGACTCTTTTGAACGGCTTCTTTTTAGTGAATCAGAAACACACAGCACAACCAGTGTAGCCAGAATCACATCCAAGTGATTCTTTTGAACAAGTTCTTTTTAATAAATCACAAACATACAGTGCAATCAGCGTAGTCAGAATCACAACCAAAGAATCATTCAGCAAGAGCTTGTAAAGAGAACCAAGAAAAACCTACATTGGAAGTCCTGTATGTTGTGAAGTCATCTGCAGTACTATAAAGGCGACCGAGCTTTGGATTTGGATCCAAAAACTCATTTCTGGAAGAACTACTCCAGTAAGGCAGCAGTTTATTTTTCAAGGATGATACGAAAATAAATGACTCTCATTAAAATGTGGAAGCAATTATGTGGCTACCGGTCTTCATTTCGCTTATGGAGAAACAGTGCAGATTAGGGACCTCACAAAGGGCTGGACAGAAATGTCTGTTTTTAAAATACCAAAACCTCCTTAGGGTCTCCGCTAGAGGTTAGATCACTGCTAGATAAGAATTTGCAGCTCCCATTCTATCCTCAGCCCTGCCCAGGACTCTTAATGATGAGCCAGGGAAACAGATTTGAGCTTTATTCTTTATGATTGGTGCTGCGAGTGGAAGAGAATGCTAGTTGAGCTTCATTCTCACGGCTGTCTGGGGGCATCCGTGTCTGATACTGGTAAACCTGCCCCAGTTTGATTTCCTCTGAGGCCTATGAGAGCCAGGAAGAGTGACATTGCTTCTTCCTTAACAATGCTGACACTCCTGAGCTTACAGTTATGGAGAAGTAAGAGAGCCACTTAAGAAAAGAATGCAGTAATTACTCACTTTTCAAATGGAGAAAATAAAACTTAATTTAATTAATATTTGATTATGCAAAAATAAATGTTTTAAATATTTTTGGGCCTTTCATTACAGAACAGTGTAGATAAGACAAGAAAATACACAGGCAAAAGACCTCAAGCAAGGACTTTAATTTGGGTCACAGGAGGATATTGCTCTTATGAACAAATTTTGAATGCAAAACTGGCATTGTATTTAAAAAAAATAACATTTGCAAATTGCTTTTCTTTTAATAATCAGAAATGCCACTGGACTTTTAACACATGGGAGCAGTAAATTAACTTTTTAATTTTTAAGAATTTAAAAACAACTAGCAAATGCTTAAAAAAAACAATTTAAAGTTGTATTAATGTGTTTAATGTATTATTTTATTGTTACATTTAAATAAGATTTAAAACAAATTAAATATAGTTTTAAATATGACTATTAATTTATTATTTTATACTATATCTGAAGTAATAGTTCACCTAAAAATTAAAATTTGATGAAAATTTACTTACTGTTCAGCCATTTTAATTGTAAATCAGTTTGTTTTTAACATCAGAACAGATTTGGAGAACTTTTGCATTACAGTACTTCATCAGTGGATCCTCTGCAGTGAATGGGTGCCATCAGAATCCAAACATCTTATAGAAATATCACAATAATCCACAAGTAAAATCACATGACTCTAGTCCATCAAATAACGTCTTGTGAAGTTCCTGTGATGTTCCTGCAGCAGTTTGGACTCTCATTCTGACGGCACCCATTCACTACAGTGGATCCATTGGCGAGCAAATGTCACCTGTTCTGATGAAGAAAACAAATTCATCTACATCTTGTATAGGCTGAGGGTGAGAACATTTTCAGCAAGTTTTCATTTTTAAGTGAACTATTCCTTAGGATGATTTATTTGCCAATTTGCAAAGTGAATATTCATTCAAATTAACATTTTATTTTATTTTTTTTAATTAATGAATCGATAACTGATTCTTTTTTTTAAGTGGCACTCCTAGTTTATCTTAATATAAAATAGGTCTTTTATGGGGTTCCTGACAACATTCGGATCTATAATTTCACAAGCTAAACTGCTGAGCCTTACACACTATTGGGAACACTCTTCCTATCAGTAAAAATTTCAGCAGACACAAACCGTTGCAAACTCGGACATGAGAAGACTAGTAAAACACTTAGAAGGAGACAAGAAATCCTGTTTCGCTGTCAGCTGTCTTAAGCAGGCTAAAATCTTAAGCTGTATCGATGCCGGCTAATCAAACAGCTCCCTGCTCCGCTGAATTCCCTTTGATGTGGGCAGACACCTGGAATACTGATGCCCTTCTCCTTTGTCAGGAAGTGTGGATCGAACTCAGACATTCCACCACCATGTCTGGGCTCACCGCTGACGCACAAGGCTGCAATTTCACTTACGGAAAATACCCCATAAATCCCTTGGCCGGAGAGTGTCCTTCTAATGGTTTCTTAATGAGGCAGAGCACAGGGCTGGGTTTACCGAGGTTGGGTTTACAGGACATAGTTTACAGAGCCTCAGAGCAAGGTGCTGTTTAAAGGGTTCAGAACAGATAAAACGCATGTAAAGAACCTCTGGCTGCCTCTGGGTGAAAACACACATCTGACACGAGCTGCGGATAGGCAGCCAGGTTCATGCATGCAGAGCAGTCTGTCAGAGGCCTCATCACTGAAGAGCACTTGGGTCATTTTCAAAGGCTTTCATTATGTTTGCCAGAGATACTCCAGCTTTCAACAGCATCATGTTCTATCTGACAATCTGCCCGCGGCATCAGCTGAGCTAGAAAATGTGCACCATTAAAGATTTAAATCATTGTTAAAAAATTGATTATGGTTGAATTCTAAATATCACAATTAAGGGAGTTCTTCTGACGGAGTCTTATTCTTTGGACAGTGCATGATTGAGAAAAATAAACACATTAAAACGGTATAAATCACTTGTTTTTCTATAGAAACATTGTGACAACGACACCAGCAGGTAAAGTTACAGCTGAAGTCCGCGTCTCTCTCGCTTCCCCTGAGCCCATTAAGTTTTAACAGAACTCCTAAAACATGCGGTAGGTTTGGTGGGGAGTAACTGAGAATGAATGGGGGAAAGTCATGTGAGAGGAGGCAATGACTCCAATGTGATATGATTGGATATGACTGGTTATGATTGTTTTTGATTGGTTTATGCCAGGGCAATTCAATTGGCGGCCCGAGGGGCCAATCCGGCCTGTGAATCATCTTCATCCAGCCCAGACAGCGAATTGTTTCAGACAGCGCGCCAGTAGTGCTAGCACAATGTCAAAATGCGTAGGTTTGACAATTACCTCATAAACATAGCCATAAGGGAGAAGTCCAGTTTTACAAATTTACAGATAATGTACTCACCCCCTTGTCATCCAAGATGTTCATGTCTTTCTTTCTTCAAAGAAAGACATAATTTCGTAAAGAAATTGTTTTTTGAGGGAACCATTTCAGGTTTTTTCTCCATACAGTGGACTTCTATGGTGCCCCGAGTATGAACTTCCAAACTGCAGTTTAAATGCGGCTTCAAACGATCCCAAATGCTGTTGTAAATGATCCCAGCCGAGGTAGAAGGGTCTTATCTAGCAAAACGATTGGTTATTTTCATAAAAATAATACAATTTACATACTTTTTAATCCTTGTCGTTTTGTCTTGCTCTGCCTGAACTCTGTTTTTTTCCGGTTCATGACAGTTAGGGTATGTCGAAAAGCTCCCATCCCATGTTCTCCCTCAACTTCAAAATCGCCCTATATCGCTGTTTTACCTTTTTTGTTAAGGGTGTTTGATCTTCTTTGCATGTTCACTTTGCTTTGGGTCGATACTTCTGCAGTGATGTAGGAAGATTTTGAAATGATTTTTGAAGAAATGAAAAGTAATAAATTCCTTAATGACCGTAAAGAGTTGGGGAGAAAATCAGATATGTGTCAGATATGTGTGTCAGATTTTAAAGAGATAGTGCTGCTTTTAAAGTGAAACCTGCTTTAGTCTGTCATTGATGCACATCAAATTAAAAAGAAAAATAGAAATCATTTGAATGATTAACTTTTGTAGCTTGAATAAAAATTAATCTATATAGTTTATGCGTATACAATTTATAGTTTATATATATGACAATATAAATATACGAATGTGTGATTAATTACAGAAAAATGTGCAATTAATTCATTTTTTTAATCAACTGACAGACAGCACTACTGTTAACCTAGAAGTTGGTAATATTAGTTAGCTTTAATGCTGAATATGCATTTAAAAATAATTTCTAATTTTACAGGCTCCACAGAAAAGGATCCACTCCCTTGGCCCCTTTTAAATTTTCATTTTAATAAACTGGCCCTCAAATTAAGCTAACCCTGGTTTATACGATAAATCCTGCCTTGTGTTTGTCTGAATGAACAATATAATGGCATTAATGGGAAGACTATTTTAAACTTTCTGTACACTTACTATAGATATAATCACTTTGTTACATCAAAATAAGACATAAAATGGCATTAAACATGAACTGAGTAATCAGTTTGGTGAAATTTCAAGTAAATTTCCATGTCTGTGACCAATATCTAACAAGCTTTGATGACTGATGATCTGAAAAATGTAAAAAAATAGTTAAAGGTTAACTATTAAAAGAAGACAATGATTCAAATAACTGCTACAGCTCCCCTTGTGGCGACCCTGAGAATGCAGTGTGTCCTTGTGTTGCATCATGAAATGCAGTCTGACAGATTTTAAAATGCAAGAGTGCACAAAACTGAGTTAGCATAGCTAGAAGCTTCTGCATTCATGTATTTGGATTGAGCAAGTTTCACTGTAATAACACACATGGACTGAACCAATGCACCCAAGAATGACTAAGCATAATAAACATATGATTTAGTCCTTTCCGGTCATTGAATTCCCAGAGTTTGGAGATGCACTTATGAGAATAGAAGTGCATAGCTCTCTCTCATTCATTCTGTCTGTCTCTTTCTCTCTCTTTTTGTCTGTCCCACTGGACGGTGCGCACAATAGAGCCAGTGTGCCTGTATTCTAATTAACTAATGAAGTGCACAAAAAGAGCTGCCCTCTTTAGCCTGAGATGCTCCCTTTTAGAGGAAACTACACACAAACTCTCTGAATAGTCAAACCATTTTAATGCAAGATATAAAGCCTGGCATTGATCAACTCAAGCAATGGTGGTATTTTTTGGGTCATGGACTTGTCTGATAAGATTTATGTGTTGGGCTGTAACGTCCCCAGTGACCGAACCTGTTAACTTTTCCTTGCCACAGTCTGACAGCACGCACTGCACTTATTCTGTACTGCATCTTATTCACAACATACTGCAACACCATGTTATGCTCTTGTTTCCTAATAGAGATCCATATGTTTCTAGGCAACTGAACGGCTAATCATTATCAATTTTGAATTGATGAGGCTTTTGTAAAAAAAAAAAAAAAAAAACGTTTCATCGCCACATGCATAAATAAAGCAGTTTTTCATCATGTTATGCAGGTAAGCACAGAGCATAATTTTTTTATTACCTTAGCCAGACTATGATTAGCGGTTCAAGTGCATCATATCTCAAAGGAAATGCAGCAACGAAATGCAACAGGCCAATGTGAATCGCACAACCTTATCTTGTACAGTATGCTTGCACATAACTAAAATCAATATTTCCCAGAGAGATAAATAGATAAAGAAACACTGAGATGTTCTTTTTTATGGTCCAGGCCTCTAATATCGATGCTAATTGTTGCTAAATGATGTGTGTGACAGAGTGAGCGAGTAACATATCGTCATTAAGCTCCATGAGTTTGTGTTTGAGTAGGTCACTGCTAACAGTAACTCTCACCTCTCTGAACACTGTTCACAGTATCTAGTGTGTTTTAACTGTAGTCAAGAGTACTTGAACTTAGAATAATCTCTTTGCTACAGTACAAAAGTACAATTAAGCCAAACAGACGCATTTTTCTTTCATCAGTGTGAACTGACTACTTTTTCTCTGTGTTTCTGAAAAGTCATAGGAGCTGGACAGTAAAGTTAAGATAGATCAAGACCCTGGAAACGTTTTTGAAAAATGATTGTGTAAATAGTTTTTCATATCATGATGATATTGATTTTTTTCCCTTTTTGGTTAAAGTCTTAGGGTAAACTGCAGCCACTTGATTGAATTGGGAAAAGCAAAAAATAGTGTTTTTTTGTTGTCCAGTTGTTCCTTCACTACTGCCAATTCAAAACAGAAATTGCTGGCTCAACAAAATGAAATGAAATGAAATAAAATAAAATAAAATAAAACAGATAGATAGATAGATAGATAGATAGATAGATAGATAGATAGAAGAAAGAAAGAAAAAAAGAAAGAAAGAAAGAAAGAAAGAAAGAAAGAAAAAAAAAGAAAGAAAGAAAGAAGGAAAGAAAGAAAAGCAGATTGAGAAAAAGATAAAATAAAATAAAATAGATAGATAGATAGATAGATAGATAGATAGATAGATAAATAGATAAAAAGTAAGAAAGAAAGAAAAGCAGATAGAGAAAGAAAGAAAAAAGACAAAGAAAGAAAAGCATATTATGAAAGAAATAAACAAAGAAAGAGAGATAGATGATAGATAGATAGATAGATAGATAGATAGATAGATAGATAGATAGATAGATAGATAGATAGATAGATAGATGGATAGATAGACAGATAAAAAAGAAAGACAGAAAAAAAGAAAGAAAGAAAAACAGATCGATAAAGAAAGACAGACAAAAAGAAAGAAAAGCAGATTGAGAAAGAAACAAAGATAGATAGATAGATAGATAGATAGATAGATAGATAGATAGATAGATAAAAAGAAAGAAAAACAGATTAAGAAAGAAAAAGATAGATAGAAAGAAAGAAAAGCAGATAGAGAAAGAAAGAAAAAAGACAAAGAAAAGCATATTATGAAAGAAATAAAGATAGATAGATAGATAAAAAAAGAAAGAAAGAAAGATCGATAAAGAAAGAAAGACAGACAGAAAGAAAGAAAAGCAGACTGAGAAAGAAATAAAGAAAAATAGATAGATAGATAGATAGATAGAAAGATAGAAAATAGAAAGAAAAAAAAAGAAAGAAAGACAGACAGAAAGAAAGAAAAGCAGATTGAGAAAGAAATAAAGAAAAATAGATAGATAGATAGATAAAAAGAAAGAAAGAAAAGCAGATGGAGAAAGAAAGACAGAAAGAAAGAAAAAACAGATTGAGAAAGAAATAAAGACAGAAAGAAAGAAAGAAAGAAAAGCAGATGGAGAAAGACAGACAGATAGAAAAAAACAGACTGAGAAAGAAACAAAAAAGATAGAGAGATAGATAGATAGATAGATGATAAAAAAAAGAAAGGCAGACGAAAGATAGATCCATTGATGTACACAAAATGCAGCATTAAATAACTGTACTAAACTGCTATTAAGTTAAAAGTCCTCATTTTAATATATAAATCCACACTTACATACATAACATTAAATGTCGTGAGCTGTGCAAAATTTATCTTTCTTTGCTGAAGTATCAGAGACTGAGAGATTGGTCCATTATCAAACAGATAGATCCTTGCTTTGGATGGCCTCCTCTTCAAGAGTGACCTATCGGGTCTAGGAGCCCATTTCCTCTCTTCCGTTGCCTGGCAACAGGCCATAAAAGTACCGTGGTTCGTGCGTGTGCAGGGCCAGTCAAAGCATGTATTGATGGAGGAAGAGACGAGGCCGATAGGGCTTTAATTGTAGATCTGGGCTCTCTCAAGGGAAGCGGAGGCTCAGACCCACCTCTGCTGTATTCATTAGCCGCGGCAAAAGGCCCTCACTTTGCATATTGACATTTTGATAAATGCTCCTGATCCGCAAAAGCAGTGTTATGAAAGCCGTTCTACCAACTCGCCTGCTGCCTGAGGCAAAGGCCGGCTTTTTGTTTCCTATTTGGCTGGAGTGCAGCTGTTCCCTCAGGTTAGCATCAGAAGCTAACAACAGCACCTGCAACTGCTCTGAACCACTGGCATCTCTAAATGAAGTGCAAAACTAGCAGATAGCACTGCCTCCAAACTCACACCATTGGTTGAGCCAATGAGCCTATTAACTGCTGTGAATTAAAGGGACAGTTAACCCAGAAATTAAAATTCTGTTACTAATTACTCAGCCTCATGTCGTTTTATGAAATCCAAGAGCTTTCTGACCCTGCATAGACAGCAATGCAACTGACACATTCAAGGCCCAGAAAGGTAGTGAGGAGATCATTAAAATAGTCCATGTGGCAACTTAAACTTGAACTGAACCCAGAATATATTCGCTGAGTCACTTTCTTCTGCCTTCTGCCACGACAAGTTCACATCAAAAATGTTTCTCAAGTTTCACAGTGACATATAGGAAAACAAAGCCATATGCTCGTGGGACTCTGTTAGCGAGGGTACTTCGAAGAGTGAGTGAGCTTCAAGAATCGCTACGGCACGTGTCGTGTCGGCTCTCTGAGGATACGTTCCTTCAAACAGCAAACGAGAAATGAAAGTCTGCCACTGAGACCCAGTGAATGCATAATGCCGTATCATTATTTACACAGTCCGGTCCGAATAACCAAGGAAACCTTGTTTCTGCTGCTCTTAACTCGATATCATTCATTAACCATAAGCGACAAAAACTCATGAAGGCTACAAAGAGAGGAAGCTCTCCAAATCTTTCCAAACGGACTAATAGATCGCTGGCCGAGAAGAATCCATAAGGAGCAAATAGTCTATCATTAAATTAGACAGAAAAATAATGCTTGTGCCACTCAACAATTCAAAAAGCTTTAGAGAGAAAACGAACCGAGCGAATGTGTAATCGCCTGTATCATCTGAAAGAGCTGCAGTCAGATGTGCGTTTATGTGCACACAAGCTTCCGCGCGGAGATGAAAAGAGGACCTCTATTCCCAGAGAGGAAAGACATGAAACCAACAAACAAGCTTTCACTTTGATATTTGTTCACAGAGATACATGGAAGAAATTAAGACCTAGAATTACAAACAAGGCCACCTAAGAGAGCAGGAAACTCTACTAATTACAAATTTAGAGCTAATAGGTTAAGTACACTATGTTTCCAACATCAGGCTAAAGGTGAAAACAAATATTGTTATTAGGCTTGTCATTATTTGGTAATTTGACAATTAGTTATTCATTACACATTTTGGATAGCACTTTTCACGATACATTACATTTCAAAGGAGCTTTACGGAACATGCACGTATCAATGAGACATAAAAAAAAGTCTGCTAAATCTACAAGACCAACAAACAAACAAATCAAGCTGAAGTAAATTACAAGTCTTTATTTTAACCACCATAATCTAAATAAGTAGGGAAATAAACCAAAAATAAAATGTTTAAAAATTAAAAAATTATGACTGTCCCATCTGGCACTATTTCTACCACATCAAACAGTTTTGTTTTATATAGAGATGGACCAACTGACCAACTGATAGATAACCATAACTAGCAGTAGTAGAAGTGATTTTGACAAAGGTAAAAAAATTAATAATGGATGTGCTTAGTGAGTTGACTCCCCAAAAAAACCCAAACAAACAAACAAAAAAACAACCATGTATTCAAGATGCATACAACGGAAGCCTGTTTCCGCCACTGAATAAAATAAAAAAATAAAAAAGGGTGCAACTTTTTATCTCCTATAGAATTTTGTGATATCAACTCGCAATTCTGTTATAGAGTCAGAATTGTGTGACATAAATGCACAACTGCAAGTTATAAAGATAAAAAGTCGCAATTCTTTTTTTCTTGCTAATGCTAATGCATTATCTCACAAAATGTAATTCTGACATTTTTCCATGCAATTCTGACTTTTGTCAGTTTTTGCAGTTGCTAGATATAAAGTCCAGTTTTGAGGGGAAAAAAGGACTGTTTTCAGAATAGTGAGTTTATATCTCATAATTCTGACTTAACTCAAAACTGCGTGCTATAAAGTCAGAATTGCAAGATATAAACTCAAAATTCTAAGAGAAAAAAATCACAGTTGCAAGATTCAGACTTTATTTCTCAGAACTGTGAGTTTATTTCTCAGAAATGTGAGACATAACTTACAATTGCGAACTTATATCATACAATTCCGAGAAAAAAAGTCAGGTTTGCAAGTTTATATCTCACAATTCTGACTTTCCAACTCACAATTGTGAGTTGATATCACGTAATTCTGAGAAAAGTCAGAATTGCGAGATATAAACTTATGCAATTCCCTCAACTTCAAAATCGTCTTGTATCGCTGTTTTACCTTTTTTGTTAAAGGTGTGTTTGATTTTCTTTCCATGTTCTCTTTGCAAAGACTGGAAGTTCAAAATCGGGGCACCATACCAGTCCATTATATGGAGAAAAATCCTGAAATGTTTCCCTCAAAAAACTATTTCTTTACGGCTGAAGAAAGAAAGACATGTTGTGGTCATCCAACATCTTGGATGACATGGTGTGTGTTATAGTCAGAACTGCAAGTTACACTCGCAATTCTGAGAAAATAGTCACAATTGCGAGATTTAAACTCGCAATTCCAAGAAAAAAAAAGAATTGTGAGCTTATGTCTTACAATTCTGACTTTATTTCGGAGAATTGCAAGTTTATTTCTTAGGATTGCGAACTTGCAACTGCTTGTTTATCACACAATTCTAATATCACAATTTTTTTTTCGAGTTTCTATATTACAGTTCTGAGTAACGGCTAACAAGTACACAACACTGACAATAAACTTGCAGTTGCGTGTTATGGAGTCAGAATTGCACGATACAAACTCGCAATTACAAGTTATACATAGTTTCCATATTTGCTCATGTTTCCTTTTCTTGTTGAGTTGATTTGATTATTCCCTGCATTTGTTTTGTTAATATTCCTGTGTATATTAGTTCCTGCCTTTTCCTTTGTTCATTGTCTGGTCTAACGTCTCAATACTATGTGACTTGTTGTCAGCGAGTGTTCCTAGGTTGTATTTTGCCCTGCGTTTGCCATTAAAGAGGTGAAGTTAACGTGAAGTGTGAGACTCCAGCGTTCTCCTTGCCTCACGCAACTGTGACAGAAGACCAGATCAGAACAATGACAGCTGAGGACAAGCTATGGGGATTGTGGCAGGGCGGTCGGACTTTGGAATGGTATGTGGAGGATTTCCTCGAGCTTGTCAACCAGCTGAGCTACCACGATCCGCTGCGATCTTTCCGAGTGTGACTATCCCCTTATCAAGCTGATTAATCCTGTCCTTTATTTAAACAGTTCTGATTTTAAAGTTGAAGAAATAAAGAATGAGTGTCAGTCTCGTCGTCCAGCCCCCTCTGAGACACTCCGTGCCAGGAACCCCCACATACAGCACCAACGGCTCAAACCACCTGCCCAGCCCCAAATGCCCCCAAGCATCCAAAGCTCCACCCTCATTCTCAGCCTAGACGCTCCCAAGTCAAGCCCGCTGGCCATGAACATTTTTAGTGGACAAATTAAATAAACTTGTGTGTTAAAAGTCTATAGAGCCAAAAGTGCCCAGAGTTGAACATAGACCCTCAATAAAAGTCTTGTCAATGCTTTAAAACTGCCTGAAAATGAAATACAACTAATATATCCCAAACCTCAAGGAATCCTTCCAGCACAAAAAAAAAAAAAAAAAAAGACCGAAGTAGGCTTCTATTTTTCTTAATAGCTTCAAAGACTTCCATTCAGCTAATGAGAGAGGGGATGTCATTCAGGGAATGACTAATGGCGTCGCTCAACATATGGGCGTTGACGTTCTCAGTCAAGGGTTTTCCTGGCATTCCGGGATACCGCAGGCAGTGCGATTCTGCTCTGTTCTAAGACTGAAAGATTTTGGGTCGTATCCAACTGGAATGGCTGAGAATGGAAGCTAGCGCATGAGTGACTTTCGACAGCTGCTGGGCTTCAGAATACCAGTCACACAGTTCAGCACAGTTCTTCCACACAAGACTAAACAAAATTCATCTGAACGTCACGTCACAAATACAAATCCAATCACTGATTCGCCCTCTACAGTCTATTATGATTCAGCCATGTGTCTCAGTCTTGCAACAATGACTCTTCCAGCTAAATAAAACAGATTCCCCAATGCTAAGGGTAAATGAAAAGATATGTCAGTATTTTAATCAAATTCACTGCTTTTGAAACTACTAGGACTGGATGGCATGACAAAAATCATAATGAGCACTTCTATTTCGCAATATATACACAGGTATACCTTATCTACAGTATGAAGCATGCAGTAACTTATTAGGAAATATTCGTAACACTTCAGTATAGGGACCAGTTCTCACTGTTAACTAGTTGCTTATTAGCATTATTAACATATTGGCTGTTTATTAGTACTTACAAAGCACATATTCTGCATTACCATATTCTACATCCCTAATCCTACACTGCAGTGCAGTTTTTACCAGTTTCAACTTAAAAACTTAAGTTTAGCAGCTGCTTTAAAATTTTAGGTTAAATCAACTTAAAGGTACAAATCATTTCACAAATCATCAGCTTGAAAGTACAAGTCATTTAAACTTTTTTTTATTGTAGTGAGTTGAAATGACTTGTGCTTTTAAGTTGATTTAACTTTAAGGCAGCTACTAAACTTAGGTTTTAAAGTTGAAACTGGAGAACTTTTTTTAAAGTGTACCCAATATCTAAACTTAACAACTATCTCACTATTAATAAGCAGCAAATTATGAGCTCACTGAGGCAGAACTGAGTTAATGGATTGTTAATAGTGAGAAATGAACTTTAAGGTAAAGTGCGACTTACATAAATTTTACAAATGAAGAGTTTAGATGCAAAACCAGCTAAAAGCCATCTCGGTCAAAAATGAGATAATGATACTGAGTGAATGCTCTCGACACATATTATACGTCCATCAGATACTTTTTCTTCAAACTCACTAAAATACCAGCCTCAGCCCAATCAGAAGTACCAGTACTTACATCTGAGCCTCATAAAAATACATTTTTAAAAGAAAGACGTCAGATGGATTTAGCTGGTTTTGCATCTGAACTCTTCAAATGTAAGGTAGTTAGTCTCATTTTTGAGTTTTAATCTGCACAAAAACTGCTAAAATAATGAATACTTGAATAGTTTTTGCTTGTTTTCAGTTTTAAATGTCGAAATTAAAAGGATATTATAAATAATAGCAAAGCTTTATCTCCTTTTTCCCTTTAAAAGTGCGGTTTGAAAGTACAGTACTAATAATGAAAGAAACCATTATTAAGGTTTCTTTGAAATGTGCACTAAACTCTTTAATAATACCAAACAATTCAGACCCATTGATTATAACTCTCTGAGCTCTTTTAGCTCTTTTTTCAAGGACTATCTGACCAGGGTCCCAGAGGTCTCTCTTTTATTATAAAACTAACTGTTTTTTTTTTTCTTTTTCAAACTGTATTTTATCACAGCTGATTTCAAAAGTAACATATATCCATTTTATTACATTTATTCATTTTACTAATATCTCTACGTCATAATGTCTAGACCAATGTCCTATGATTCTCTTTCATCTTCAATTGCAGATTCAGGCAACAAAATCAAGACAGACAGCTTGAATTTTGACACTTTTTTTTTTGTGCAGCACAGGTAATCGCCCCCTTGTTGGTTCAAACCCACGACCTACAACCTTATGTTTACCCGGGCAGATATCCGACATGTTGTGCCTGACTCATTGTGTGTCTAGAACACCACAGAGAAAACCAGCAATATATTCATCAAGCTGCATTATATTTCTTCTGCCTCCCTCCTGCACCACAGGATTACTGCTGACATTTAAGGGAAGTATTAAAAAGTCAGCCTCCTCACTTTCTATTTTCCTTTGTGCCGGAGATTTGTGGAGCTCTGTTAGTGGTCGGCCGACGAGCATCTCGCACTTCCTCTGCAGGGCTCGTGATTTGTGGGGTCGCTCCTTAGAATGATTGCTTCCGCCGTTTCAGCCCAGATGTCATCAATCAGCGGTTGTGATTGTGGAGAGTGAGTACTTTGGCAGATGTCCACGTCATTAAAAGGTGAAGAGAGCAGCGCTTCTGCGTCAAGCGAAAGGTGATTGTAGGTGCGATCTATGTTTACATTTGGGCCCCCGGAAACCTTCGCTTTTAACTCGATGTTTCTGCCACATTCCTTCAGGCCTGAAACGTCTCCACTGAGGCGCTTCCCCGATGGGCTTCAAATCATAACAGAGAAAGAATGGGCCACTTGTTCAACTTTGTTATCTAAGAAGGTCTATCACCCACTAGTCTGTAGGTGTTTTAGTAGATTGGAATGGGATTGGTTTGGAATGACATTAGGGTGAGTAAATTCAATTTAAATTAAATTTAGGTACAACCGTTCTAAACAAATAAAATATGAGTCTGTTTACAGTTCTCAAATAAATGCATACTGTTCTTAAGAATGGGACAATGCAGAAAACAAATCTTTGCTTACTAAGCGATGATGAGCCCCTGCAGGTTCTTCGCTTTTCATTAAGCACGAGACTGTCGCGGTGCAATTTCTGAACGAATTGCTGTAAACAAACTCAGATAAAACCATTACTGAAGGCGATGTCAGTATGAAAAGACTCCTAAATTCATGGAAATGAGAAAATATTAAAAGTATTGATCTCAGAACCCCTTACTGTTCTTTAATCACGCTGCCTTCAATTTTGAAGCCGACTGTATATGTGCAAATGTTTATTTAAAGGTCATCTGAAGGTTAAGATATATATGGATGGGATTGTGTGGACAGAAACAAAAAGAACATAGTCGAATGCATCTTGTCGCCTTTGCATTTTTTCACCGTTCGACTTTTTCTAAATGAAGCTGCTTAATTACTATCTCACTGCAAACACATTGAGCAGTTTATTCTTGGACTAGGAAACAGGCGCCACAGGCTTTTGTTGTTCTGCGTAAAATGGATTTGAGAGCTGTTTATTTGCGGCAGACATGCCAGTCGCAGCCCTAAAGCTTTTCTCCTGCTGATAAGGACACACAGACCTGTAGACCTCCGCTGATTTGGGTACCAGGCAACCCTGAGATTGCCACCATAAAACAGGTACAGTGGAGTTAAAGGAAACATGTAAGCACAAAGAGGTTTTAGTAACAAACTGTGATATCCTCAGTTTCCATATTTAAACATACAGACTCTAGCGTTAATAATATACAGTATATCTATCATATAAAGCCAAGTACAGCTACATACAGTTGAGGTCATAAGTTTACATAGACATTGCAGAATCTGCAAAATGTTAAATATTTTACCAAAATAAGAAGGATCATACAAAATGCATATTTTTTTTTATTTAGTACTGACCTGAATAAGATATTTCACATAAAGGTTGTTTACATGTAGTGCACAAAAGAAATAATAGTTGAATGCATAAAAATGACCCTGTTCAAAAGTTTACATCACCTTGATTATTAATACTGTGTTGTTACCTGAATGATCCACAGCTGTGTTTAGTTGTATATGAGTCCCTTGTTTGTCCTGAACAGCTGAAATGCCTGCTGTTCTTCAGAAAAATCCTTTAGGTCCAGCAAATTCTCTGGTTTTTCAGCATTTATGTGTATTTGAACTCTTTCCAACACTGACTATATGATTTTGAGATCCATCTTTTCACACTAAGGACTGAGGGACTCATATGCAACTATTACAGAAGGTTCAAACACTCACTGATGCTTCAGAAGGAAAAACAAGCATTAAGAGCTGGGGGGTGAAAACTTTTGGAATTTGAAGATCAGGGTAAATTTTACTTATTTTGTTTTCTGGGAAACATGTAAGTATCTTCTGTAGCTTCTGAAGGGAAGTACTAAATGAAAAAAAAAACCCTGATATTTTGGCAAAATAAGAAAAATGCACACATCTTCATTCTCTTCAAAAGTTTTCACCCCCTGGCTCTTAATGCATTGTTTTTCCTTCTGGAGCATCAGTGAGTGTTTGAACATTCTGCAGTAGTCCCTCAGTTGTCATCAGTGCAAAAAGATGGATCTCAAAATCATACAGTCAGTGTTGGAAAAGGTTCAAATACTCAAAAATGATGAAAACCCAAAGAATTTGTGGGACCTGAAGGATTTTACAGGTCATTCACGTAACAACACAGTATTAAGAATCAAGTGTATGTAAACTTTTGAACGGAGTAATTTTTATAAATTCAGCTATTATTTTTTGTAAACGTAAAGTGTAACTTAACTGACGTGACCTCTAGTTATGCGGAAACACTCAAAAGCCATAATCAGACAGCGTGCAGCCATCACTCGTGGACTATTAGTCAAAAGCCTTTTATGTAAAATATCTTATTCAGGTCAGTACTAAATAAAAAATACCATGCATTTTGTATGATCCCTCTTATGTTGGTAACATAATTAACATTTTGCAGATTTTGCAAATGTGTATATAAACTTCTGACCTCAACTGTATATAGTGTTTCCTCTAAGTAGGTAAGGGAGATGGGTGTCTCCTCAAAATATTGGATGAGAAAAAAATCGTAGTACAAAAATAAAACAACAGCTATATTACAAAATATAACATTGAAGAGTGTATAAATCACTCTTTTTTCTAAAGAAACATTGTCCAACAGCAACACCAGCAGGTAAAGTTACAGCGGATAAAGTCCACGTCTCTCTCACCTCCCCTGAGCCCTTTAAGTTTTAACAAACCCCCTAAAATGTTCAGTGATTGAGAATGAATGAGGAAATGTCACATGAGAGGAGGCAATGCCTCCATCGCGATATGATTGGATATGACTGGTTATAATTGCCTGTGATTGGTTGCGATGTAACTGAATGAACAACATAATGGCGAATGGGAAGACTAATATAAAAAAGTAAATAACTCGCACACCTTAAATATAACCATTCTGTTACGTGAAAATAAGAATCAAATTCACACACTTTCTAAGCCTGTGCGTGTCTTCACACTAGTACGTTTTTTTTTGCTTCTGTGCTGTGACAGCTCAGTGAGTGAAAGCTTTCTAGCCGGGCTGAACTGAAATAGATGGTCCGTCTGTGAGGCATTACCATGGATATGCTAGTCAGCCAACAAGTCAAGAAGAGATCCCTCCATATTTAATCTTGTCACTGATCTCTTAAAAAGAGATTTTTCATCTCTCTTTCGAAATAAATTGAACAGAGCGGTGCCCTTTGTAGAGAACTGATAAAATCGAGGACTTTTGGAGAGCATTTAATGCCACTGTGGAAAAACGCACACCAGCGTAAATGATAAAAAAGAGCAGGGCAAATTAAATTTGACTAATAGTCCATGAGCGATGGCTGCACGCTGTCTGATTATTCCTATGGCTTTCGAGCATTTCCGCATAGCTAGAGGTTGCGTCAGTTAAGCTACAGTAATGATCAGAGCACTAAAATGGCAAGACTTTTAAATTACTCGCAAATTAACTCAGGCGACCACTGCGAGCAACTTGCATATTTTCTAATCTAATTTGAGGGTGTCTGGTGACAATCAAAATGGATAATTGCGTTGATTGCACTCACAGTTATGAAGTTCATTTAGCTTGATTTCCCATCATGGTCATTAAAATGACAACAACCCAAAGACAATGGAGTCATCACTCCAGACGGTTTACCCGCCACGTGTGACAAACAACATGTTAATGGACGGATCTACATCCTGAGAAATTCTCACCGCGAGCATAAGCTTTTTGGCACCGAACCACGGATGAGATTGAGAAAGCGCACGCAACTGATAACAAACCACCTAATCACCTTTGTGACAACAAAGCACCATCAGTCCCATCAGGAGCGGCAATTGGGTCTGAGACAGCTGAGACGTACCATTTGTCACATTCTTAAACTTAATGAGGCTGTAAAAGTATTGAAAATGTGCAAGCCGTAAATTGCACCCAGCCTCATTACTATCAATAGAAAATGCTGCTGCAGACTGTCTTTTACACTGTATCATAAACAGGTTTGACGGAAGGCAGTCGGGGAGCCGTATAACTGAGCTAAAAAGACTGGTTTGATTCATAATTTTTACTATTTTTCTTCCGGCGGGTGCTGCAATCTCCATATAAATGCATCAAACGCTACCTGTATGTCTGTGAAGCATCACAACCTGTTCGTGCCCGACCATCTGCATTCACAGATTACCGCAGAATAACTGGGTACTGGGGGAATCTGCCGTTTGCAATGACCTTATGATTTTCTCGTTATTACCGTGGCAGATTATTGCACCGGCATTTACTGCAGCTATTTGTGCCACCAAACCCTATCCCAAAGCTTATCTTTTCTTGCGAAGGAGTGTAATCATGATCTGATTTATCATGTCAAGGAGGGAAGCTTCTTCCACGAATTCAGTAGGCATCTCCATAAATGGCTCCCTGGTAGCAGAATCAATGATACATAGAAAAAGGTAGACCAACAGATTGTTTTCAGGGCTTTGTGTGTTTGTATATATATATATATATATAATAAAATACATAACAACTGCAATTAGCTTGCCTCAATTAAATACATATATAAATAAATGAATAAATCAACAAACAAATATCATTTTATATATTATATATAGTATATTACCATAGTTAAGCAGCATTTAAAAAAACATTATGTTTAGTGTATAAAAAATACAAAATATCATTAAAATAAAATAATTACAAATAAAAAAAAATTATGTTTAAATGTTAGCAATATAAATAAAACTACACATTACATATTTATTTTTAAATAATTGCAAATGTAGAATACATAACTGGTTGCTGTCAAGTGAAACAGCAAATTAACTTGGATGGATGAATGAATAAATAAATAAATAAATAAATATCATTGTATAATACCATAGTTAAGCTGCATTTAAAAAACATATTTAGCGTTTAAAAAATGTATAAAATCATTAAAACAAAATAATTACAAATAAAAAATAAAAGAAATGATGTTTAAATGTTAACAATATAAACAAAACTACATGATACATGACATATTTATTTTTAAATAATTAAAAATATCAAAATACATAACTGGTTGCTGTCAGTGAAGCAGCAATTTAACTTGGATGAATAAATAAATAAATATCATCAACATTACCAAGTAAGCTGCATATTGTGTTTTGAGAAAATAATATAATATCATTAAAATAAAATACTTACAAATAATAAAAAAACAAAAACAATAATGTTTAAATGTTAGCAAAATAAATAAAACTACATGATATATTTTTAAACAGTTAAAAATATCAAAATACATAAGCTTGCTATCAAGTGAAGCATTATATATATATATATATATATATATATATATATATATATATAATTAAATTAAAAAGTGTATATAATAATAAATACCTTTATAAATAATTAAAAAAAAATACTAAATATACATTTCAATTATTTATTTGTAATAAACCAAACTAAACTGCAAACAAACTTGGCAACAAGTCATCTTGTATTTTCACGCATGAAAATGAATTGACAGAAAACATTCACTTTAAAAATTGCTATTATTAATCTGAGAACACTTTACAGGAAGCTCCATTTAGAAACCAGAGGGGACGCATCATTTTAAACAGGTGTGACGCTTCTGTTTGTATTAGTCATTCCGAATGCTGCGTCTCTCCGGAGGGACCTACAGGATGCCATCAGTGACAACTGTCACGTGACGAGCGGAGAAGAGAGGGTGCCAGAGCGCTCAGTGAGCAGATGTCGAAAAATCCTCGCCGACATTTCCTAATCTCCTCTCAGAAGACATTTCACACTTCTAAATTCCCTACACACGTACGTTTGTTAGCGTTATGCATGTTCCATCCCTGCTCTGGAATAAACGTGTCTAATGATGGCGTGTTGACGACAGGCAGGGATGCGTAATGAGAGAATCTCTGCATACAGTGAGAACAGAAATGCTTGTTAGTGAGGTGCAGGATCTGTGCTTGTTAAATAATGGATGGCATAAGAAGGCCTCTGGCTGTGAGGAAAGAGGACAGTAGGTAGGAGGAGAGACAGGGGCTCCTGACAACAGCTGCAGAACACACAAAACTGTTTACGTGGTGTCTTGCCCTTGAAATCGCAGGACGGCAGAGGCAGGTGTAGCCAAGACTGGCTCCGTGGACTCAACACGTTCCCCATCTCACAGAACAATGTCACCAGTACTGGCATTCAGTTTGTCTTTCTGTCAATAAAATAAAGGGCAATAAAAGCAAACAACTGTTTAAAATGGATTTAAGTCTGTTTGCTGCCCTGTGCGTAAATATCCCAGCTGTATTTTGTCTCATAATGAGAGCTTAGCTGAAAGAACACATTAATACTTTGGCTAAATTACCAGTGCACATCTGTAGGGGGCGTACTAACATACAAAGCCCTTCTTAGTGCCTGACAGGATGATCAGCCTTAAAGACTTAAAAGGGTTTGGCCAAGGAGGTCTATTATACCTGGAGAGATTCACTAAAAACAACATTTGGTAAAATGTCTGGTATAATATAATGAAAGTTTCTCTAATCTGAGTCTGTTACTATTGTCTAAGCAATGGCACAATAATAATTAATACAATTAAAGTGCCCCTATTATGCCATTTTAAGCTTCCTAATATTGTAGGAGTCTCCTACAATAGGTTTACATGCATGCAAGGTCAAACAACGCTTTCGTTTTCTCAAAATATGCATTTAATATCAGTTCATTTTTCAGCAATTCTCAATGATTCGTTCGAAGCAGTTCAAAGATTCAGTCTCTCTAAACCCATCTTTTCTGTGAGACTACTGTGATCTGATTGGTCAGATGGTCCAGTCTGTTGTGATTGATCTACCGCGTACAGCACGTGTCAGAAACGACACGCCCACTGTCATAGTTTCATATTTTGAATGTGCGATAGAAAATATTAACATCTATTATTTAGCATACTTACTAAGATTACTTAGTCTAAACTCTGCCTGATGAAATTCAGGTCCCACAAATTCTTTGGTTTTTCATAATTTTTGTGCATTTGAACCCTTTCCAACAATGACTGTATTTTGAGATCCATCTTTTCACACTGAGAACAACCAAGAGACTCATATGCAACTATTACAGAAGGTTCAAATACTCACTGATGCTCTAGAAGGAAACACAATGCATTAAGAGCTCGGGGGTGAAAACTTTTGGAATTCGAAGATATGGGTAAATTTCACTTATGTAAGTATCTTCTGTAGCTTCTGAAGGGCAGTACTAAATGAAAAAATATGATATTTAGGCAAAATAAGAAAAATGTACACATCTTCATTCTGTTTAAAAAGTTTTCACCCCCCTCCCAGCTCTTAATGCATTGTGTTTCATTCTGGAACATCAATGAGAATTTGAACCTTCTGTAATCATTACGTATGAGTCCCTCAGTTGTCCTCAATGTGAAAAGATGGATCTCAAAATCATAGTCATTGTTGGAAAGGGTTCAAACACACAAAAATGTTTAAAAAAACCAAAGAATCTGTTGGACCTGAAGGATTTTTCTTAAGAACAGCGGGCAGTTTAACTGTTCAGGACAAACAAGGCCGTATACATAGGACAAACATAGGACGTCTTTGCAGCAGACAAAAAACTGGTTATAATAACCAATAAAGAGTGTGAGTCAGGCACAAGTGTTATTCCTTCTTGAGCGGCTTGTCCTCAGGAAGGCCAAAGGCATCATCTACTTCCCCAGCCACCAGTTTGAAATGATGCCCTCTGGACGGCGTTTTACAGCAGTGAACCGTGAACTAAAAGATCAGGCGACTCTTTGATTTCCACAGCAATTATGATCCTGAATCTGGAGGACAGACAGAAAGTGGTTTTGATCTCATTTCACCCACATCTATTCCCTGCCTCCATTTCAATTACCTAAACGAGTAGTATATTTGTGGTTGTAATCAAGTTAATGTCATCATTTACATCTTTTTATGCATTTCTCTATGGCATCCTGTTTAAAATCTCTTCCTGCAAATCAAATTTCCCTATGGGATAATAAAATTGTACTTGACTTATCAGGCACAAACCGCAGCATCTTCCTCCAACGGGCTAAAAGCTTCAAAATAATAGGTTTTCGATGCCATCAGGGTCACATGACTTGATCTCCGCCTCCATTTTCCAGACAGACTGCATATGATTATTTGGCTGCATATGAGCTATTTCCATCCTCAGATTCTGGAAGATACATCTGAACTTAAAAAGCTGAGCTGTGCAGTTGGATATTCCAGTTCCTTGCCTGATTTTAGTTCACCACGACCTGTGTTAATGCAAGTCACGCTTAGACATCACACATTTTTTTCAGAAAAGCAGCACAATATCGTCCTCCCAACAAAATTGTTGCTCTACATTGGCCACTTAACCAGTTAACTCCGTCCTCCATCAAGATTACTTCATTACCACAGAGGAGCCCCTAAGGGAGGATAATTTATCAAACAATAGCACGCTGATGATAAGAACAGATGGCATCATTTAAAAAGAAATGGCCATCAGATCTCACACACTCACCGATTGTCTGCCAACTCCTGAGATGTCTCTGTGCAGTCATGGATGTCATCCAAGGGCAGAGACCCATGTAAACAAGACGCCATGATTATCATTTCATCCCGGGTAAGTAATAGTGAGACTGGACTTGGAGCGTTTTAATGGAGAGCTTTAGAAATCGGGGCAGCGGAAAGCTTATTCAGAAGAACACGGGCTGGGAGCAGAGGTGAAGAAATGTGCCGGACCAGATTGAGTCTGTCAGTCAAACGTCTCGGCCTCAAAGGGAACGGGGTTTGAGTCTAGCAGGAAGAGAGCCCAGAAGCTAAAATTGTCTCTGGATTCAGTAATCCATTTAGGAGTGAAGACTTCTGATTTATGTGTTTAGAGATATGGACTATGTTGAATTCCACATGCTGTTAACCTCCCTGGATAGAAGTGGAAATTCGGGAGCAGGACGAGACGAGAGGGAGTGAGAGGAAAAGGAGAGAATGCAGAAGGAATGACGAGAGAAATAAAGAAATATAGAGGCAGGACGGTAGCGTTCATCTCAGTTATGTGTGCTGGTCTTTGAAATGAGTGTTTCAATGCCGCACTCAGAAAAAGACAAATGAGACAAGTTAGTCTCCATGAAGACGTGGCGGATTTAACATTCAAAGAGCTTGAGTGAAATAAAAAAAGAAAGAAATGAAAAAGCCTGAACAGTTCTCCAAGTGGCAGGAGGACTATTTTCTTCATTTATTTTCTGAACTGAATGTAAGAGACAGCATCAGTCACCAATAGGGACTAAGCGGTGAGCTGAACGACTTGTCAAAAGCCTCAAATTTCCAGTCATTCATGATTCCTGTGTAAGCATCTTTAAAACCATTTCACTAAATTTTACTGGGTCACTGTTCACATGGATAAAACAGCAAATGCCACGTAAATTCAGATAGGGAATTTAGTTAATGTAATGTTATAAAACAAACTAAATTTAATAAAAAAAATAGCTGCAAGCATCGATTATCAGGGTTCAAGTGCTTAAGGCATTGAAGCCTACAGTATACAGTAAGGAAAAAGACATTATTTAGCAAGGCTGTACCTACCTAAATTAATGATTAAAAAAAGCATTTTTGGCAAAATCCAGAGAATTGTACAGCAGTGTTTTTTTTACAGATCGAGCAAAAAACCTAGGACTTGTTCGCAAAAGTATTTTTTTTATTACATTTTCTCAATCATTTAACAAACAATTTGGCTGACAGCCGTGGTTCTAGAGGCAAAGTTGTCCAGAATGAGGAGTTCTATCATATGATAGGATAGGTCTGCGCGACGTACAATCGTTTACGCCCTTGAAAAATGCGCTAACACCCCCGCAGTGGTTGATTTCTTTCAAATTTTTCTCAGAACTTTGGTTCCGTGAGTCAAATAGGCCCACTGTGTTTCATGCCGATTAGCCTCTGTTAACCTTGTCTAACAGGTGCTCAATCTTCATTGGCCAATGGCGGCCATATTTTGAGATACGCAAATGTCCTTTAAACACTTGTGGCACTTCGGACCAAGACCATGCACACCGATTTTCATGTTGATAGGACAAATGGTTGCGCAGTTATAGCCATTTTTGTGTTTTTCCCTCTTATAGCACCAAATGGCCAAGCTCTGCAATTTTTTTTCCTGTGAATTCAGATTGAGCTTGTTCTTGTTCTGAGTTTGCTGGAGATATCTCCTTCCTTTAAGGAGTTATAGGCATTTTACTACAAGTGGCCCTGCCCCTTTTGACCGTTTTGGCACCCCTTTGCCACGGTGAGTGGAAAGTTAAACTTTTTTGAATAATTGTTGATTTTCACTTTCCAGATAATTTTTCTGCACTGGTTCGGTTCCGATCGGGCGAGAAACCTAGGATTAGTTTGCATTTTGTCCATTGTAAGACAAGGACAAGACACTTGAACCTTGTGACTGACGGTTTATGAGCGATTTTGTACTTTTGTTTGCTGTAGTGCCCCCGTCAGGCCGAATGGGGCGATCCTTGGCCATGTTGTAGACGGTGTGAATACTATCATCCCTCCAAGTTTCAAGTCTCTATGACTTACTCAGCTCTAAATAATAATTATAATTATTATAAATTTAAATAATATAATGCATATGTATTTATTTATCTATTAAATTAATTAATCAATCAATCAGTCTTATTAAATTTCAACTTGGCAGGCTTGGAAATGATCACAATACCCACATTCCCTATAATTTCCAGGTGGGAACACTTTAGGATGATTTTAAATGTGTTCTGCAGAAACAGCTTGACGTAGCACAACGGAATGAAAAACAATAGAGGGGTCTCGATATACATTCTGTAAGTATACTTACACGCCATCAAAACAAAACACTCATAGGATATGATACTCAAAAAACAGCAGGAGCTTTAAAGAGGATGAATTTACATACACGCCGTATGCTGAATAAAGCACTACAAATAACACCAGAAAATCTATGGAAAAATGGACTAGTTGGTTGGCAGGAATCATGACACATGCTTAAAGGGATAGTTCATCCAAAAATGACAATTCTGTCATTAATTACTCACTCTCATGTCGTTCCAAACCCGTAAGACCTTCAATCATCACAAATTAAGATATTTTGGATGAAATCTGAGAGCTTTCTTTCTGACCCTGTATACACAGCAATGCAACTGACACGTTCAAGGTTCAAGGTGATAATTACTTTAACAATTCCTTCGCTTCTGTGTCAGTCTTCGACTGCGAAAGCTCTCGGATTTCATTAAAAATATCTTAATTTGTGTTTCAAAGATTAACAAAGGTCTTAAGGGTTTGGAACAACATGAGGGTGAGTAATTAATTACAGAATTTTCATTTTTGGGTAAACTATCCCTTTAATCGTGAACACATCTAGTAAATCTGTACATACAGTACAAGCCATGGCAAACAAAGGAACGGATAGAAGAATAAATAGAAACAAACAAATCTTCTCAAAGAAAACAAGCCCAATTGTTGTGGAAACTCTCCGAAAGAGTGCTGGAAAACAACATAACACTTTCAAGAGTTCGGAGAAAGTTTGTATACGAGATCTTCTGTTTTTTTTCTTGTTTATGTAAGTGAATTTGTCATCTAGCATCTGTTGCTAATCAGAAGTGAGTTCCCAAAACACGCCGTTTCTCCAGATCCTTTATTGTGCGGAATATTTGTGGTTGCTGAATCTAGGGCTTTCAGTGTAATGTGTTGAAAAGAGGTTTCTCGCTGGCAGGCGCAGGCAAAGGCTTCTGCTGTGACTTCTCCTTGCCCTCGGCATTGTCATGGTAACAAAGAGCCCATGGGGCAGTTTTTAAGCTCTTGCCTACTGTCATCTCCAAGCTAGGGAACAGTGGGGGGACAGCTATCCTATAGATGTGCATATGAAACGAAGCACACATATCCTACGAACTTTCATCAAATACTTCTGTCTCTCCCAGACTGGAACTCTTCATCCGTCCCAATTCGAGTCACTGCATCCACCTAGATCAAACCCTCCATCTTTCTTTCATCTGTCCCAGACAGCTTTTGCGGTCCATAATGTGTTTCCCATTTCTATTCAATATAAACAAAAGATGATGGAAATGGCAATTGCTATGTGGCTGGATGATATGCCACTTCTTGACTAAAGCATTGTGCTGATATGACATACAGGAAAGTGCAATGCTGACAGGGAAGCACAAGGCTCACATTTAAACCAAGCATCTTTTGAATGCATAATTATAAGTCAAACACCAACCAGGGTGCATGCATACATTTAAATAAAATATTTTCCAGGTGGACTCCTGCAAGCGTATGCTTGAGTTTAAAGGTAAAGTTCACTTCCAGAACAAAAATTTACAGATTACTTGCTCAACCCCTTGCCAAGATGTTCAAGTCTTTCTTTCTTCAGTCTTAAAGAAATTATGTTTTTTGAGGAAAACATTTCTGGATTTCTTTCCAAATAGTGGACATCTATGGTGCCCCCGAGTTTGAATTTTCAAAATGCAGTTTAAATGCAGCCTCAGAGAGCTCTAAACGATCCCAGCCAAGTAATAAGGGTCTTATCTAGCAAAACGATCTATTTTCTGTTAATTTATATACTTTTTTAACCTCAAATGCTCATCTTGTCTAGCTCTGTGTGAATTCCAGTTCATGACAGGGCTGGTTGAAAAACTCCCATCTCATTTTCTTCTCCAACTTCAAAATCGTCCTACATCGCTGTTTCACCTTTTTTTGTAAAGGGCGTTTAATCTTCCTCGCATGTTCACTTTGTAAACAGGGTCGGTACTTCTGCAGCGATGTAGGACAATTTTGAAGTTGGAGGAGAAAATGAGATGGGAGTTTTTTGACATACCCTAACTGTCTTGAACCGGAATACACAAAGTTCACGCAGAGCTAGACAAGATGAACATTTGAGGTTAAAAAGTATATAAATCATCAATTATTTAGAAAATAACTGATTGTTTCACAAGATAAGACCCTTCCTCCTCGGCTGGGATCATTTAGAGACCTTTGAAGCTACATTTTGGAAATTCAAACTCGGGGGCACCATAGACGTCCACTATATGGAGTGAAATCCTGAAACATAATTTCTTTATGACTGATGAAAGAAAGACATAACATCTTGGACGACAAGGGACTGAGTAAATCATCTGTAAATTTTTGTTCTGGAAGTGAACTTCTTTAAAGCAAGAATTGATCCATAAGAGTAATTTGGTGTGAATCAGTGTTTTTGTGATAATCCTGCTGTCTTTTTGAAATGGCATTACATTCAGGCCACAAGCTCACAAATTATCATTTTCCCAGGTGTTTTAGATTCACAGCAGTGCTGGACACACTACTGTCTTTGGTTTCTCTGCAGTCAGTGTGCGTGTGTCAAATTACAAGGTCCATGAGATACAAGGAGCCTTGAGTGTCAAAAACGCTCCTCTTGAAGGCCGTTTGAGACAGCTGAAGTAAAAAGGTCATCTTTTATAAGCAGGATGTCTTATTCTCTTTTTTCTGCTTGCGTTTACCTATAAACGCACAAGTTTAAAGAGCATACAGCACCTTGTGGTCTGCATTAGAGATCGTGCCATTTACATTAAGATTTTGCACAGCCTGCTCTCTCTTTTCTTCCTACACACTAAATTTAACCCCTTTTTATGCATATGTGGAGCACTCCCCAATTCCCAAAGCCATTTATTCAACTCTCTGCATGTCAGGAAATACTTCGGGTCAGAACTGTTGCCTTGACAACCCTCTACACCAATTAGATAAATCTGCATACTTTAAAAAAAGGGTGGTGTATGGTTTGTTTTTTAATTCCCTCAAGATGAAACATTCCCAGCACTGTAAATAAAAAAACAAGATTCACTTGTTTGTTTTTGTTTTTAAGTTTCTTTGCCATAATCCAAGAACTTTGCACTTGTGCCAAGCGGCTCTTCTCTCTTTGATCCATAAAGAAGTGGGGTCTGTTTACTCAAAGAGCTATATGAAAAAAGAAAGCTGAAAAAGAGCGAGATATAAAACATCTTTACCCTCAGAGACACATGCACTGATATTGCTGATGTGTTATTTTTTGCCCCCTTGAATGTGTTTATAGGAAGTCGCTGGTTATAAAAATCATGATGTTTATGCATGTTTTATTTCGGGTGGAAGGCTGGAATGTCAGTTTGTTCACCTCAAAGCATTCTTCTGACGCTCTATACAGTTCCATGTTGCCATGTTGATTTTTTTTCTTAGAATTTGTGAAAATTCAATCTTTGAGATCTGTTATGTAAATAATAAAAATAGCTGAGCCATAAAACTGCCATTTTTATCCCAAATGTTATACTGCAACTGTTATATTCCACATATATTGCAAAAATATGTATGTTTTAATTGCTTCTAACAAGTGATGCATTTTGCTATTGTGGGTCTCTGAGGGTTAAAGGAATAGTTCACCCTAAAATTAAAATTCTGTCATTAATTATTCACCCTCATGTTGTTCCAAACCTGTAAGACCTTTGTTCATCTTAAAGAGCAGGTCATATGGGTTTTCGGAAAATATATTTTTTGCATTTTGTAACGTACTGTAGCTATCCTTCAATGTAAAAAGTCTGCAAAGTTGTTAATCAAAAAAGAGCATGATAAATAATGATATTGTCAATTCTGAGTCGATTCTGAATTGCCTTAACGAGTTGTAAATTTCCGAATCTTCTGCCTGTTATTGATATACGTCACTGGGTAACACATTTGCATAATCCCTGCCTGCCTGCCCACGAAATACAAACCCTCTGACCTGGCCACAAACACTTCTGCTAGTTATTGTGTTTACATCATGTCAAGAAGACACTGTGTTCTGCTCTGTGAAAGCAAGTTTGTTTTGTTTTCACTGCCGAAAGCTGATGAAGTGAAAAATTAGTGGTTCAAATTAATTTGAAATTCATTCACGATACCACAACAATACAATTTGATGTTTTTGTTGTGTACTCATCATTTTACCAATGACTGCTCCTCTAATCTTGGCTTTTATCTTCTTTGGCTTGTAATTTTCTTTATTTGGACCAACAAACATCTCCAAACCATAACCTGTAAGTATGATGTGTATTTTTTCAACTGAGTGCTCAAAATATCGAGTTGTTTGTGCTAACTGGTGTATACCTAGTGCAGCTTTAGGTTTCCAGGTAAGCCACAATATTACTGTCTTACTGAAATAGTAAGATGTTAACTATGTTGTTTCATCAGTCACGTTAGCACTCAGCTAACAAATCCACCGTTATAGTTTTGTTAAGTGTTTACAGTTTAGCAGCTAAACTTTAGCTGTCGACACGATTCGCTTGAAGTGTTCGAATGTTTTTATGTAATTATTTTAAGAATGGATTAGAGCACTACATTATTGTTTTGATGCATGCTTGGTCAATGGTAGCCCGGGTTGCCATTCGAGGGGGGGGTCCCTGTTAAAAATCACATTCTGGGGATTGAAATGCACCTTTTATGTCAGGGTTCCCCTGGTAAATTCACATTCCAGCGGCTATATATAACGTTATCGGGGTTGCTTCAACCTGCGGACATCAAAAACAACCATGGACTTGGCAACACTGATGGCAGCGCTCGCTAACTTGCTCGAGCACTCCTCTCTGTACCAATCACAACAGGCTTGGCCAGCTGACCAATCAGAGCAAAGTAGGCTTATGGAAGGGAGGGGTTTACAGACCTTACGCTCAGAGCTGTTTGAATTAATCACTGAGAAATGACTATGTATAAATGTATATTCTGAGAAAATTACAATGTTTTCTGACCTTGGATGCATTTAAACCTGTTGTAGGGGACACTTTAACATACAATATGACCTGCTCTTTAAGAACAAAAAATTAAGACATTTTTGATGAAATCCGAGAGCTTTATAACCCTACACAATTGACACTTTCAAGGCCCGAAAAGGTAGTAATGACATCGTTAAAATAGTCCATGTGACATCGGTGGTTCAATTTTATGAAGCTATGAGAATACTTTTTGTGCACAAAGAAAGCAAAAATAATGACTTTATTCCGTGTCAATCTTCAACGCACATTCGCATGCGCGTAGTACTTTCATCACATGGACTATTTTAAAGATGTTCTTACTATCTTTCTGGGCCTTGAACATGTCAGTTACGTTGCTGTCTATGCAGGGTCAGAAAGCTCACAGATTTCATCAAAAATATCATAATTTATATTCTGAAGATGAAGGTCTCACAGGTTTGAAATGACACGAGGGTGAGTAATTAATGACAGAATTTCCATTTTTGGGTAAACTATCCCTTTAAGAGTTAAATGCATGGAGGATTACAAATGGCTAAACCTACACCTTTTCCATTTATACTTATAAACTGAAATTTTAGAACAGATGTCAATACTAAGCAATGCATCTTTCATTCGCAGAACGGAGCTAAATAAAATCCTGTGCCCTGTCTGTAACCTCAAATCTGTGGTCGGTTTGTCTCGGTTTTCATCCTGTCAATGAACGAGACAGCCAAAGACCCCAACTGTCAATACACGCTTTGCCAAACTCACATCAACAGCACAACTGGCCGATAACAGATAAGTCAGATTTATTTTTAACAAAGGACTGGTGCAATCATAGATAAGTTTCTTTGTGCCGTCAATACCACCAACTGAAAGCTCAAAATGAAAACCTAAAGAATAATCATTTTAACCTGGCATGACTGAAAGGATACCTGCATTTCTTCATCCCCAACTTTTTTTTCATTATTTGAAGGTACAGTCTCCAAATCATTCAAATATCCCCCAATTCTGATTCTTATCCGGTCTCCTATCAAAAACCATTTTGGCTCTATTTACTCTCCTTGCAATCTCAGCGAATGTAAAATAAAGTCTGCCTACCAGTTGGAGAGATACTATCTGATATTGCAAAACAGACATCTCATCTGTCTCACAGAGAACAGTTTGTCTACTCTGTGATGAGCTACAGGCCTGCAGGCCTTTATTTTTTATGATTATGGTCTGATGAGTAGAAAACAGAAGCCGCCATGGCTGCCAAAATCACTCTCAAGCACACTTAAAACTTTTGTTGCATATTGAGCGCTTGTCAATCCAGGCAGGCTATTTCCAATCAAATATTTCAGAGAAATAGCAGGCGGTGCATTAACTGTACTTGGGAGGTTTAGTCTCCAAACCGTCTTCTAGTGTTTGCCAGGAGTCTAAAAATCCTAATTGATTTTCTCCGTGCAATTTTCCAGGAGTGCTAATTCCTCAGTTGCCATAGAGGCAGTTTTGGAGATTGCCTTTTCTATGCGTAGGCTGATCTGGGAGACACCTAACATGGCACACGAGGCCTGTGCAATCCTAAACAGATTATCCTGACAAATCACAAACACACACACATGGCCCAACCTAGCATGAAAAGCTGTCAATCACAGCTCAGCCGGTCCATGTGCGCACACCATTGCCATCTGTTTTTAATATCTCTACCTATTCTTCACAGCTCAGAGGTCGGTTTGCCCTCGGATGATTGGGAGGAGGTGGAGTCGGGATGAATCGAGAGAAAGCAAGAAAGGTGGAACAAGAAAAGCTTTGCTCCACATGCAGCGGTTAGCTTAAAAAAAGGGCCTCACGCTGTCAGCTCGATGACGGAGCGGCTGCCGCGACAGTCACGCCCACCGCCGCCCCCCACCCATCCTCATCCCTCCCTCCTGGACCGTTTCTATAGCAACATCTGCCCCCCTCCCCATCCTGCTCCCTCCTGTGCCGTCCCTCCTGCACGCCCGTAATCCTACTATGAATAGGATGCGAGAGCAGAGCTTTGGGAAAAACAGCTTAACGTGGCGGAGGTTGAAGGCAACCAGCTGAGGGATGTTATATTCTCTTTGGCGTCTCATTATTAGGATACATTACAGCTTTGTATTTATTCTCCTACTGTAACGTAAATTCTGGGAATGTGGAGGAGGAGGAGACTAGTGGTGTTTTTCCAAAAAGCTATTTTTAAATATTTATTTCTTGCTTGTAGTATTTTCTTCAATTTCATCATCTAGCGATCATCCTTTGAAGCTATGGGCGTCAAGCGTACAATTGGCACCAATACGAAAAAAAAAAGGCGAAAACACAACTAGGGAATTGCTTAATGATATCAGATGATTTTAGCCACACAAAGACAGTACTAACGCCCACAGGGGTCACGTCTGGGTCAAGAGTTGCTATCGCTCCAGCTGCTACTGCAATATCTTTCACCAAATAACCATTTATGTAATACAGATTGGAATTGTGTTCAAAGCCTACACATCAAAGGCAATCCAGGGATTCAATAAACTTCAAATGCTCCGCAGTAACTGCCTGCTGTGGTCCGTATCTGCTTATTCAGTCGAGCACCATCAGCGCCTCTTGTTTTTAAATGGACATGTACAAATGCACCTTTCATGCAATCAGTATGCTGTAAAAACACTCTTAGTCTGAAACTGAAAATTCAAGTCGGTTTCTCAAAAGTTTAATGACATTAAGATTTAAAGCTGGACGTCCAATTAATACTGAATGGAAATGGGCATCCAAAAATGAAACCTGGTATTACTTTATTTCTTCTTGTGGAACACAAAATATATTTTGAAGAGTTTTTGTCCATACAATGAATAAAAATGGAGTCCAAAACAACAAATATAGGTATTTCGATGGTCGATGGTGATATCTTAAAGGGATAGTTTCACCTAGAAATGAAAATTCTGTCATTAATTACTCATCCTCATGTCGTTTCAAACCTGTAAGACCTTTGTTCATTTTCAGAACACAAATTAAGATATTTTTGATGGACAGCAATGCAACTGCCACGTTCAAGGCCCAGAAAGGTAGTAAGGACATCATTAAAACAGTCCATGCGACATCAGTGGTTCAACCGTAATTTTATGAAGCTCAAATAGATTTTCACAACTTCATAAAATTATGGTTGAACCACTGATGCCATATAGACTTTGAAACACTTAATATCTGTGGAATATATTTCTTTAGCAGCCACAGCCCATTTGTTTCTTGGGATTCAACAATGTCCAGGTACCCAAGAAAAATAGATAATAAAGTTCTGTTTCTCCAGGTCCTACAATTTGGAAAAGATAAATTTAATAGACATTTAAAGACTCGTTAAAAAAAATAAAAATGCATATGTGACCTGAGCCATAAGTCGCAATGAACAAGTTTTCAAAAATTATGTATGATCTGTTGGAGTCGACCCAAAAAGAAGGCTGAGCTAAACCTGTTTGAAGTCAACAAGGTCAATTTTGAGAAAAATCAAGCAAAATCAAAGCTAAGAAAAATCACCTAGCAACGTTGCATCTTTTCCTCCTCTTCTTTCCATAATTATAATAGCAATATAGCTTTTTTTATTTTACATTTGTTACTAAAAATTAGAGCAAAGATGCAAATAGACAGTAGAACAAATTTAAGAATGAAACAAATTAAATAGTGCAGAAGCATTCAAGTAAGAGGCTAATCAAATATAAGAATCACTTAAGTGTATTCATTACAAATAAACTGAGTATTAAAACTACAAAGGCAGTTCAATTAAGAGCAGTGAGTGATTCCCTCTTTTCTTTTATTGTTTGATTAACATTAATGAGACAGGCGGCCCATATATTAAGACCTACTGTAATGCACAGATCTAATGTTACACATCAGATGTTTTTCCCCAACAGTTAACCACATGTTCACTCACTCGCCAAGACAGATATTTTGAAATGCTGTAATTCTGTGTATACGTGTGTATCGGAATTGCACAGTGTCTGAGACATGCGTCTTTATGTGCTTTCTTCGGATGTTTCAGTCAGCACGTTTTGTTTACTTCAGCATGGGTTTGAACATCACATTTCACTGGTTCAGACTCATGCCATCGAGATTCGCTATGAAAATTCACAAAGCTGAAATGCTGCGCTTTACAACTATACCAAACGTGCTGAGGAGAAGCACCAGTCACAGTGATAATAGGCACAAAAAGACAAATCAAAATACAGTGCCTTGCGAAAGTATTCATACCCCTTCATTTTTTTTATGTTGCAACCTTACGCTAAACTGCTCCATGTGAATCTACACTCCATATACCATAATGACAATGCACAAAACAGATTAGTGATAACTTTGCAAATGTATTAAAAAATAAAAAACAGAAATAAGCACACTGCGTAAGTATTCATACCCTTAACTCAGTACTTATCTGAAGCACCTTTACAGCCTCAAGCCTTTTTGATATGATGCGACATACTTTGCACATCTGCATTTGGCGATTATCTGCCATTCTTTGCCTCAACTCTGCACCTCTTTAAGCTCTGTCAGCTTGGAAGGGGGCTGGCAGATATTTCAAGTTTTCTCCAGAAATGTCTGATTGAGTTCAAGCCACACAAGGACATTCGCAGAGTTGTCAGCGTCATTGTCATGTTGGAAGGTGAACCTTCTGCCCAGTCTGAGCTTCTGAATGCTCTGGACTGAGTTTTCATCAAGGCTGTCTCTATATTTTGCAGTGCTAAACTTTCCTTCTTCTCTGACGAGTCCCTAAGTCCCTGCCACTGAAAAACAGCCCCACAACATGAGGCTGCTACCACCACACTTCACTGTTGGGATGGTACTCCGCAGATGATGAGCAGTTCTTGGTTTCCTCCAAACATGATGCTTGGAATTGAGGTTCATCAGACCAGAAAATCTTGCTTCTCACAGTCTGAGAGTTCTTTAGGTGCTTTGTTGCAAATTCCAAGTGGGTTTTCATGTGTCTTTGCTGAGGAGAGGACTGAGTTTGGCCATACCACCATAAAGACCAGACTGATGGTGTGTTGCAGTGATGTTTGTCCTTCTGTAAGTTTCTTCCATCTGCATAAATGATCATGGAGCTCAACTAGAATGACCATATGCTTTTTGGTCACCAGTCTAACCAAGACCCTTCTCCATCAATTACTCAGTTAGGCCAAGAGGCCAGCTCTAGGAAGAGTCCTGGTTGCTCCAAACTTCTTCCATTATGGATCACATACTTCTGTCAACCATCAATGCAGGTGAATGTTTTCTGAACTCTTCCCCAGATCTGTGCCTTGATGCAATCCTGTCTCTGAGCTCCACAAGCAGTTCTTTTGACCTCAGGGCTTTGGTTTTTGCTCTGATATGCATTTTCAGCTGTTAAGACCTTTTATTGAGAGGTGTGTGCCTTTCCAAATCATACTCATTCAAATGAATGTGCCACAGGCTAACACCACTTGAAGTGTAGTAACATCTACAAGCGATATGAATGCACCTGAGCTAAATTTCAAGTGTCCCAGAATGGGTATAAAGACTTACGCAATCATTTCAGTTTTTATTTCTAATAAATTTGCAAAGTTGTTACAAACCTGTTTTGTGCTTTGTCGTTATGGTTTATGGAGGGTAGACTGATGTGGAAAAAAAGTTTAACATAAGGCTGAAACATAACAAAACATGAAAAAAGGGGGTATGAATACTTTCGCAAGGTACTGTATCTTCTTTTGTGTTGCACGTAAGTAACTAATTAACAAGTAACAGGGTTGGGAACAACATGAGGTTGAGTAAATGATGACAAAATTTTCATGTTTGGGTGAACTGCACCTTTAATGCTGGAAACTGATGCCAAAACTGATGGCACAGCGCTAGGAAAAGCTTGGAGAACGTCTTGGGTTTCGCAGCCAGTACAGTAAAGGCTGACGCGGTCTAATTACTACAACGGCATTCTGCTTCACAGACTGTGGGTGAACAAAGTGCTCATCATGGCAAGTCATGATGGAGAAACAAAAGGCTTGGGGAGGGAAGAATTTCTTTGGCTACGGCTTTCTCTTTACCTGACTTCAAAACCAGACACCTACTCCATCGTGAGCTGGCGCTTGAAAACCCTATAGAGACTGGAATATCCCTGTGGGCAAATCGTTGTGTTTGCTTTTTTTATTTGAATTTCACAGTTGCAATGTGCTCTCTTTTCGTACAGATTTTCCTAAACTGTAGATAAAGAGAGAGAATGAATAGAAAGACAAAAAGGGAGAAACAAAGAGGAGATTAGAGACAGGGCCGCTATGGCAAGCATTTGGGAGATAAGGAACAAAGCGCGAGCCATATTTCCCTTCTCACATTCTCCTCTCATCTTTTCTGTTCTCTTGCATCAGAATTAATTGAGTCCTGCCTTTTGTGTCAGTATAATATTGTTTATTTTTTGTCTGATGAGAGCAGGAAGACCTGACAAGCATGAGAACAAACAGAGCCAGAGCTGAAAATGAAGTCACTGTGTTGTTTTTGTGGCAAAGCTTTAGCTCTTGTCCATAGCCAATATGGGTCTGTTTGGCAAACGCAGCAGACGATTGTTGGTTATATTGGATTGTTGGTTATTTATGAATTCATGACTCTGTATGTGGCATGTTGATGAATACGCCTATTCGATAATACAGTCAGTAGGATCAAGTACAATATTCCTTCACTTTAACAGCAGCTTCTTTTCAACAATAAGAAATAAGCATGCACTATTGGAAAGAAAAGAATACAAAGGAAATCTAAAGCATGTAACATACACTGTAATTCAGTTTTATTTCCTCAGCGCCAGTGCGTAATGCATCGTTTTGTTCGCCTTCCCTTGCGTGATCAGCATAGCTTTTGAATATGACACTTATTCGCTTAAGTAAAAAATTGTGAGGTGAAACTGAGACTTACCTTTAACCAGCCAAAGGGGGAAGATATAAATCAGGTGCAGGATCCATTAGGCGAGAGAGAGAAAGAGAGAGAGAGGGAATAATTAGTGTGAGAGCATAAAATCACTCTAACAAAGGTCTTTGAAAAGGTGCAGAATAAGATTCCACCTCATATAAAACATTACAGCCCTCTTCACTACGTCAGAACAAGAGGCGAGTAGAAAAGCCATAACTGATCAATGTGGTTTGCAGGAGTTGAACTCAAGGTCAGTGAGCCACAGCAGCACATACCGAGATGAATGCTGAAGCTCAACAGCTCCTGTACATTTAATACCACACCATAAATCTGTGCTGCTGTAAGGTTTGTTTTCAGCTTGCATATATCACTATGGAATCAACAAACATCATAGCAGACTAACCACGTGTACTTCATCAGTTCACAGTTACTATGGAAGTCACTAGAAAGTGCAAACATTTCTAAACAACTCTCACAACATTGCACATCTCAGAGCAACTCGAAGTGCTTAGTTCATGAAATAAACGGGGAAAAAACAGAATCGGTTGAATGGATTATTCAATGACTCATTCACAGCAGCTGAACTAGTGATTAATGACTCACTTATAAAGACATCAGATGTTTTGTATCTGAATAAATAAGCAGTTAAAAAAAGACCGGTTGAATCAGTGGTGTGCAGTGGTGTTCTGAATCGAAATTCACATTTTAAATCAAATGTAAATTCATGTCCCAGTCACACTTTCTTAGTTAAATAAACATTACACTATCAGAAAAAGAAAACTATTCTGTTTTACATTTTTTACATTAATGCAATCAATATTCTATTTAGTAAAGCCAAGTATGAATCTCATCAATTTAGCATTTTTAAGTATTTTACATTTACACTTGAAGTCAAAAGTTTACACACCTTGCAGAATCTGCAAAATGTTTATTATTGTACCAAAATAAGAGAGATCATACAAAATGTATGTTTGTTTTTTTGTTTAGCACTGTCCTGAATAAGACATTTCACATAAAAGATGTTTACATATAGTTCACAAGAGAAAATAATAGTTGAATTTATAATAATGACCCTGTTCAAGAGTTCACATACACTTGATTCTTAATACGGTGTCATTACGAGCTGGGAGGTGAAAACTTTTGAACGGAATTAGGATGTGTACATTTTTCTTATTTTGCCTAAATATCTTTTTTTTTCATTTAGTACTTCCCTACAGAAGACTACTTACATGTTCCCCAGAAGACAAACTAAATACATTTATCCTAATCTTTAAATTGCAAAAGTTTTCACCCCCGGCTCTTGCATCGTTTTTTCTTCTGATGCAACAGTGAGCGTTTGAGCTCTTCTGTAATAGTTGCATATGAATCATTGTTGGACAGGGTTCAAATACACAAAAATGTTGCTGTTTAACTGTTCAGGACAAACAAGGGACTCATGAACAACTATCACTAAAAAAAAAAAAAAAAAAAAAAAAAAAAAAACGCTGTGGATCATTCAGGTAACAACACAGTATTAAGAATCAAGTGTATGTAAACTTTTGAACAGGGTCATTTTTTTATAAATTCAACTATTATTTTCTCTTGTGGACTATATGTAAGCATCTTTTATGTGAAATATCTTATTCAGGTCAGTACTAAAAAAATAACATGCATTTTGGAAAATTTGGCAGATTCTGAACTTGACTTCAACTGTATGTTATTTGCGAACTTATGTTCAGCTATTCTTTTTTAATAGTTAACTTTTAACAATTTTTTTCATTTTTCAGGGGAGACAAGAGAGATGTGGACTCCCGCTGTAATTTGGACAATGTTGGACAATGTCTTCAGAAAAATTAGAGATTTATACATTTTTTAATGTTATATTCTGTAATATTGTTATATATAGAAACTATATAAAAACTGAAAGGGAGATTCTAATACAGCTGCTGAGGGAGTCATTGTAAATCTTTCCCTCTTCTGACTGCTGCAATTAATCTCTTCATATTTGTCTCCTCTTTCTGAAAGTCGTGGAAATGCAATATATTCGAATATATATGAAGAGTCACTAAGTCATTATCCCAAAATAAATCCTGAAAGGATAATAAGACATGTTTCACCCTGTAATGTGTTATTGTGTGAAAATGTCCTGCTGACTGCACATTATCCTCTTATTATCCAGCTACTTATTAAATAAATAAATATAGAGATATGAAATATTGATTTGAGTGAAATTATTTTATTCTGTGGGAAGAAAGAGACCACACAGTAATATGAGAGACATGAAACTAGCAAAGCTATGTAGGAAATCGGTTGCCTGGACACAGGCAATTATATGGTTTATCAGTTATTATAAAAATATCTAACCACATAATGGACGAATCACAATTACGTATTCAAAAGAGTAAGTTACTCCTGACAACTTAAACTGAATGAAGACATTTCTATAAAACAAAGGCGTGTGCATACAAACACACTTAGTGTGTTTTCCAAACAGACACATTTCGTGACCGTACATTGAGAATAGTGATAAAACATCCAGATAAGACTACAAAATTAGCTGAAGCGCTAAAGATGTTTGTTTTGACTCTCCGAGGAACGTTAGGTTTACAATTCCACTCCGTTCATTTCAGCATCTTCACACCCTCGGGCTACATAATTGATGCAATGAGAAAAAAAGCTGTTTGTTAGACATAGCAGAATAATTGTTTACCCGTATTCAAAGAATTATAACCAAATAATAAATTCCCATGTGGTCAGCAGACGTTCAGGTTTTTGGTTGTCTGTGCGACTGTGTGAGCAGAATCAAGTGCTGCCTGTAGATCTCCAGTACAGCTGAGCTCATATTGTCTTCAAATAATTGACCTAAAGCCCTGTTACCCCTGGTATTAACATCCGTCTCAGGGGATTCAATCACAAGTGGCCAGACGAGACAGATTGCACTGGTACACGCATATCAAATGTGCCTCCTGTGACCTGTGATCGGATTTTGAGGAGACATCCTTTGATTACATGACTAGATACGTCAATCAGTGTGTTGCTACATGTTTAGATGTATTTAAAAGTAAGGTAAAAAACTAAAACAAAAAACAAAATAAAACAAATAACATAATAAATAATAATAATAATAATAATAATAATAATAATGACAGAAAATAAAATAAAATCATAAAACCAGAAACCAAGACACAAAGCAAAACAAACATTTGTTTAACATAAAGGCAAAAACAAACAAACAAACAAACCAAATAAAAATAAAATAAAATAAAATAAAACAAAACAAAACAAAAATAACACAAAAATCAAAAACAAAACAAAAAAAAACATCTGTTTTTACATAAAGGGGGGAAAAAACAAAAAACAAATCAAAACAAAATAAAACAAAACAAAACTATTTGTTTAACATAAAGGCAAAAAAATCAAAACAAAATAAAACAACACAAAACAAACAAACAAACAAACAAAAAAACATTTGTTTTACATAAAGGCAAAAAAACCCAAAACAAAATATAACATTAAAAAGAAAAAAATTACATAAAATAAAAGAATAAAATTAAATACAATTAAAAAATTAAATTAAATAAAATTAAATGAAAACTCCAAAACAAAACAACAACAACAACAACAAACATTTGTTTAACATAAAGGGGAAAAACAAAACAAAAACAATTTAAAACAAAACCATTTGTTTAACATAAAGGCAAAAAAACCCAAAAACAAATAAAACAAACAAACAAAAAAAAAAGACATTTGTTTTACATAAAGGCAAAACAAAAAACAAAATTTAACATGAAAAAAAAAACATAAAATAAAATGATAAATTAAATTAAATTAAAAGTCAATCATTACATCAGTGTGTTAATGCATGTTTAAAGGTGTTTAACATTAAGATAAAAGATAATAATAATAATAACAGAATATAAAGTAATATAAAATAAAATCATAAAACCAAAAACAGAAACCAAATACAGAAACCAAAAACACGAAAAACAAAACAAAAAACAAAAACAATTTGTTTAATATGAAAGGCAAAAAACAAAAACAAAACAAAAACCATTTGTTTAAAACAAAGGCAAAACAAACCAAAAAAACAACATTTTTTTTCAAGCAGTTTTTTTTTTTTTTTTTTTTTTACCTCAAATCATGATGTTTCAAGCAGAATGCCCATTGTTGTTTAGGACAAGCAGCTGTGGTTGATTAATGGCTGACTGACAGATGAGTAAGCAGCCTTTTGCTGCTATCCAGAAACACATTAGCATAGATTAGCACTTGCAATACAAATGCAATGTGGTCACATGCGTTTTCACCTTCAAAATGTGCTTGAGCTCTCATCTTGGATCACATTTACACCTAAACGTGTTAATATCAGGTGTCAGAGTGCTAGTGAAACTGGACAGCACAGTTCTCACACTGCTTCATCAAATCTGGCCAATGAGATCTACTGTACATAATTCAGCCACGGCCTGGAAAAGCAATACCTATAATCCAATCTATTTTGATGTAATCCAGGAGCACAGGAAGGCTGAGAATTAGGAGTCAGCAACATCCTTCACAAAAGGCAACAATCAACTTATCAGAGTCCCATCCCGTCTCTGCTGACTTCAGTACAGGCCCGCAATCGTATTGAAAAACATGGCCTCGGCTAAGAGAAAATCTGGTCTGAGACTGTGGAATAAAGAGAAAGTCTCCAGGGGAACCGATAGCGAGATGACTGATCTACCAGGAACAATAGGCAACATACTGATGAAACACGGGGCAAGACAAACTCATTCATTTCCTTATCTGGAGCATCTCCCGGCGCTGCGCACAACGCCGGAGACAGAAAGAGCACCGGTTAACTTTAGAACGGACGCCTCGGGCTCCACGCGCACTCGCTTCTTTGTGTCGGCGCCCTAACAGGGTCCAGTCAACACACTATACACCCACTCACCTCTAAAAGAGGCTGGCGGCTGTTATTGGACACACATTAGAGAGACTTCCTGATGGTAGTACACTTCTGAAATGTTCTGAACTGCTGTTGTTTCTTCTTTCAGATCAAGCTAAAAGTCTCTGTTAGGCTTATGTGTCTAGCTTATAGACTTTTTCAGTAAATTGCCTTTTTGAATCCTGCACACAGGGCGGCAGAACATGTTGTAATGTGAAATTGGCATCCATAAAGGGATCAAAGGAGACATCATTATCCTTATACAGTGCTGGAAGGATGATGCATTTTGTAGGGCAAAACCTGGAAATGAACATTTTAGCACTTCCGGATACGTCAGTGAGTTTTTCAAATGGGCTTCTGGTAAATGTCTGAAATAAGGTCTGTGGAGATATGAAGAGTTCAGATGCAAAAGCCTCTAAATCCATCTGACATGTTTCTTCAAAATTAGCATTTCTTTCTGGCTACTTTGTATAGGTTTCAATGTAAGTACTGGTACCTAAAGTAAAAGTATTTGATGGATGTATAATATGTGTCAGGAGCATTCATTCAGTATCATTATCTCATTTTTGACCGAGATGGCTTTTAGTTTGCATCTGAACTCTACTGACTAAATGGGACTACAGAAATTGTCAAGGACATGTCATGTAAATGTAAATGTCATCACACCAAACAGATCTACTCACAAGTCTGCTTTCACAGCCTCATTTGTTTAAAAAAAAAAGCTGTTTGATATGGAAACCCATTTCTGCCACTTCTCTTCGAATTGTGAGTTTATATCTCGAAATTCTGACTTTATTGCATGCAGTTGTGAGTTATTAGGTCGGAATTATGCGATACAAACTTGCATTTGTGATAAAAAGTCAAAATTGTGAGATACAAACTTGCATTTGTGATAAAAAGTCAAAATTGTGAGATACAAACTTGCATTTGTAATAAAAAGTCAAAACTGCGAGATACAAACTTGCATTTGTGATAAAAAGTCAGAATTGTGAGATACAAACTTGCATTTGTAATAAAAAGTCAAAATTGTGAGATACAAACTTGCATTTGTAATAAAAAGTCAAAATTGTGAGATACAAACTTGCATTTGTGATAAAAAGTCAGAATTGTGAGATACAAACTTGCATTTGTGATAAAAAGGTCAGAATTGTGAGATACAAACTCGCACGCGTGATAAAAAGTCAGAATTACAAGCTACAAACTTGCATTTGGGATAAAGTCAGAATTACGAGATACAAACTCGCATTTGAGTTAAAAACTAGCATTTAACTTGCATTTGTGATAAAGAACTGTGAGATGCAAACTCGCATTTGTGATAAAAAGTCAAAATTGTGAGATACAAACTTGCATTTGTGATAAAAAGGTCAGAATTGTGAGATACAAACTCGCACGTGTGATAAAAAAGTCAGAATTACAAGCTACAAACTTGCATTTGGGATAAAGTCAGAATTACGAGATACAAACTCACATCTGAGTTAAAAACTAGCGTTTAACTCGCATTTGTGATAAAGGATTATGAGATACAAACTCGCATTTGTGATAAAAAAAAGTCGGAATTGTGAGATACACTTGAAGATATACTCCAAAACTACTAATATTACTCAGATTGTCATTTCTGATTATTTTCATTACTGCTATTATCATTGCTGTTCCATTGCTGTATTTATTATTGTACTTGCTACTACTACTCAAAAACTACTAACATTATTCAGGCTGTCATTTCTGATTATTGTCAATGCCGTTCTATCAATGTTTTTTGTTTTGTGTTTAGCGTATACTGTATGTTTTGCACTAATACTAATAATAAAAAAAATAATTTTGAGATACAAACTCACATTTGCGATAAAAAAGTCAGAATTGCGAGATACAAACTCACATTTGTGAGAAAAACTTGCATTTAACTCGCATTTGTGATAAAGAATTGTGAGATACAAACTCACATGTGTGATGAAAAAGTCAGAATTGCGGGATACAAACTTGCATTTATGATAGAAAAGTCAGAATTACCAGATGCAAACTCGCATTTGTGGTAAAAACTTGCATTTAACTCGCATTAGTGATAAAGAATTGTGAGATACAAACTCTACAAACTTTGCAATAAAAAAGTGATTTACATCTCTCAATTCTGACTTTATAATTCGCAATCGAAAGTTTATATCTCCATTCTGAGAAAAAACACCAGAGAAAAAAAAATCTGAATTATGAGATGTAAATTCGCAATTGTGAGAAAAAGTCACAAATACCTTTAATTTTTTTATTCAGTGGTGGAAATGGGCTTCCATAGGTTGGAAGCTTAGTGTGACACTGAAGTTATGTGACTGGTATAGTTTGTTTTTAGCCTTTAGCATTTAACATTTTACTTTTGTATTTAGGCTTTGAAATTCATAAAAGTTCATTCATTTGTACAGATTATTGAGATGATCAAAATGTCTAAAAGTCACAGAGCTTATTTTCTCAACCATTCCAAAAGTTTTGTCAAGGGAACCAGGCTGATCCTAACTTCCATGTTGGCCAACAAAAAACTGTCATCACTGAAGCGCTCCATACAAGCTCTATAGCACTTGTTATATGAATATTTAAAGTATGTTATTTGTATTAAATGTTGTTTGAGAATAAGCATACACTGCAAAAATGTGACATAACAACGTGCTTCATTTGTTAGGATCTATGA